>NC_057728.1:53280373-53343929 GCF_004010195.1 Chiloscyllium plagiosum
GCTCCAGTTCCAGTATGTCCTTCCTGAGGTGTGGGGACCAAAACTGGACACAGTACTCCAAATGGTGCCTAACCAGAGCTTTATAAAGTCTCAGTAGCACAATAGTGCTTTTATATTCCAACCCTCTTGAGATAATTGACAACATTGCATTCGCTTTCTTAATCACGGACTCAACCTGCATGTTTACCTTTAGAGAATCCTCAACTAGCACTCCCAGATCCCTCTGTACTTTGGCTTTACGAATTTTCTCACCATTTAGAAAGTAGTCCATGCTTGTATTCTTTTTTCCAAAGTGCAAGACCTCGCATTTGCTCACATTGAATTCCATCAGGATAGTGAAGAAGGTGTTTGGTATGCTTTCCTGTATTGGTCAGAGTATTGAGTACAGGAGTTGGGAGGTCATGTTGCGGCTGTACAGGACCTTGGTTAGGCCACTGTTGGAATATTGCATGCAATTTGGGTCTCCTTCCTCTCGGAAAGATGTTGTGAAATTTGAAAGGGTTCAGAAAAGATTTACAAGGATGTTGCCAGGGTTGGAGGATTTGAGCTATAGGGAGAGGCTGAACAGATTAGATTAGATTACATTACATTACAGTGTGGAAACAGGCCCTTTGGCCCAACAAGTCCACAGCCGAAGCGCAACCCACCCATACCCCTACATTTACCCCTTATTACCTAACACTACGGGCAATTTTGCATGGCCAATTCACCTGACCTGCACATCTTTGGACTGTGGGAGGAAACCGGAGCACCCGGAGGAAACCCACACAGACACGGGGAGAATGTGCAAACTCCACACAGTCAGTCACTGGGACTGTTTTCCCTGGAGCGTCAGAGGCTGAGGGGTGACCTTATAGAGGTTTACAAAATTATGAGGGGCATGAATAGGATAAATAGGCAAAGTCTTTTCCCTGGGGTCAGGGAGTCCAGAACTAAAGAGCATAGGTTTAGGATGAGAGGGGAAAGATATAAAAGATACCTAGGGGGATCTTTTTCGCACAGAGTATGTGTATGGAATGAGCTTCCAGAGGAAGTGGTGGACGCTGTTACAATTGCAACATTTAAGAGGCATTTGGATGGGTATATGACTCGGAAGGGTTTGGAGGGATATAGACCGGGTGCTGGCAGGTGGGACTAGATTGTGTTGGAATATCTGGTTGACATGGATGGGTTGGACTGAAGGGTTTGTTTCCATGCTGTACATCTCTATGACTCAATAATTATATGGTTACTGTTGTTGAGAGTAGCTACATATTCCAATTCATTTTTAAAACTGAATTCAAATTTCACCAACTGTCTTGGCAGTTCTTGAATCCATGACCCCAAAACATTAGTCCATATGTCTGGATTATTAGCTCAGTGACTTTACCACTCCACCAGCATCTTAAAATGCAGTGGGTAGTATCTCCCAGAAATTAAAGGATCTAATCATTTGCGATATTATTTATGATTGCCTATGCTGCCTGGACTCAATCAAAGACTTTCATTATGGTTTGATTTCAGAGAGGTCACCTTAGACAAATCCTGCCCAAAGTTTTGAAGATGTCACCAAGGTGGTAAGTCTGGAAGATCAGATGTCTTCACAGATCTCCAAAAAGCTTTTAATTAACCTCCTCATGGCATCATGGTGTGAGGAGAGAGTGGGCAAGTTGAATTTAGAAGCTAGCCCAAAGTAAACTGGCTGGCTTTCTATTAGGGTCCTGTCACCTATGAACATATCCAAAGTTTTACCGGGAAGCCAGTTCATCTAGAAACTTGCTCATTTGAGTTATCTTATCTGGAGACCTAATAAGATAGGGAAACACGCCTGGGGACTAGTTGTAAGGGTGGCCATCTCCTTACTATCATTAAATTCAATGCTGCTGTTCTTCAAGGAAAATGTGTGTTTGTCCTGTCTTCTTTGTCTTCATCTGGCCCGCTGGCCTTTTTCAGAGGTGATGAACCAAGACAACGTGGGGGAGGTGCTGAAACAAAAAGAAATGTGCGTTTCAAATGGAATAAAACCAGGTTAACATTATAGTGACATGGAAATATTTTATCGGACAAGTTGACTTAGAGTTGGGGGAATGGAAAGTTTATTGTCTTTGATGAAATAAAATGAAAGGATTCCATTGCTTTGAGCTGAAGATTAAATCTCTGGCCTCAGTTCCAGTCTATCTTAGTCAATCTTGCAGGAATTTTGCCTGAATGCTCATAGATCTGGCTTCAAGAAGAACGCAAGTATTCATTTGATAGACTTCCCATTTAATCCATGAGAATGTGGCAGAGTGTGGGTCTTCTGTGTCACTGGGACACAGTCCAGGTCTCCCTGAGAGTCTGGTGTTAATAACTGCTCTGTATATTGAGACTTTAATTGAGTTGGGAATTATTTTGTTAACCTAATATGAATGTAGTTACTAGGTATCAGCCCAGTTGGCTCAGCCAATTAATGCTGTTCTCACGAATTAGTATTCTGTTGCTCAAAGCTCTATTTCAGAGTCTTGAGCATTTAATCTAAGCTGACACTCAGGTGCAGTAACAAATTGTGTTATCTTTCAGATGAGACACCAAGGCTCTGTCAGTCTTCATGGGTGACACTACAGAATTCCAAAGCAACTAACCCACAACTCCATGAATAGGAGTAGGACTGTAGATATTACTGTACAAGGAGAGTCAACGAGTTCAAACTCCTTATAGGAAAATTCCCACTTGATATTGAGACAGAGTAACTCCAAAAAAAAGCATTAGGCAAAAGAAAGGATTATTTTTGGTGGGTAGGGTATACTTGTGTTAATTGAGAAGGATAAGATCAAGCAATGGGCTATAGTTCAGCGGTGGAGCATTTAACTGCAGCAAATGTGATCCTAGGTTTCTGTTCTGGAATTAGTAAAAGTCCAAGCAGCCTCTTTTTCTAGCCTAATGACTCCATCACTCTGTGCCATCTCAAACTCTGCATAAGCCCATAAAAATTGTCCTGATGTAGACAACAAAAGGGAATGTGCATTTTAATTAGAATAAAACCAGGCTAAAGTCACAGTAACATGGAAATATTTTGTGGGATAAGTTGTCTCAGAGATGGGAGGAAGTGGAACGTTTATGCTTTTGATGAAATAAATAAGAAGATTCCATTGCTCAGAGCTGAAGATTAACTCACAATCTGTGAAAACTCACTCCATGTAGTTTGTTTTCAGTTTTTACTATATGTTTTCCATAGGATCACAGGCTGGAAAACAAATTCTGACTGTTTTTTGCCAATTGAAGTTTTTCAAACAAATAGTTCCAATAAAGCTGGGCCAGATGTCTGGATATTTTCACACAGGACCCTGAGAAACTATCTTTTCTTTAAATAAAAACAACTAATTAATATTTCAGCAGGTGTTTCTATGCAATTGTGTCAAACAACACGAGATTCATAGTGGCTTCTTCCTGGCAATGAAGGCATTTGTTGAACTTCAGTGTTGTCCATAATAAAACTCAGAGGTACCATTGATTTGTTTGAATATTTATGCAGTTTTCTTGTTAACCTACATTGTCGTGCATTGAAACGTCTCTCTTGTACAGCAGAGTAAAATTTTACCTATGACTTCCTGCCTAAATGTGATTTTCCCTAATGCCAACTCTTGCAGAGTTATGCCACAAGTGAATTGTTTTCAGTGGTATGTCTGAAATATGTTCGGGGAAGGTACTCGATTTGCTTGAATTAAACTGTTTGAGATGTTAACTGGGAAAGCCAGTGATCTGTAAGAAACTGCTTATTCTGAATTGAACATGGGACAAGTATTTTGGAATCATTAGTGGTTGAAAATCTGCCATCATCATGGCTCCCCTCTGTACGTTATACAGTTCATTGACAATCCAATGTTTTCTTTGAGTTAGTAGTCTTTGAGTCAGTGGGCTGGGATTTCAAGTCCCATTCCAAAGACTTGCGTGTGTAATCCAGATGAGTACAGTACTAAGAGTGAGTGCTGCTTTGCCTTTTCTCAGGAGATATTAATCTTCTCTTTTTCAATTAATTCGTAGGATGAGGGCATCTCTGACTAGGCCAGCATTTTAGGACATTTAAGAATCAACCATATTGCAAGGTTTGTGAAGGTTTGTAGCTCAGGTTGAGGTTTAGGGTGTAGCTTTGCTCGCTGAGCTGTAGATTTGATATCCAGATGTTTCATTACCTGGCTTTCTCTGGCATGTCTTTGCTTAGCCTGTCCCAGGATAGATGTGTTGTCCCAGTCGAATTGGTGTTTTTTTCATCCGTGTGTAGGGCTACGAGGGAGAGAGGGTTGTGTCTTTTTGTGGCTAGCTGGTGTTCCTGATGGCTAACTTTCTTCCTGTTTGTCCTACGTAGTGTTTGTGACAGTCCTTGCATGGAATTTTGTAGATGACATTGGTTTTGTCCATGGGCTGTACTGGGTCTTTTAAGTTTGTTAGTTTTTGTTTGAGAGTGTTGGTGTCTGTTTTCGTTTCAGATATTCTAATCTATTCACTTAACTTGCTTAGGTCATCCTTGTAACTATTCTTAGAAGTCTTTTCTGAATGCTCTCTAAAGACTTTACAGTTTTCCAAAAGGTTATTTCCCAAAATGGAACACCAAACTCTCATTGAGCTGAACCAGTAAAAGTTCATTGTAACTTTTGAAGGAATTCTAAAGAGTTATACATATTGGACTTTTTTTTCCCTACAGTGTGGAAACAGGCCCTTCAGCCCAGAAAATCCACACCAACTTTCGGAAGAGTAACATACCCAGACCCATTCTCCTACATTTACCCCTGACTAATGCATCTAACCTACACACCCCTGAACACTATGGGACAATTTCCCATATGGCCAATTCACCTAACCTGCCAACCTTTGGATTGTGGGAGGAATACGAATCATCCAGAGAAAACCTGCACAGACACAGGGAGATTGTGCAAACACCACACAGACAATCGCCCGAGGCTGGGATTGAACCTGAGTTCCTGGCACTGTGAGGCAGCAATGTTAACCACTGAGCCACCATGCCACCCCACAGCACCTTCTTTTTTCACAGACACTATGAGATCTGTTGAGTTTCTCCTGCACTTTCTGTTTGACTCAGATTTCCTTCCACCAAGAATGCTTTGCATCCCAACCAGAGTGGTCTCAGGGCTCTCCACGTCTTCCTCGGAAAATGGCCTGAACCATCTCCATCCACCACCACCCTCCTCCACCTGCCCAAGCTCACCTTCCCTCTGAACAACTTCTCTTTTAACTCCTCTTGCTTTCTTGAGGTCAGAGGGTTAGCCACAGGTACTCACATGGTACCCAGTTATGCCTATCGCTTTGCAGGATATGTGGAACATTTCTTATTCCAGTCCTACACAAGCCCCCAACCACAACTCTCTCTCATCATCAGGGTTGCTTCCCTGTCTCATCCAGAATTGGAAAACTTTATCGATTTTGCTTCCAATTTCCAACCCGCCCTCAACTTCACCTGGTCCATCTCTGACTCCTCCCTTCCCTTCCTTGACATCTCTGTTTCCATTTCTCGGGAGATGCCTACCACCATTATCCACTTCAAACCCAACTCCCACAGTTACCTTGCGTATACATCCTCACACCCTGCTTCCTGTAAAGACTCTATTCCATTCTCCCAGCTCCTCTGTCTCCATCGCATCTGCTCTAATGATGCCAGCTTTGACAAGGGGCCCTCCGAAATGTCCACCTTCTTCCTCAGCTGAGGATTCCCCAGCACCAAGGTTGATGGGCCCTCAGTCATGTCCAACCCATGTCCTGCACTTTGGCCCTCATCCACTCTCTTCCTTCCCACAACAGGGATAGGGACACCCTTATCCTCAGTGACCATCCCATCAGCATCCACATCCGAAGGATCATTAGCCGTCATATCTGCCATCTCCGATAGGATACTGCCATGAGACACATATTCCCATCTCTCCCCTCTCTTGTCAGCCTTCCGCAAGGACCATTCCCCCGGGAACATCCTGATCTACTCTTCCTTCACTTTCAATAAACCCCCCCATAGCCTCACAGCACCTTCTGTTGCAACTGCAGAAGACATTTATTGGTCAGAGTATTGAGTACAGGTGTTGGGATGTCATGTTACAGCTGAACAAGACATTAAATGCTGTCTCTTAAATGCTGTAATTGTACTAGCCTCCACCACTTCCTCTGGCAGCTCATTACATACATGTACCACCCTCTGCATGAAAAAGTTGCCCCTCAGGTCACTTTTATATCTTTCCCCTTTCACCCTAAACCTATGCCCTCTAGTTCTGGATTCACCCACCCCGGGGAAAAGACTTTGTCTATTTACCCTCTCCATGGCCCTCATGATTTTGTAAACCTCTATAAGGTCACCCCTCAGCCTCCAATGTTCCAGAGGAAACAGCCCCAGCCTGTTCAGCCTTTCCCTATAGCTCAAATCCTCCAACCCTGGCAACATCTTTGTCAATCTTTTCTGAAGTCTTTCAAGTTTCACATCATCCTTCCGATAGGAAGGAGACCAGATTTCCTTCAATATTCCAAAAGTGGCCTAACCAATTTAAATTTTTTTCTTAGGATGATAGATAATCTGTAGGGGTCAGTGTGGGTCTTGATCATTATGGGGCAGTGTTGTGCAGTGGGAGCAGGATGGGAGAAGGCCTTCATATTTCAAATGCTTAGCCTATTCTTTCAAACACTGCTGTGAACACGTTGTGAGGCAGGAGGCTGGAAGAACACAATAAGCCAGGTAGCATCAGGAGGTGGAGAAGTCAACGTTTTGGGTATAACTCTTCTTCAGGACTGGGGGTGGAACTGCAAGGGAGCTGGAGATAAAGGGGGTGGCGAGGTCAGGGTAGTGAAGTGGGGGTAGTTGAAGAGAGGCAGAGGGTATAATCTGGTTGGTCAGTGGGAGGAATGAATCCATTTGATGACAGGGAAGAGTGAAAGGGAGGGGGAGGGGATGGGATGGGAGTCGTGTAATGGGGAGGGAAGTTATTTGAAATTGGAAAACTCAACATTGAGTCATCCAGGTTGTAGGCTGCCCAGGGGGGAGATGAGGTGTTATTCCTTCAATTTGCGATGTGGTTTGTTTTGGCAAAGGAGGAGGCCAAGGATGGTCATGCAGGAAAGAGAGTGGTTGGAGAAATTGAAATAGGCAGTGACTGGGAGGTCCAGTCAGCCCGTGTGGGCCCAGCTGAGATGCTTGGTGAGCTGTTCCCGAAGTTTACGTTCAGTCTCCCCAGTGTAGAGAAGACCACATCAGGAGCACCCGATGCAGTAAACTAGGTTGGAGGAGAGGCAGGTGAACCTCTGACTCACCTGGAAGGACTGTTTGGGGGCCTGGATCGATGTGAGGGGAGTGATGTACCAGCAGGTTTTGCATCTTTTCCGGTTGCAGAGGAAGGTACCTGGGGGTTCAGGGGGATTGGTGGGGAGAGTGGCGCAAACAAAGGACTGTCAAAGGCCAGGGTCCTTGTGGAAGGCAGGGAGGGGTGGGGAGGGGAAGATGTTCTTGGTGTTGGGCTCTATTTGGAATTGGCAGAAGTGTTTGAGCATGACGCATTGGATGAGGAGACTAGTGGGGTGGTAGGTGAGAACAAGGGGGACTCTATCTTTTTTGCATGGAGAAAGGGTAGGTTTAGAGCAGTTGAGTGGGGAATAGAGATGGTGTGGTGAAGAGCTGTCTGGATGACAGAGGGAGGAAAAGCTCGTTGCTCAAAATAGGTGGATATCCGGGATGCTCATGAGTGGAATGTCTCCCCGTTGAGCAGATGCAGCAGAGGCAGAGGAATTGGGAGACTGGGATGGCATTCTTGTAGGATGCTTGGTGGGAAGAGGTGTGGTCCAGGTAGTTATGGGAGTCTGTGGGTTTGTAGTAAATGTCTGTCTGGATACTGTCACCGGAGATGGAAATGGTGAGGTCAAGAAAGGGAAGGGAAGTGTCCAAGATGGACCAAGTGAATTTGATGGCAGGGTGGACGTTGTAGACAAAGTTGATGAACTGCTCCAGTTCAGCCTTGGTGCAGGATGTTGCACCGATGCAGTCATCAATGTAACAATATCAGAAAGGGAATGGTTAGGGAAATTGAAATGGGCAGTGACTGGGAGGTCCAATCAGCCCCTGCAGGCTCAGCTGTGATGCTCACCGAACCTTGGCATCCTCCATTGCCACAATGAACCACACCACATATTGGAGGAACAACACCTCATCTTCCGTGCAGGAGGACTCAACACTGAATTTTCCAATTTCAAATAGCTTCTCTGGCCACCCACCAACACCCTTCCCAGCCCCTCCCCTTCCCTTCCACTCTTCCCAGCCACCAACTGGATCAATTCCTCCCATTGACCAACCAGATCGTGCCCTCTGCCTGTCTTCACCCAACCCACTTCACCACCCTGCCCCCACCATCCCCTTATCTGCAGCTCCCCCCACACCCACCCCCAGTCCTGAAGAAGATTTACACCCAAAGTGTCGACTTCTCCACCTCCTGATGCTGCCTATGTTCTTCCAGCCTCCTACCTGTCTACTTTGATGCTGCCTATGTTCTTCCAGCCTCCTACCTGTCTACTTTGGGTTACAGCATCTGCTGTTTTTTTTGTCTCTGTGAACACGTTGAGGGCACTTTGGGGCTTGCCCTTTGGGTATGCACTTTTGCAGACACCGTCTGCATCTTGCAACCTGTGACAGATTGAACATGAACAATCACCATGTAATTAAAAAAGGTACTCAGCCCAATAAATACGAGACTTTGCCTACACCAGTCCAACATCGGCACCTCCACAACAATAAATGTGAGACTAGTTTTCTTGAGTTGACTTTAATGTAAAATTAATCTGCAAATGCCACAAATCTGTGAAAGTCACTGCAGTGTAGGAGGGCTGAGGATGAGTTTAAGGGAGAGGTGTTATTTTACATGCAACCATATGGATTAAGAGCATCCAGTCCCTTCATCCTGCTCCACTATTCAATAAGATCATGGCTGATCAAATTAACACCTTGCTTATCATGAATCTGGCATCAAAATATTCACAAACTCCACAATAATAAAGTCATAAAGAGCTACAGCATGGAGACAGGCCCTTCGGCACAACCTGCCCATGCTGCCTAGTAAACTAGTCCCATTTCCCTGCGATTGGTCCATATCCCTCCATACATATCCCATCCATGTACCTGTCCAAATGTTCCTTAAATGACAAAATTGTACTCGCTTCCACCATCACCTCTGGCAGCCCGTTCCAGACACTCACCACCACTCAGACGTGTCTCCTCTGGGCCATTTTGTATCTCAACCCTTCTCAACTGTGCCCTCTAGTTTTGGAAAAGCTGTTGGCTATCTAACTTGTCTATGCCTCTCATAATTTTATAAGCCACAATAAGGTCACCACTCAAAAAGGTCATCATTCAGTCTCCTATGCTCCAGCGATAAAAAGTTCCAGTCTATCTAACCTCTCCCGATAACTCAAATTTCCTGTCCAGATAGCATCCTAGTAAATCTTTTCTGCACTCTTTCTAGTTTAATAATGTCCTCAGTACTCCAAATGTGACCTTACCAACATCTGTTACAACAAGACATCCCAACTCAATGATCTGACCGATAAAAGTAAGCATGCTGAAAGCCTTCTACACCACCCTGTCTACCTGTGACTCTACTTCAACCATCTTTTGAGGAAGAGAGATCCAGAAACTTTTGCCACTCTGAGAGAGAGAAAAAAAACTTCTCATTTCTGTCTTAAATGGGTCACCCTTTATTTTGAAACAGTGACCCTCGGTTCTCGATTCTCCCAAGTGACACAGTCAAGACCCCTCAGTATCTTTTAATTTTCAATCAAGCCATGGTTTCATCAAGCTAGCAACAGGGTGTGCAAACCATTGATCAACCTCTGGTGATTTTGACAAGTGTCATTCGCACATTCATCAGCTTTCCGCAAGCTCTGGCCTAAGCAAGTTCTTTCCTTCTTCAAACCAGGTTAATGGAAAATCCGTTCACAATTCTGAGAGAAACCAGATAAATCAGGTGTCAACTTGACAGGGAGGATCTGAAAGGATGTTTGACAGAGACTAGAGCTAGGGGACACAGTTTAAGTGCAAGGGGTCTCACGTTTATGATAAGGATGTGGAATACTCTTTTCTGTCAGAGCTTTGAGTGTCTGTGGATCTGTCCTCTCCAGAGAATAGTGCTGGCAGGGTCATTAAATAAACTTAAGTTTGGGGTAGATTGATTCTTAATGAGCAAAGGTGCCAAAGGTTATTGGGAGCAGGCAATAAAACTATGATCAGTTCAGCCCTGATCTTGTTGAATGGTAGGGTAGGATCAAGGGACTGATTGGCCTACTCCTAATCCTAATTTGTGTCATTGTGTTCCTGTAACACTAACAAAGACCATGTCTAAAAGAATGAAATCTCTTAAAAACCATGACAAAAACCGTTTTCTTTTGTATGCATGCAGTTAATCTGCCCATTTTGTCTGACTAGAAACAACTTTCCACGCAGAATCCACAACAGTTTATAAACAGGAACAGGATCAATATTAGAAGACAAACAAAACCACAAAGCAATAAAAACTGAACATTCTGGAAATAATCAGCAGGTTTGACAGCATTTGCAGGGGAAAAAAAATGTTATTGTTTCCATTTGAATATGACTTCTTCAGAAATGAGTAATTCTACCACTTCCTGTTTATTAATTTCAGATTTCCAGTATCTATAGTATTTGTTTTTATACTACTAAACATAGAGTCGTGTTGCTAAAATGTTCATCTTGCATTCATCAGGACCAATGCAAGAATGCCAAATTTCAAACAATTTATACAACAGCAGGAAAGGGTGCTATTTGGTTGCAAGTTGACTCTGATTGGCCAAGACATAACTATGGAGAGCAATAGAGAGTGGTAAGCTCCCCAAACACCTGGGTAAATCAAAGTTTCCAGTCAGCACCCTTTTCTTCCAAACTACTTCCTCCAACGCTAAAACATTGCATGGCCCTCCTGTGATTTTTGAGACAATATATTTGTCACCCCATATTGTTTTACTCAAAGCTCGAAATTCAAACTTTTAACTGCTCTCCTGCACCTTAGAACCCCTGGAATCATCCAATCTAGATGGAGATTATTCAGCCCATCATGCCTGTACTAGCTGTATGGAAGGACAACCAAATTAGTTCCTAGCTCTTTCCCCTTAGCCATTATAAAGTTTTCCTCTTAAACTATTTATCCAAGAAACCTTTGAAAATATTTGAATCTGCCTGCAACACCTTCTGAGATAGCACAGTTCAGATCACAACTACTTGCTGCATAAAACATTCTCCTTCTCTTAACTCTCTAGTTCCTTGGCCACTCATCTTACAGCCTTGGTCCTTTGATTACCAACCTTACTGGCAGTCGAAGCAATTATTCTTTAGTTTTTCAATCAAAGCCCCCATAATTGTATACACCTTTATGAAATCTCTCCTTAATCTTTTCAACAGCATTCATGTGGCATCTTTAATGTAGTAAAACATTCACAGGAACAATTGTCAAACAATTGGGGAAATGGGGTTAGCATGGATGGACATTTTGGTTGGCAGGGACCAGTCTGGGCCGAAGAGCCTGTTTCCATGCTGTAAGACTCTATGACTTTAAAATTTGACACGAGTTCACGTAAGGAGAAATGACCAAAAAGGACCAAAAGCTTTGTCAAAGAGGAAGATTTTAATGGCTATCTTAAAGAGGAGAAAAAGATTAACAAGAGGATGCAGAGGGTAATAAAGTGTTTGGGCCTTGATGGTTGAAGGCACGGCCACCAACAGTTGAGCAATTAAAATAAGGAAAAGACCAGAATTGGAAAAGCCCAGATATTGTGGAGGTCTGGAGCTCTGGAGGAAATTACAGGCCTAGAACGAGATGAGGACTTGGATGTGAAAACAAGGAAAATAATTTGGAAATGGAGGTATTGTTCAATGGGAAATGAATTAAGGCCAGTGAGAACAAGTGTTGATGATTAAATGGAACATGTGTGAATTAGGACATGCTGGGATGGGCAATTTTGATGATCTTAAACTTATGGATGGCAGATCGTGTGAGGCCGGTCAGGACTGCTTTGCAGTAGCCAGGTATAGAGGCAACGAAGGGATCAATGAGGGTTTCAGAAAAGACAGTGGTGGTCTTCATTGTAACGTGGGAGCAGGGGTTCTTGCTCATGGTGCAGAGATATTGTCAAAAGCTCATCTTAAGATAAATATGGTATCAAAATTCCGAATGGTCTGGTTAAACCTTAGACAGTTGCTAAGGAGAATGGAGTTGTTGACTAGGAAACATAATTTATGGCAGGAAAGAAAGCATTTTTAAAAGATTTGGATGAAATTTCTGTTCATCTGTTACGAGTTGATAGACAAGCAGTGTGGCAAAATCAAGACAGTAGCGGTGTTCAGTGAGATATTGCCTAGGTAGGCATGTACACATACCTTCATGTTCTTCTTTCGTAAGATGTGGCTACTGCTGGTTTTATTGGTCGCCCAAACTGAAAGGGTTAGGAACTGTCATTTGCCCTAGGTCTGGAATCACATCAAAACCAGACTGGGTGAGAATCACATATTACAAGAGGAACCTCGATTATCTGGCATTCGATTATCTGAATTTTGGATTATCCGAACAAGATCGCTAGGTCCCGATCCATGTAATCTGACATTCTAGTATCCAGCATGCGATTAACTGAACAAAATACTCCCCACCTGTGGCCTTCGGATAATCAAGGTTCCCCGTAAAGATCTCAGTGAACCAGATAAGTTTCCATAACAATTCGACGATAGTTTCATGGTTACCATCACTGAGGCTACTTTTCATTTCAGGTTTATAAATTCAATTTCAACCAGCTACTATGGTGGATGTTGAATCCACATCCTCAGGGTCAAGCTCCAATGTTTATTTGCTTCCCTAGCTGTACTACTGTACAGAACTGAACTGCGTTTGTGACTATGTATATACATATATAAGGATATTTGTTATGAATAAAGCATATTTTTGAAATAAAATAAATTAGCTTCATCCTTTGGATTAGGAACCCAGTGACATTACCAGCATCTTCACTGCAGTGTTCTGCAAAGCAGGAAGAAGATGCATCCATATAGCATTTTTCAGATCTTCAAGCCATCTCAAAGCACTTTGCAGCTGATGAAGTCCTTTTCAAAGTGTAGTCACTATTGCAATGCTGGAAATTCAGCAGCCAATTTGCGCCGCCCCAAATGTGCAGCACTTCCCCAGGGGCCCGAGTATCGAAAGTGCATTTTAGAGGGAGTTCTCCTCTGTTAGAGTTATCATCTTTTGAATGAAGCACAAAAGTCAGCTCTTGGAGTTTGTAAAAGATCCTTTGACACTATCTTTTCTCCCATCCTGGTTTGCAAGCGCTGGGATGTGGGTTTCCATTGGATTGGTCAATACTTATGGGCAATGTACTGCAGTGATTTGCCATTGAAGGAAACTCGCCAGTTCTTAGCCCTGCCATTACGTGTACTGGAAAACTTTGAAGGTTGGTAATCAACCTGTATGGCCATCTCAAAAATGCACCTTTCGTGGGTCACAATCCTGGCATGAGACTTGATGTGGGATGCTACCACAATCCTATATCCATCAATGGCACTAGCTGGTAAAAATGCTGAGATTTATCTCTGATGTTCTGGCCAGTATTTTTCCTTGAATGAGCATCATCAATAGTAAATTACCTGGCCATTTCTTATTGCTGCAACAGAGATCACAATTCCAAGAGTACTTATTTGGCTGTAAAGAGCTGTGGGATGTCCTGATAACTTCTTTCTATCTTTTTTTTCAAAAGTAGAAAAGTTGTCAATTCTAGCATCCATCATTGTGGAGTGTTCGTATTAAGATTTGTACATTTAGTTTGTGTAAATTCCAATTGCTTTTCATTCATTAGATCAACAGACAGGCCTATACTGGTCCAGACTGGAATTTTGACTTTAGTGGGGAGACAAGTTTCATAGATTGTCTGATTCTTTCTACTCCAAGTCTTGTTTCAATAGAATTTCACACAAGAAAAGGATTTGTAAGGACAAAGTGGAGTATATTCCAACTGGTGAAACAACCATTTACCTGACCGCACTTCATTCATACACATACTATTTATACAGCGTTTATTTTTGTCATCATCATCGTTATTGTTGCTATTAGTTGATTGAATTTAAAACCAAAGAAATAATCAAATGCCAACAAAAACAGATAATTTAACCATTGAACTCATTGATGTTGTGGAATCCTGCTGAGCATTAATCACCATCCATTTGCATTTTTAGATGACAGCGGGGATGAGGATTGATTAACTAAGTAGACAAAGACCTGGCAAAAGGAATGCGATGTGGGAAAATAATTAAGTTGTTTGGCCAGGGAGAATAAAAAAGGAACACTTATCTAAATAGTGAGAGATTGTATACATCTGAGATGCAGTGATTTGAATTCAGAAGTACAGAGATTAAATACAGAGGTTATGCTTTGGTTATACAGGGCATTAGTGGCACCACCTTTGGAGGACTGCATATCACAGAAAAATTAGAGGCAGTTTTTGCTTCTTCCTTGCACTTTTAAAAATGGGTACATTTATTTCATTCCATCTTCAGTAATTTTGTTTAAGTTTAATAATAGCCCAGAATTTAGCGGTAATCAGTAATGAGTGATGAAGTCCATCATTATTATCATTGAAAAGAAACTAGTAACATGAGGTGATCAAGGGATGCGTAGTGAATTTGGGAGTTTTCACAAATTGCTCGACATTTGGGACCACTTGACCATTTAGTCTATGAATTAGCAGGAAAATCTGTAAACGTCTCTTGCCCCTGCTCTCCACCCTGTGAGAATCAAGAAATGCTGGATTTGCATGGTTAATATGAATGAATCTCAACACAGAAAGTTAGGGCTGGTATTCCATACCGTAAGGATTCTATTAATGAGATTTATTGTCCTGAGGCGCTGCCCAAACTCTCAAGCCAAGAAAGGCAGCAATCAAAACTGTGGGATCTCATTGTAGTTGGTAATAATAATTCCTAGAGTTATGTTTATATTAATTTTCTTACTTATCTTTTCTGCCACAGTGTTGTCTTTTAGTTTTAGTGAATCATTATCTCGTTCTCTATGTTTGTGTCTGTACCCAATTTGGCTCCAATCATCCCCAATTCTTTCCAAAAAAACATAAAGAACTGCAGATGCTGCAAATCAGAAACATAATCAGAAATTGCTGGGAAAACTCAGCAGGTCTGGCAGCATCTGTGGAGAGGAAGCAGAGTTAATGTTTTGGGTCTAGTGACCTGTCTTCAGAATTTCTGATTTTGATCCCGATTCTGTCAGTGAGATGAAAGTCTTCCCCAGCAATTGGTGGGCAGATATTTTGACAACATTTCAGTGACAATAAACGTTTCATCAGAAAGTAAATACTAATTGTATTGCAACTCTTTCCATGGGTGTTTGAGGTTAATTTTAATTTATGAGGGGAAAGGAGAGCTGGTCATTCACTCCAGTGAAAGTATAGTCTTTGAATGAGGCTATTCTGGTGCAATGAGTACTTTGAAGCTCAGACTAACGGCTGGCTTGTTATAATGCTAAAAATGTCCAGGCGTCTCCTAACAACTAAAGTGGCAGGCCTCTCAACAAGTTTTTTTTGTGAAAAAGTAAATGTGCTTGCACTTTTCTGAAAGCTCTCAGAATGTGTGGCGGAATTGATTTTCACTGAGCAAATTCTGCCCCCCCAAGCCTTGTCCCACAATAAGATCATTTGCCAATGATCATTGTAAGCGCTGGTAAATGTAGCACAGCATCTCTGTCGTGCAGTTTATTTTCACAAATCCCCAGCGGTGACACGTTTGATAAAATGACACGTTCGGTTGCAGTGGGTGTGTGACTGAACAAGACCACGAACGAGGGGATCACCAAGCCAAAGTTGGGGGGTGGGGAGGTGTGGAATCCAACAAAAGGCTAATAAAGTGTTCTTGGCTCCAACACAAGGGATATATCATTACCATATGATCAGGAGTTGCCGGTATGTGTGTGTCAGTTGTAAAATTCTCTGCAGTTAATGGGACCTAGCGTACAGCCCAGCTAAAAGAACAGGAGCAGGGAAGGTGTTTTTTTTAACCAGCTGTGTGCCTCCAGCCAACAGACTCTCTCTCTCTCTCTCCCACTCACTGTCTCTCTCCCCATCGCACACCTGTACCCTTCTCCCTAGGCTGCGGGATAACACCATTACAACTTCTCCGGCTAATACTGGATCGGATCTGAAGCAATAGAAAAGGTATGGCTCGCGTCCAGTTCTGATCAATTCAATCTTGCTGCAAATAGTCCTTTTGATTGTGATCTTTACCTCCCCCGGAAAAAAATCTTCAAATTTTTATGAATTTAAATATTTTGTTCGTATCTTTAATTCGACAGAATCCAAAATATAAGATCATAATATGTTCTGTGGCCACATGAGAGAATCCTGTTCACTCAAAAGTGGGTTTGCAAAGTTACTGTGTTGGACTCTTGTTCTTTAACTGCTGTGATGTACTGAAGTTCAGATGGAATGTTTTAGACACTCATTCAGAGTTTCTCGGCGTGATGGGTGGCTGGTGCTGAGAGTATATAGTTGATGTATGATTCTGAATTTGAAGTACATGAAGAGATGTAACACCGATTTTGTGAAAGTCAATACTACAGCCGCCGTTGAGGAGGAGTGGGGAGGGGGCTCAGTGAAACAATTTGGTGAGATGATCAGCTTGTGTTGAGTATTGGGTACACTGAGCCGTTTGATCCGTGCATTGCAATCTTTGCTCCGAACAATATACCAGCCGCAACTACTCGCTTTAAGAAATATATTCGGAAAGTGTTTGTGTTCAGCATTGTCTTTGTTCTTGGCAGTTCCATCACCGGGACTGTCTCACACCTGGGTTTATTTTTAACCGTATATTTCTGAAAGGATTTTTTTTCGCTGTCCTCTTAGTGTGTTGGAATTGTCCAAATTTAATCATTAAAAAAAGCATGTTGGAATGTAATGGGGCGTACAGAGAGGCTCCATCCCCCGTGATGTTACATTCCCAGAGTGCCCTTTTGCACAATGGAAGCAATTTTCCTGGGGGCGGGGGGGAAGTAATGAGTCATTAGAGTCAAGGGTAATTTCTGGCAATTTAGGACCCTTTCTTCAGATGTTTCCTTAGTTACACTAGAACATAGACTTTGTCTATGGTCCTTGATTGAGACCATCACCCCATCACAATCTCAATGTCCCATCTGATTTTTCTCTTCTTAAGAGATGTAAAGTTTTGATTAGATTACCTACAGTGTGGAACAAGTCGACACCGACCCTCAGAAGAGTAACCCACCCAGATCCATTTTCCCCTCTGACTAATGCACCTAACAACTATGGACAATTTTGCATGGCCAATTCACCTGACCTGCACGTCTTTGGAATGTGGGAGGAAACCAGAGCACCTGGAGGAAACCCACACAGACACAGGGAGAATGTGCAAACTCCACACAGACAATCACCCATGGCTGGGATTGAACCTGGGCCCCTGGCGCTGTGAGGCAGCAGTGCTAACCACTGAGCAAAGTTGTCCCTACATAAACTTATCTCAATTTCCCTGGTCTGATGAGCAGTGCACTGTAATAATTAGAGTGAGAAGGTGCCTGTGTGACTCACAGCATGATTGTGATGGGACAGCTGATAGTATGGGGGTCACAGGAAGCAGCAATTCATTCAGCAGTAGGTGCTAGCTCTGGCTCAGAGGGCTTCACACTCGCCCCTGAGGCCCACCTCACTGAAGAGAATTCAACGGGTCCGCTCAGGCAGTGTGCTGAGGGAGTGCTGCAGTGCCACTGTCTCCTACAGGAGACATTGAAACAAAGCCTTGCTGTTCTTCTGTGAAGGTGTTGGAGAAGAACAACAAAATTCTTGCTGGGGTCCTGGCCAATACTGGGCCCTTCATCAGCGAGTAATTCAGTTAGCAAGAAGTTATTCTTAGAAAAAGGGGATCTAGTTAGTGCCACCTGCTGAGCCATGCTAACTGTGTTACTAAAACCAGCCAGGGTCAGGGGGGCTCAACCCACTCCTGAGATATAGAAAATTAGAAGAAATGTTTAGCACGTCAGTAACTTATGTTGATTGGTTGATAATGGTTGGTGGCTTAAAGGCCTTGCTTAGCTCAGCTGGCTGGATGGCTGCTTTGCAATGTAGAGTGATACCATAAAGCATGGGTTCAATTCTTCCACCAGCTGAAGTTACCATGCAATCTTCTCCTTCTCAACCTCTCCCCTTGCCTGAGATGTGATGAATTTCAGGTTAGTCCATCACTCCCTAATGAGAGAGCAGTCCTATGGTTCAGTACAGCGATGGCAACTTTACCTCATTGGCGGCTGTAATTTAAGCTTCGCATTTGTGAAGGAAGATAAAATTAAATAGAAAGACCTTCCTATTTCCATTCCTCTTGGGTATCATCTTTCATTTTATCCCCCAAAAGGACACTGAAAGGGTTCACAGTTAAATATCAGACTCTTGTTTAATTCTCAGAAACTTTGCTGGCAATGTACACATGCACTCACATACTTAAAGAGAAAAGTTTGCTACTTCTTTCAGGATCAGACATGGGAATCTCATCACTCTTTCTGGCTCTCTAATAATGAGAGGGACAGAAATGCCAATTTTTGTTTCATAACAGCACAGCAGCTTGAATTGTATTTCATTATGAGCATGTTTGACCTTTTGAGTTCTGGAACTGGAAACAAACAATAAATTAATTTCAGTTCTAAAAAAATTGTTGTAAGGAAAGGTGCTCAAAATCCCAATTGTTGTTCTTTTAAATTTATTCTGACCTTGTCCAACTATGTTTAGAACGATCAGCTGGCCCATGCATCTTCTTACCTTCCAATTCATCTCATCCAATCAATGTATCCTTCAATTCCTTTCTCCCTGATATGTTTATCATACTTGCTCATAACTGCTTTTATGGTATTCACTCAACAACCCCCTTGAGATAGGAAGTTTCACATTCTAACCATGATCTAGGCAAAGATGTTTCTTCCTGTGGTGGATCAATGGTGACAGTGGGCAGTATTGTGGCACAGTGGTTAGCACTGCCACCTCACAGTGCCAGGGACCTGGGTTTGATCCAAGTGCTAGGTGACTGCCTGTTTTAAGAATGCACATTCTCCCTGTGTCTGTGTGGGTTTCCTCAGGGTGATCTGGTTTCTTCCAAAGGTGTGCAAATTAGGTGGATTGGCCATGATAAATGCTGGGTCTTAGTGGGATTTAGTTTGGAGGGTTAGTGTAGACTTGAGGGGCCAAATGGCTTCTTCCAGCACTGGGATTCTATGACTGCCATCTTCTATCTCTCCTATAATGACTTTTTAACAATATCCAAAACTAAAGGTTTTAGTTTCCTGTGTATGGGAATGAGGCAACTAACTGGACAACACAAAGTGAAAATTCCCCATTTATACTGCTCATGAGTTATTTTCCTGAGTTCAATTCCTTCTGGCTGAATGCAGTGCAGTTGACTGTTGGGAAGCCTGAAGACTGTGAGTTGATTGGATGGATGATCAGTTTGAGATTAATTGTCAACCTTTGGTTGGACCTATTTCTGAGGGTATTGTCATGTGGCCTCTGACTTCCAACCAGTTCTATCCCATGGGTATTCACCATATCCATCACCATGATGCCCTGCCTCCCCATAGCCAATTGGAAAATTCACAGACACTTTGGTACCAATTGATTCATTCTTGACTATCAATAAAATGGCAATTTTAATACCTGATCCAATGATTTTATGACTGGTAATTGCAAATCTTCAAAGAAGTTTTTATTTGTTCGTTGGGATATGGGCGTCACTGGCAAGACCAGTATTGTTGCCCACCTTTAACTGCCCTTGAACTGAATGGTTTGCTGAACCATCAGAGGACAACTAAGAGTCAACTACATTTCTGTGGGACTGGAGTCACATGTAAGCCAGACCTGGTAAGGACGGCAGATTTCCTTCTCTAAAGGATATTAATGACTGAGATGAATTTTTATGCCAATCGACTATAGTTATCATGGTCATCACTGCTGAGACTACCTTTATACTCAAGAGTTTTTCATTGAGTCTACACTAGCTACCATGGTCTGATTTGATCCTGTGCCCCCTCATAGAATCATAGAAACTCTATGTGGAAACAGGTTCTACGGGCCCAACATGTCCACACCATGTCCAAAGAGTAACCCACCCAGACCCATTCCCCTCCCCTCATATCCTACATTTACCCCTGACTAATACACCTAACCTATACATCCCTGAACACTATGGGCAATTTAGCATGGCCAATTCACCTAACCTGCACATCTTTGGACTGTGGGAGGAAACCGGAGCACCCAGAGGAAACCCACGCAGACATGGGGACAATGTGTAAACTCTACATAGACAGTCCCCCGAGGCTGTATACTGATCATTTAGGCCTTTAGATTACGAGTCACATGGCATACTCCAACACCACTGTCTTTTTCCTGAAAATAAAATAATTACATTTTGTTTAAAGTCCCTCTGATCTTCCTTTCAGATTCGCTAAAATATAATTACTAGAGAGTCCTGGTAGATGCTGGAAGGTTGGAAATATCTAATTATACTTACGCACCCCTCCTGCCATGGTTAGCAATAAACCTGTTACTGCAGCAACATCTGAAACAAAGTCCAAGTTCGGATAGACACTCTGTCCCAGAACCCAGTTCCACTGTTGAACTACATGCAGCAAAGGGCATGAGCTAATTTCTACCTGGTTGTTTTAAGTTTATCTTTTTAACAATTTATATTAAAAAAAGTAAACAATTTTCTATGTTTCTGTTTTCTAACTTTCTTTTCAAAGAGCATTGCAGTTTTTTAAAAAGGGATTGCAAATAACAATTTGTATCTCGATGTAGCACTGGAAACATGATTTGCTTCACTGCAATAAAACATTTTGTCTTGATTTCATGAATGAATTTGGATGGAGTTCCAAAGCACTTACTGGGAACAGCAAAAAGATCCTTTCATAAATATATTGTCAAAAAAACTGACGTGAGAGAACATCCAGTGATGGAGCTGCCAAGAATGAATTTATAAAGCATTTCTTGGGTTCTTTGTAGAGAGATTATCAGACTATTTGACAACAAGTGACACAAGGAGATACTAGGGCAGCTGACCAACAGCAGTAGTTCAAATGGGCAGCTGAAAGGTGGAGAGAGGGTTAGTGGGAGAATTCCACAGATTATACCTTGAATGAAAGTGGGCATGCCCACAACAGAATGAATAAAACAGAAGACGGTGAAGAGACTGCAGGGTTGGAAGCAGTTACAGAGCTTGTGAAGGGATGCAGCCAACTGGGGTTTGTACACAAGCAGAGTACGCATTAGAGTAATCTGCCACCTTTTACAGCACTCCCTGCTGCTCTCCTTGGTTCAGAACTGATTAAAAATCCTGATATTTAGTGTGTTTAACAATATGGAAAATGGATAATGCAAGCACAGAGAGGTGGTTTCACCTTAAACTGAATTAGAGACAAAAAGAAGGGTTACATCCGAAACATTGAGTTCTCCATCTCCTGATGCTGCTTGGCTTATTGTGTTCTTTCAGCCTCCTGCTTATCTTACTTGAGGCAATAGTTTTGTTGTAGAGTTAAAGCTACAACTGGAGAAGGAAGTCTCACTGTACTGCTTTTAGAAATTAGTTCACAAACGTAGAAAAAAGTCTTGTGTTGTAGCTCCTTCACGACTACCAGATATTGCAAACACTTTGCAGCCAATGCAGCATTTTTGGAAATGTAGTCATTGTGTGAAACACAGTAGCCAATTTGCACACAGCGAGCTCTCACAGATGACAATGCGAACAGATAATCTCTTTATGATGATGTTGATTGCAGGATGGATACCAACCAGGTGACTTGAGGTAATATCCCCTGCTCTTATTCAGAACAGTATCATGACATCTCTTGCATCCACCCAAGTTAAATATTGCACCTAAAAAGACATTATCTCCGCCATTATGACACCTCCTCAGTATTGCATTCATTTTTGTGCTCAAACTCTGGAGCAAGTTTACAGCTAATTACTAGATAGGCCCAAGGGGAAGCAAAGTCAAAAGATGATTGGTGACAGCACACTATCTGAAAAACCCATAAGGTGACCATCTGGGAAAATATCACAATTGGTACAAAGCTAAAAGCAGTTTGTAACAAAGCTGAACTTGTGGTGTGAACAGCACACTCAGTAACCAACGTATTACCATTGCCCAGAACAATCATAGGTGAAAACAAATGCCAGCATGTAAGGGAGATGGGCATCAAAGAAACTTGAGAAACAATAAAATTTGGCTCAAATTGAATAGAACAGTCAAGTTTGATGAGTGGTCTTGCAGCTTACTGCAACAATTTTATTTTTTAAGATTATCGGAAGCCAATATGGAGGATGTGATGGTTTTAAACTGGTAATGTATGAAGGATAAATGATGAGGTTGCAGAGCCAATATTTACCAGATGTGTAAGATGACTAAGGATTGAAGCCAATGAAAACTCCTGGACAGATTAAAGAAAAAGGCTAACAGAATATCACTTCATCTCAAGGAAACTGAATCACAAAGGGATGGATATATCACCATTGTATCATGCTCTAGTTAGAAGTAATTTAGAATACTGGATTCAGCTCTGGACATTTCACCTCAGGAAGGACCGTTTTGCCTAGAAGAGAGTGATGTGCGGATTCACTAAAATAATACCTGGGTAAACAGGGTTAAAAAAATGATAATGTGTTAAGAAAATAGGAACAAGATTAGGCCATTCAGCCCCTTGTGTCTATTCTGCCATTCAATGAGACCATATGGAGGTGGCAGTATTGGACTGGGGTGGACAAAGGCCAGAAGTCACACAACACCAGGTGATAGTCCAAAAGGTTTATTTGAAATCACAAGCTTTCAGAGCGCTGTCCCTTGGTCAGGTGAAGTGGACTTCCGACAATGGGATCTTGGCTGAGCTGTGCATGAGTGGTTCTGGAACATGAAAGAGTAAGGGATGATCTGATTGTTTGAGACAATTAAACCTGTTGATGGGGTAGATAGAAGTTATTTCCTCTAGTGGGGGTGGGGATGGGGTGAAATCTAGAATAGGGGGACAGTACCTTAAAATCAGAGCAAAGATGTTTAAGGATGATGTCAGAAAATTGGTCTAAAATTATCTTGAAATCTCAAACTTTTCCTCACTAACAATTGAAATGTTTAAGGCTTAGATAGATGAATCTTTGTTGACCTTAAGGGTTCTAAAACCAAGGCAGGTCAATGGAGATCAGCTGCAGATCAGCCAAGATCCAATTGAATGGCTTCCTCCTATTCCTTCACAGGACCCTTTCAAAGTCAATTAATCTCTAGACCAATGCCCCTTCTTTACCGTTAGATTAGAAATTCAGTAATGTCATAATTGACTCAACTGGAGACTAGCACTAACATTGGATATTACATATTGATGGACAGTCATTTTTACGTCAAGGTGACTGGGTAGAAGCTGAGAGGTTTGAGGAATCTAGAACACGAATGGACAGTCTTAGGGCAAGACACCAAGGATTGAATCATTCAAAGGGTTGTGAATCTCTGGAATTCTCTACCCCAGAGTGTTGCCGATGTTCTATCACTGAAGATGTTTAAGGTTAGGATAGACATTAGGGAATGTGGGATGTGGGTGGGAGAGTGCAGTTGAAATTAAGCCAGGCCCATGTTGAATGGTGAACTGGGCTAAGTGGGCTGAATGGCCTTCTCCTGTTCCAATTTTTTTGTGAAACAAAAATTGAAATTACTGGAAAAGCTCAGCAGGTCTGGTAGCATTTGTCGAGAGAAATCAGGACAATTCTTTTGTGCTCGTGTTTTAACTTTAAACAAAATTAAATCTTTAACATTCAGCCAGGATCTCAAATTTAAGTCCTGAACTTCCACCAGGATTTCTGATAGTCTCCTGCTGTCACTTGGGCTAATATCGCCACTGTCCTCAAGACAGATGTTGATCTGCCATCAGAGTTCCACTGAGAGATTACAGATCAACACCTCCTGTGAATTTCAGAGCTCATTTCCTATTACAGAAACAGAGAATCAGCCAGTCAAATATTGCTGGGAAGTAATGGCTCACATTCTCAAGGATGACATTTTGTGCATGAGTTTGACAACTCCCAGAAATATTTCCCCAACATCTATTTGAAAAATGATTAAAGTGGACTTCTGTTTTGCCACCATTCTAGCTTCATGTTGTATTTCCATATGAGCACACAAATTAGAAGCAGGAGGTCATTCGGTCTCTCAAACCTATTATGGAATAGAAACATATCACAGAATCCCTACACTGTGGCAACAGGCCATTTGGCCCATCAAGTCCACACCAACCCTCTGAAAAGTATTTCTATTCAGACCCACCTCCCAACTGTACCCCTGCAATTCTGCATTTCCCACGGCCAATCCACCTAGCCTGCACGACTTTGAACTATATGAGGAAACTCTATGCAGACACAGGGAAAATATGCCAAACTGCACACAGACAGTCACCCAAGGGTGGAATCAAACCTGGGTCCTTCATGCCGTGAGGCAGCAGTACTAATCACTGAGCCACTATGTCACCCATATTCCAGCATTGAATTAGATCATGCTGATCTGATTAATCCATATTCCTGTTGATCCCTCACCCTTGTTTATAAACAATCAATCTACCTCTGCTGTAAAAATACTGAAAGATTCCGTTTTCAGTGCCTTTAGATGAACAGAATTCCAAAGATTTGCAATCCTCTGTGAAAAAGGCATTTCCCCTCATCTCTGTGTTAAATGGGTGAACCCTTATTTTTAATGAGCGACCCCAATTTGAGATTCTCTCACAAGACGAAACATCCTTTCTCCATTCAAGACTCCGTGCAAGACTCCGTGCAGGCAAGGACAGCTGGATTTTAACCAGATGTTTGTAGCCAAGAATAAATGGAAACAACAGTCAGGCAGTCTGGTGGAATACTAGTAAAGGAAGGATGGGGTGGAGTTCAATCAAAGATTTGGCATGTTGGGGTTTATGTGGATCAGGCAAGCAATTTGTCATATCTTAAGAATTAAGCAGAAAAACAGAACATAGAATAACATCAAATACCAGAAATTCAATATGGTGTTTTTCTTCTTGTCTGCCATCTGACTTTGCTAATGTTAGCTTGCAGCTAGACTCCTAACAGATTTAAAACACCAAAATTTAATGCATAGTCTGTATAATTTAAAATGATAAAGGGAGCTTTCAATCTTTGCATCCACATGATTAGCTCCACCTGGATTTTTAATTGGTCATGGACATGTCAATATTATCCTGACTGGCGGAAGGCTAGATCTATCCATAACAAATATCACTATCTTATTCTCTGACCGTGGCTTCTCATTTTCCAGGCAGCAGCCAATGATACTCAATGATCACCCACTAGTAACTGGGGTAGCTCTTACCAATTATCTTACAACAAAGTCCTGAGAGTCAGCACAACCTATCAAGGGAGGTCAGGTCGCTCTTTCAAAATGGCTAACGTAGGCGTTACAACTCTCTAGTATTGTTGGGCAGCAGAGAGTTCAGGAAAGCAAAACATTTCATTTACCTTTCAAAATCCCACAGCAGCTTCACAGCCAGTGATGCCTTTGTAAAATTTGTTTTTATTTGTTTTGTTCACGGGATGCAGGCATCACTGGTTCAGCCAAGTTTTATTGCCTACTTATAACTGCCCTGGCAAAGGTGTTGGTGGGTTGTCTTCTTGAAATCCATATAATGTGGAGATGCCAGTGTTGGATTGGGGTGGACAAAGTCAGAAGTCTCATGACACTAGTTTATACTCCAAAAGGTTTATTTGAAATCACAAGCTTTCAGAGCACTGCTCCTTTGTCAGGTGACTTCACCATGACTCCACCCCATCTGCCAGACTGCCTGGCTGTTGTTTCCACTTATTCTTGGCTACAAACATCTGTTTAAAATCCAGCTGTCCTTGCCTGCACGGAGTCTTGCCATGATGAATGGGGAAAGGATGTTTCCTCTTGTGAGAGAATCTCAAACTAGGGTCGCTGGTTAAAAATAAGGGCTCACCCATTTAACACAGATATAAGGGGAAATTCCTTTTCTTACAGAGGGTTTAAATCTTTGGAAATCTGTTCATCTAAAGGAGCTGAAAACAGAGTCTTTCAGTATTTTCAAGGCAGCAGTAGATCGATTGTTTGACATCTGAAAGTTATATGGTATAGGGATGTATGCAATGCTGTTAGGGAGGTAATTCCAGGATTTTGGCCCAGCAACACTGAAAAACAGTGATATATTTCTAACGGAGGATAGCGTGTGGCTTGGAGAGGAACTCGATGGTGGTTGTGGTCTTGTCCTTCTAGGTGGTAGTGCTCGTAGGTTTAGGAGGTGCTGTCAAATATCCTTGAAATGTAGTCTCAGTTATTTACTGAACATTATCTGACCATGACAGTGTATATTTAACTTATTATCACTGAACGTTGTGGGTTAGCTTTCTATTTAATACAGGAAATTAAATAACTTTGGATAAACGTGTAATAAATCCACACATTTTTATGCAGCAAGCTGTGATCGAGTAAGATAGTTGGACCACATTCGATAGTATGTTTCAAAAACAAACTGGACAGATATTTGAAAGAAAAAGAAATATCAAGGCAGAGGAATGAGACTAGTTGGATAACAATGTCAAACAATGTTTTATAAAGGTGGAGTTTGCTTTGTATGCATTAATGACAGACTTTATTAAAATTTATACTTGAGATATTCAGTTGGTTGGGTTTCCTTCAAGGTGAGCTGTAATTCAACATAGAGCACTTGAAGTTTTGTTTCAGAAGGTTTTGGGTGGCAAGGTGGGTCAGTGATTAACATTGTTGCCTCACAGCACCAGGACCCAGGCTTGAATCCAGTCTTGGGTGACTGTTTGTGTTGGCTTCCTCTGATGATCCAATGTTGTGCAGGCTAAGGTGGATTGGCCATGGGAAATCCAGGGTTACAAGCATAGGGTAGGGGGCTGGGTTTAGACAGGAAACTCTTTGGATGGTCAGTGTGGACCCGATGGGCTGAATGGCCTGCTTCTATGGTTGAGGATTCAAGGCCCATCCTAAAGAGACTTGAGCTTCCCCATACTTTAGGAAGGATATTAATCCTTTGGAGAGAGCCCTGAATGGGTTTACAGGAATGGCTTCAGGGATGGGACATTTCAGCGATGAGATTAGGTTGGAAAGGTTGGGACTGTACTCCATGAAAAAGGTGAAAGCTGAGGGAAGATATGGTAAAACAAAGAATTAAGGGTGCTGGAGATCTGAAGCTAAAAAAAAGGATGCTGGTGAAACTCAGCAGATCTGGCAGCATCTATAGGAAGAAAGCAGAGTTTCGAGTTCAGTGACTCTTCATCAGAACTATTAGCAGCTAGGACAAGAATGGGGAGGAGAGAGATGAGTGGACAGGGGGAGATGGAACCCAGAGAGCAAGAGATATGAAGGGCTTGGTAAACGAGGAGATTATAGATAGCAGGCCAGGACAGAAGAAGAGCTAAGAGGAGGAGAGTAATGATTGAGATGTTCTGAAAGCAACTCATGTAACGGGATAAAACAGAAAGAACTATGGATGCTGTAAAACAGAAATTCATAGAGGCTGCCATACCTGCTGAGCTTAACCAGCAATTTTTGTTTTTGTTTTCTATCGTGTGATATGAGGCCTAGGAGTAGGTCAGAATGGGTGATAATGCTAAAAGCAACCCATGTCATAATAGGACTGGGTGTGGGGTGAGTAAAAAATACATGGAAGGCTCTAAAGTTATTGAACTGGATGTTGAGTCCTGAAGGCGGCAGGGTCCCCAAGCAGAAAGTGAGATGTTGTTCTTCAAGCTTGTGCTGAGGCTCATTGGATCACTACAGCAAGCCTGCCGCAGAAATGGTGGCCAAGGAACACGGTGGGGTGTTGAAATAGCAGGCAACTTGGTTTGAAGGATGTTTTCAACATCACAAAGGCTCTAGACAGAGCAAGTAGGGAGAAAATGTTCCCACTTATGAAAGAATCAAGAACCAGGGGGCGCAGTGTTATAAAGAAGCAAATGTAAGGCGAGAAAACCTTTCACGTACCATCTAGTAAGGATATGGAACGCCCTGCCTGGAAATGTGGTGGAGCTGAAAATGTGTTGCTGGAAAAGCGCAGCAGGTCTGGCAGCATCCAAGGAACAGGAGAATTGACGTTTCGGGCATGAGCCCTTCTTCAGGAATCCTGAAGAAGGGCTCATGCCCGAAACGTCAATTCTCCTGTTCCTTGGATGCTGCCAGACCTGCTGCGCTTTTCCAGCAACACATTTTCAGCTCTGATCTCCAGCATCTGCAGTCCTCACTTTCTCCTGGAAATGTGGTGGAGGCAGGTTTGCAAGAGGGCATTAGATACTTGTTTAAATAGAAACATTTTTGCAAAGTTATGGGGAAAAGGCATTACTTTGGCATTAAGTCTGAATGCTCAGAGAACCAGTGCAGGCACAATGGGCTGAAGAGCTCCTTTAACAACCTAACAATTCCGTGATATTGTATACACTCTGCTACTGTGCAGAATGTTCAGCAGCATTTACAACTCCTCAGATACTGAAGCAGTCCATATTTAAATAAAACAGGACCTAGACAATATCCAGGTTTCAGCTGACAAGTGGCAAGTAACATTCTCGCCACACACATGCCAGGTAATGACCATTGCCAACAAGAGAGAATCTAACCATCGCCCCTTGATATTCAATGGCATTACCATTGCCAAATTCTCCACTATCAACATACTGGGGTTTACAATTGATCAATAAGTGAACTGGACTAGCCATATAAACACTACAACAGCAAGCTAGGAATCCTATAGTGACTAACTCATCTCCTGACTCCCCAAAGCCTAATCACCATTTACAAGGCACAAGTCAGGAATGTGATGGAATACCTTCCACTTGCCTGATTGTGTGGAACTCAAGAGGTTTGACACTATCCAGGATTAAGCTGCTCACTTGACTGGCATCCATAAACCTTCACTCCCTCCATCACTGATACTGGGTATCATCTACGAGATGCACTGCAGAAATTCATCAGTACCATCCTGAAGAACAAGGGCATCTGATTGAGTCATAGAACATATAGCACAGTCCTGTTGGTTCAACTTGTCTGCACTGACCAGACATCCCAATCTGAACTAGTCTCTTTTGTCAGTATTTGGTCTTTCTTTTTCATATACCTATCCAGATGCCTTTTAAATGTTGTATTTATACCCACCTCCACCACTTCCTCTGGCAGCTTGTTTCATACATGCACCACCCTCTGTGTGAAAGTTACCCCTCAGCTTCTTTTTAAATTGTTCACCTTTCACCTTAAACTTATGCCGTCTAGTTTTGGACTCCCCCACCTTAGGGAAAAGACCTTAACTATTCACCCCATCCATGCCCCTCATGATTTTATAAACCTCGATAAGGTAACCCTTCAGTCTTCAACCCTTCAGGGAAAAATGATTCAAATCTTTCAATCCCTACAATAGCCTTGTAAATCATTTCCGCACCCTCTCATGTTTAACAACATGTGAATATCACTATGTTTAAGTTCTCCTCCAATCCACACACCATCCTGACTTGGAAATACATTGCTGTTCCTTCAGTGTTGTTGGGTTAAAATCCTGGATCTCCCTTGCCAATGCCATTTTGTGTCTACCTACACTTAACAGATTGTCGCAGGGCACCTCGGGTGGGCCATAAAGGCTGGCAGAATCAGAGATGCCTTCATCCCATGAATGAAAAGCAAAATGAGATGGCTATAAAAGATCTCATCACACTATCAAAGGAATAGTTACCCCTCAACCTGTATACATCTAGGCAATTGGAGAGTATTCCATCACATTCCTAATTTTATCACCACAGAATTCACAGCCTCTGACCTACATTTTGAGTAAAAGTATCATGCCTGGCCTAGTGAAGATGAATTTAAATTCAGAGAGCAATGCATTGATGCCAGAAATATAAAATCCCCTTACAGATGTCATCCAATTTTTTTGATCAAATCCTTGAAGACTTTCACTCACGTTTCAAAACATAGCGGCAACAACTTGAGTATTTGCAATATTCTGTCAGTATGACTTATTTGGTTTGAGAGAAATAGCCAGGATATGGAGTGAGGCAATGTCTGATCCTGAAATTCCTTCTGTTCATAAACAGTATTGACTGAAAAGTAACTGAGGCTATCTGCATGTGACTAGACCTACTCCAGTTTTAGAATAATGCACCAGACTAATGACTATTTGAAAAAAACTTACATATGATTAGGAGTTCTGATTGAAGGTGCTTAAATAGATACTCACTGATTCAGTGATGGTTTTAAATGTTATACTTTCTTCTTAATTATGTGTCCCATTTCACAAACATCATCTTTCAAAATAACACTTCTTCTGCATTAATCAGAAGCTTGCATGTTGAAAGAATTATGTCAGTTCACTTGAGACAGTAACTAGATATATTGCCCATTATTATATTTGGAACTCATTGTTATTACCATTGAAGGAAAATATTCCTATCTATAAACAGGATTCAAGTGATGCCTGAGGGGGATTATTCTATTGTGGGCAAATAAGTCATTGTGACCCGCCCTGTGGCAAATTCCCTAATTTATGTCCACTTCCCTCACAAAACATTCTGGGCAGATTCTCAGCATCGGCGTTCCCATCACAGAGTCACATCCATCTCCAGCAGAAAATTGCCTTTCTGCGGAACATGGTGCACTCACATATTAATAACCGTTGTGGTGTCTGAGGAGCCAGCAGCACCCTCCACCTGCTGAATGCCAGAGCAGGTCTTCAGCCAGTGGTTTGTATAAAAGTCACCATAGCCCCTGAGAACCACTGAGCTGCTCTCTCATTAGACAAATTAGGCCAGTAGTGAGTTTAACCTGACGGTCACCTCAGATGAGGGCAAGGTCAAGAAGCCTGGGCCTTCATGGTGACCTCAGCCGATACAGAAATTGAACCCATGCTGTTGACATCACTGTATATCACAGGCCGGCCATCCAGCCAACCTCTCCTCGGATGCTGTCTGACCTGCTGTACTTTTCCAGCACCACGCTAATCTTGACTCTGACCTCCCGCATCTGCAGTACTCATTTTCGCCTGATCCAGCCAATTGAGCTAACCAATAGAAGTTGACCTAGCAGCTTGTTAGTTCAAATTGCATTCTAGAGACTGGAGGGCAGATGTTGAGGCTCATGCTCTTCAGCAGAATGGGGGATTGTCTTACTCGCTTTCAGGTGAGATGTTGAACTGAGTTTCCTTAGCTTTCTCTCATGGGTACTCCCAAGGCAATCTTCAATGAAGAGTGGAGTGTCGGGCCATTGGTTATCCTTCAAGAAATATCAACTTTATTATCTTATGATTTGTGGGAGTTTGCTGGAAACAGACTGGACCATCCCTTCATGAGTACTTCATTTGTAGAATAATTTGAGTGACCTGAGGTGGACTGACAAAGGAGCAGCGCACTGAAAGCTTGTGATTTCAAATAAACCTGTCAGACTATAACCTGGTGTCGTGTGACTTCTGACTTTGTCCACCCCAGTCCAACACCTCTACATCAGAATTGGGGAAGAAAGGTCTCCATTGATGGATGGCAAAGCTTTGACTCATTTACATGCAAGTTCCCAGGACAATAGGATAGCACGTAGAAGCACGCATCAAAGAGAAGGTTAATCAAATACATGAGAGAGATAGGAAGAGAAGGACATGTTGATGGGGTTAGATAATGTAGGTTGGAGGAGACTTGCATGGAGCATAGACACCAGGCTTGTGTGGAGCGTAAACAGCAGCATGGACTAGTTGGGCTGAATGGCCTGCTGTGTGCTGGGAATTCTATTGAATCCTATATGTTGTAACCAATGTGTCCTCTTGTTTCCTCCTAGGTTGTCACTGTGCTACTTGTGCAACCATGCGTGTGTTCATCTTGCTGGCATTCCTGATTGCAGCCTCCTGGGCTAAGCCATTTCATCAGACACAGTTCCTTGACTTTATGCTGGAGGATGAAGGATCCGGTTTATTCCCTGATAATGAAATGCCTATGTGCCCATTTGGGTGCCAGTGCCACCTCCGAGTGGTGCAGTGTTCTGACTTAGGTAAGCTATTGTCATCTCAAATTGCTTCACTTGTGGGACTGGGCATTGTCTGTAGGAACAATGCGTGTCTTTACATTGGAAAAAACCATATCAAATTCTCATCCCTATTTCCATGTCTCTATGATAACTTCCTCTACTCCTCCAGGATTGCTTCACGCCTCTTATTTTGGCCTTGTGATCTTTAATTGCTCCACCATTGGTGACTGCAACTTCAGTTGTTTGGGGTGGAGAGTGTGGTGCTGGAAAAGCACAGCAGGCCAGGCAGCATCCGAGGAGCAGGAGAATCGATGTTTCAGACATAAGCCCTTCAGGAAATTCCTGATGTAAGGGCTTATGCCCGAAACGTCGATTCTCCTGCCCCTTGAATACTGCCTGACTGCTGTACTTTTCCAGCACCACACTCTTGACTCTGATCTCCAGCATCTGCAATCCTCACTTTCTCCTTCAGATGTTTTAGCCCTAAGCTGTGAAATGCCTTCGCAACCTCTCCGCCTCTTGTATCCTTTCTGCAAAATCTACTTACTGGACGAGGATTTCAATCATTTGTCCCGATAACTCCTTAAACACGGCTTTTCTTGTTAACGCTCCTGACAAGTTCCTTGTGATGATTGATTGCCTTTTCGTGTTGCAGCCTGCGCTTGTTTGGAATGATGGATGGTTCTGATAGAATGAATTAGCAGAAACTATTCCAATGGCAGGAGGGTTCCATAACCACTGTCAATCTAATGACCACTGCTATCGCTGGAATACTCTCCCACCGAGTTCTGCCTGTCCAGCTTCTATCTTTCAAAGTGATCCCTGAACTGAGCCTATTAGCCTTTCTGCAATTTAAAGGTGGAGAATAGATATCCCCTCCCCTCTGTTTCACTGTATGCTCGTTGGAAACTGATTAAAAATTTTAGGCAAGAGATGTGTGACAGGTTGCGGGGTGGGGGTGGTGCAGGGGGGAAGGGAGCAGCAAATGTTTCTCTTTTGCAGTGAGTGGTCATGCCCTGAGCTTTACTGCCCTGGGGAAGCACTGAACGAAGAGATGATAAAACACAGACAAGTTGAGGGCGAACACCCTTCCTTGGCCTGTCAGCACATAAGTAGCAAAATGTCCAGGTCTTTTAACAAGCGGATTGGTACGGTCTAGACGGGGAGCTGGATTAGGTGCTGGAGTTTGCTATACTCAGTACACTCATTGCTGTTCTATTACCTTAGGATGCTGCAGCATCCATTCTGATGGGTGTCATCCAACAGAGGTGGGCTATCAGTGAGTCAATGTCCTCGTCAGGCATCAGAGATTTCTTCAGGTTGGGAGTCTCTGGTTCAGCATAGGTGTCCTTATTTGATTTCCCTCGGTTTCATAGAATCATAAAATGCCACGGGTGCATTGAGTCCACACTGACCCTCCAAAGAGTTTCCCACCCAGACCCACAACCCTACCCAATCCCTATAACCCTACATTTCCCATGGCCAATCCATCTAACCTGCACATCTTTGTTTATTCAGATCTTCAACAGCCTTGACAAGGCGAATGTGGAAAGGCTGTTTCCTCTTGTGGCTGTCCCAGGACATAGGGGTCGGTGTTTTAAAATTAGGGGATCACCCTTTCAGGACAGAGATAAAGAGATGCTTTTCTCTGAGGGGTTTGTGACTTTGAGACTCTCTCCCTAAGAAGGTGCTGAAGATGGGATCCTTAAATAGTTTTAAGATCATGATAGATAAGGTCCTTGTTAGGCAAAAGAGTAAACAATGATTGGGGTAGATAGAAATGAGGAATTTGAAACACAAGTGGGTCAGCCATGATCCTATTGATTGGCAGAGCAGGTGGAGGGGCTCAATAGCTCACTCCTGCTCCTATTTGCAATTATGAATCCCATAGGAACGTGATATGTATTATTTACTTGAGGGTTCATAACCAGGGGATATCATTTGAAGATCGTAAGCAGAAGAAACAGAGGGGAAATTAGGAGTTGTTTTAACACTATTTGCTGTTAACACCTGGAATGCTCTTATTATTATATAACAGTGAATTGTAAATCTGGCTTAATGTTATCGACTGTAATTCCAGATTTCTCTTTTCCCTTTCCCTTTTCCATTGGGGTGTACACATTGGCCTGTCAGCAAATCTCTAGCCAGTGGAATATACAGGAACAGCTGGGGCAGCATCTCAATGAATTTGGCTGAGAGACAGGACAGAGAGAGTGATGGTGAATAGTTTGTCTTATTCTGCTGAAATGTACTCCCAGCGATCAGTGTTGTCCTGATTTGTCACAGTGCCGTTCAGTTCGGTGTGTAGCTCTTAGAATTTCAAGATTTACAGATGAGACAAAACTAGGAAGCATTGTGAACTGTGAGGAGACCACAGATAGACTTCAGAAGGACATTGAATGGCTCATGAAAAAATTATACAGATGAAATTTATTGTAGAGGAGTGTGATGTGATCATTTCGGGGGAAGAAACAAGGGGAAGCAGTATAACATGAAGTGTAGAATTCGAAAGGAGACACAGGAGTAGATGAGGCGGCATCTGTGGAGCAGGAGAATGGACGATTTAGGCAAGAGCCCTCCAGAGCTCTTGCATGAAACATAGATTTTACTGCGCCTCAGATGCTGCCTGACCTGCTGTGCTCTTCCAGCAACACACTCTTGACTCTGATCTGCAGCATCTGCAGTCCTCACTTTCTCCACAAGAGCAGATGAACCTGCTGGGTACATGTGCACAAATTGTTGAAGGTGGCAGGACAGGTTGAGAAAGTGGTTCATAGAACTAATGAGACCCTGGGCTTTCAATATGGAGAGCACAGAACAGAATAGCAGTAAGTTAGAGTGAGCCTTCATAAATGATAAGTTCAGCATCGGCTGGAGTACTGCATTCAATTCTGACCATCACACTTAGTGAAGGATTTGGAGAAAAGTCACTGAAAGGTTTTCTAAGAATGGCTCCAGGAATGAGAAACTTCAGTTCTGTAGAAAGTTTGGAAAAGCTGGTGGTGTTGTCCTTACAGAACTCCTTACAGATCAAGAGTTACCATAAGACACCAATTTAAAATTAATGGTGAATGAAACAAAGATGACATGAAGAAAAAAATACATTTCTGAGCAGCAAGTGGCGAGGATTTGTAATGTATAGACGGAGAATGTGGCAGAGGTAGATTCAATCAGCCCCTCTAAAAGGAAACTGGATAATTTAACAAATGGAAAAAATGTGCAGGGCTCTGGGACAAAGGCGGGGGAGGAATAGCTGAGTTGTTTTTGCATAGAGTTGGCATGAACATGATGAATTGAATGGCCTCCTGATGTGCTGTAACAAATCTATTATTCGGTCACTTTGAACTGGGAGCTCTTTAGTCCTATCTTTAAGCTTGGGCAGCTACATAGATGCCATTGCTTTGCGTCCTAAGCCTATAATCTTTCAAACTTTGCTCTAGTCACAACTTGTGTTGCATTCCTTATGTGCTCCGCCAAACATCACATTGGGGATGAAAAGCAAGTGTTATTTATCCAGGGAGGAACAAAAGACTGTGGCCAACTCCTCAGCTGCCTCCATCTTTTCAGCTGAAGCCAGCTGATGTCCCATTACTGCAGTTTGTGTTCAGGCAGTATTCATGAAGTTCACGCTTGGTGATGTGTGGCTTTAGATTGCTGTCAGCCTGGCTACAGATAGTGTGGCTCAAAGAGGGTCTCAAAGCAGTCAAGTGATCAGTCCTCCATCAGATCATCAGGATGGGATTGCCACTTTGTGAAATCTGAAGTGGCTCTGTCATGCCTGATAGTTTTTATCCAAGATAAAAAAAAGGAGCAAGAGGAGGCCATTCAGCCCTTCAAGCCTGCTCTGCACTCAATATGATTGTAGCTGATCATGCAATTTCAGTATCCCACTCTCGCTTTCTCTTCATACCCCCGGTGGGCAATCATTGGGTAGAGAGTCAGAGTTGAGAAAGCGTGGTACTAGAAAAAGTACAGCAAGTCAGGCAGCACCCGAGGAGCAGGAGAGTCGAAAATTCAAGTACGACCCTTCTTCAGGACCCTTCTTCAAGATGCCATTGGCATCCTTGACTGGGAGAGCCACGTGTCCAGTCATCCTCCTCCTCCTCCCTATTTGAAGTAAACAGAGAGATTCACCTCTCCACATTCAGGGGCCTGCAGCAGCTCTCAGGTACAGTGATGATGGATGTACTGTAACCTGGAGTGATAAAGCAGCTTAAAATATTGATGGTGACCATGGCCTTATGAGCCCTGGCAGCAACATCTTCATGCAGGGTGAAGTCCGATGTTAGGTTGAATGATGAAGCTAAATCTGTAACCATCCCCCAGTTGAACCTGAGTCACTCTCCTGGATGCTGTTGTGAAGTTAGAAGTGTTCTCTGAAAATCCTCCTCTTCCTCACCCCTCATTCTTTGCAGACCGCTGTGGCACCTGCTCCATTAGGTTCTGTAGACCCAGTGGCTCAGGAACCTCAGCTCCCCTGTAACCGTGTGTAGAATTGTCTGACTGACTCCTCTACCTGTGGATGGACAACAGGAAGCTGCAGCAGGCTTGCAAGTTTCTCCAGATCAGCAAGTACAGCAAGTCAGGCAGCACCCGAGGAGCAGGAGAGTCGAAAATTCAAGTACGACCCTTCTTCAGGACCCTTCTTCAAGATGCCATTGGCATCCTTGACTGGGAGAGCCACGTGTCCAGTCATCCTCCTTCTCCTCCCTATTTGGAGTAAACCAGCTATTATTTGAATAAAGGAACATAGCGTCTGGAGCAAGGGTCTTATGAAGAAAAGCTGAAGGACTTGGATCTGTTCTCACCGGAGAGAAGAAGGCTAAGAGGGGATTTAATAGAGACATGCAAGATGATCAGAGGATTAGAGTGGATAGTGAGAGTCTTTTTCTGAGGATTATGACATCTGCTTGTACGAGGGGGCATAGCTGCAAATTGAAGGGAGATAGATTGAAGACAGATGTCAGAGGCAGGTTTTTTGCTCAGAGAGTGGTAAGGGTGTGGAATGCTCTGCCTGCCAATGTAGTTAACTCAGCCACATTAGGGGCATTTAAATAGTCCTTGGATAAGCATATGGATGATGATAGGATAATGTAGGGTGATGGACTTAGGTTAGTTCACAAGTCAGCGCAACATTGAAGGACGAAGGGCCTGTTCTGCACTGTATTGTTCTATGTTCTATGTAATAGGCCACCGACTGAGCCCGTTCTGCCATCCAGTGATTATGGTGGAACCATGGCCTAACTCCATATATTCGCATTTGGCCCATATCCGTTAAGACCTTTGTTTACCAAAAATGTATCTATCTCAGATTTAGCACCTAACATCCACTGCCATTTGTGCAAACATCTACCACCCTTTGTGTGTAGAAGTGCTTCCTAACATCTCTCCTGAATGGTCTGCTCCTAATTTTTAGACCCGTAGCTCTAGAATCACCAGCCAGTGGATATAGTTTATCTTTATTTTGATAATTCTCATCAGCCTACTCGGAGTTGCAATTACACACCTGCGGAGCAGGTAGGACATGACCCAGGGCCTCCTGGCTCAGAGGCACTACCACTGTGTCACAAGAGGCCTTGTTTACCTGGTCTTTTCCTGTTAATATTATGAACAGTTCAATCAGATCACTGCTTAAACCTTCTAAATTCTAGAAGGAACAACAGGCCTAATTTGTATAATCTCTCCTCTGAAGTACAGGAATCATTCTCGTAATTTGGATGGCTGGCCCTTTATATAGCAGGGAGTGAGGGAAGGTTTGGATGGGATCCTCCTATACCATACATACCACTGTGACTGTTCAGCATAAATGGTCACTGTACCTGCTTGGTCCAAGTACATAATAATTATTTTAGATTAGATTCCCTACAGTATGGAAACAGGCAATTTGGCCCAACGAGTCCACATCAACCCTCCGAAGAGTAATGCACCTTGACTCATTCCCCTCCTCTATATTTACCCCTGACTAATGCACCTTGCACTATGCATGACCAGTTCAGCATGACCAATTCACCTTAACTTGCACATCTTTGGATTGTGGGAGGAAACTGGAACACCCAGAGGAAACCTACGCAGATACGGGGAGAGCGTGCAAACTCCACACAGATAATCGCCCGAGGCTGAAATTGTACCCGGGTCTCTGGCGCTGTGAGGCAGCAGTGCTAACCACTGAGCCACCGTGCCACCTTGATAAAGCAACTTAAAAGTTAATTGTGATGGCAGTGTTTATGGCACTGGCAGCATCATCCTCACACTAAGTGAGGCTCAAGGGTGGACTGAAAGACGTGGCAGTATTCAATGACTACTTCCCTACGTCAACTCAGCTGCAGCTTTAGAGCCCAACTTCACAGCTGTGAAAATAATCTCGACAGAACAAAACCCTTCCTAACACTCTCAAGCCTCATCAGCACTGAGTACATCCCAGTAACTGAGAACATTCCTTGAATATCTTCTTTTCTCTTTGAACAATGTGGTTTTTAAGGAATTCAAGGCCCTCCTTGGATGCTGCCTGAACTGCTGTGCTCTTCCAGCACCACTAATCCAGAATCTGGTTTCCAGCATCTGCAGTCATTGCTTTTACCTCAATGTATAGTGCCATGCTTTGTTTTATTTCTGGCCTACGGATCGAGTCCATGCAAGGACAAAAAAAAATTAGTCCACAATTATGAAGTTGTGATTGTCAGTTTTCTGAAAAAGACAGATGGCCTGAAATTTGAACAAGGTGATTTATCGCGAAGAGTTCATTCAGAGGAACGAACGAAATTTGGATTTACATACATCATGTTTCTGAGGAGTCCCAAAGTGTTTCACAGACAATGATGTACAGTCACTGTTGGAATGCAGGATGAAGGAAGTGTGCAGCATAGAATAAGGCCACTTGGCTTATCAGCTGCCAAACTGTACTTCCCATGACCGTGTTATGGAGATATTGTAGCTTTGTCCCTCACCTATATAGAACAGAGAATGTGAGAGTTAAATTCAGGGTTTGAGAGCACCAACTTGGGGGCAGTTGAGGTGAGGTGGGGGTGTATAGAGGGTCAGAGAGTGCACAGTGGATTTGGTGGGATGGATGAGTGAGTTGGGGAGACTGAGCTGGGGAGATTGCATGGAGGGGTTGAGATGGGCAGAAGACAGCGCTTTGAGGGTGGAGAAGGTTTTGAGCGAGGGTCGAGGGCACAGAGCACCTTGGGGTTGGGGTGAATGGTATGTACATATGGTGGGGTGCAGGGATGGGCTGGAGGGGAAGGTGTGGAGGAGTAGTGAGGCCCACTTGTGTCAATAATAAAACAGAAAAGGCTTGTAATACTCAGCAGGTCTGTCAGCAGCTATGGAGAGAGAAATAGACTTCAGGTTTCAAGTTGCTGACCTGGCATTGGAACAGTGTTGTATCAAATGCTCTGGACCATGCCTGGTTGAAAGTGACAGGGTGACCAGACGAGGCTGAATGAACACAAACAGAAATTGCTAGCAGGTCTGGCAGCATCTGTGGAGAGAAAGCAGAGTTAACATTTCGGGTCCAGTGATTCTTCTTCAGAACTGTTAAATTAAGTAAGCTAAATTAAATTCTTTTTATCCTTTCCTTGTCCAGGTCCTGGAAGAAATCCTTGGATCTTCCCTATTACAACTTATCCCCCCATATCACCATTCCCTTGCTTTTCCTAAGCACCTGGCTCATTTGTACAATGGTCCACTCCATGTGCAGGATACCATTTCCATCCACTGGCTGCAAGTTTGTTCCCAGTTAGCCAAAATATCCATTTTAAATAATAATATGTTCAATAAATCTAACAGGCCTTGTTTCCCTCTGAACTCCTGATTGTGTTGTCCCTGTTCTTTCTCCAACTCACCAATCCCATTCAAATCCTTCTCCCATCCTCCATGTATCAGATGTACCAGATCCTAATGCTGCAAACATCCAAAGGATATGACAAGGATTTGACAGCCAAGTACATGTAGGCATATTGATCAGAATATCAGAATCAAAGTACAGATTTACGCTAGTTTGGTTCTTGAGTACAAATCACTAGTCTCTACTTCAAAAGTGAGGCTGAAAGTTGGAGTGTGGAAATTGATGACAACAATTAATCTGGCAAATGGCTTAAGAATTAATTCATGTGGAGTCTTGCTGCTCCCGTTCCATTACTTCATTCAGGCTAAAATATCAGATGTGCAGGAAACTTGTTTGCCTCCCAGCACGCATTTCATTGCTTTCTGATGTTCTTTTGGCACATCATTTTGGTGAGAATGCATTCACCAGAACTCTTGGACAAAGGGCCCTCATTCCTGCATCTTTCCACTTTCCGAGTAAGTTCTTTCCAAGACGGTGATGTGATATTTTCTTGTGCTTGTTGCTGTGAAGGATGTGACTAAGTGGAAAAATAACTTTCCTCATTGAAGTTAAGTAACCCAATGAAAACATCAAGCACATTTCGAGAAGTACAGCCAGATGGAGAGTATAGCTTTCTCCATACTGACAAGCAATGTGTCTCAGACACAAGCTCAAAGGACACTCTCCAGGATCAGACCACTGTAAACCTTTTCCAGTTCCTGAAAGCAACCTCCTCTTCAGATTGTCAATTGCTAACAGAAATTGGGAACAGTTCTCTTGCAATGTGGGACTTGCATCCGCTAAGAACTGAATTGAAATTTTCCAAAATGCTTTCACCACCAGAACAGAGCAGTTATCATCTCATTTTTTTGAACATGTCTTCAGCTGAAACAGTGGACACCTTTGTCATTGCTTCTCCCCACATTCTGGGCAGGTAGGTAGTGGCTTGACACAGCTGAGAGGTTTGCTCAACTACTGTTTAATTAAAGCCAACTGCATTACAATGGATTTGGAATCACACATAAACAGACCAGGTAAGGATGGAGGATTTCCTTCTCAAAAAGATATAAGAGTACTGGAAGTTTTTTTTTAAACAAAGATCTGATTGTTTCAATGTCACCATTACTTACTCTAGCTTTTAATTCCAGATTTATTCATCAATGCTCATCAAGTCATAGGGTCATACAACATGGAAACAGACCCTTCAGTCCAACCAGTCCACGCCGAACATAATCCTAAACTAAACTAGTCCCACCTGCCTGTTCCTGGCCCACATCCCTACAACCTTTCCTATTCATGTAGTTATCCAAATGTCTTTTAAATGTTGTAATTGTACCCACATCCACCATTCCCTCAGGAAGTTCATTCCACATGTGAACCACCCTCTTTTATAAAGAACTTTCCCCCATGTCTTCTTAAAATCTCTCTCCTCTCACCTTAAAATTGCACTCCCTAGTCTTGAAAGCCTACGGAAAACACACCTACCATTAACTCTACCTACACCCCTCGTTATTTTTAAATTTTTACTTCCAGCAGTTACGATGATCGGAGGTTTAACCTGGGCCTTTGGATGACCAGGCCATAGACATTGCACCATGACTACCATTTGGTCAAAGCCCTGGGAATGCCATCCAAATAGCCCCATGTGCTATGTCTATACCACATGGTCTGTAATATTCAAGAGACAAAGAAATGGGTGAAATAGGTGTCTAAATCCACTGAGGGTCATTGTCCTTTCAAACAGGCACACATAAAATTGACCCCAGAGCTTAAGGTTGCTATTGAGAAAGTTGAAGTATCTTTTTGGGATGGTATTGGGCACAATGTCTGCCCAAACAGTGCTACTCATTGGCAGTTTAGGAGGTTTGTCATGTAACCCAATGCCTACAAACAATAAAACTTTGGGCTCAGCCACACATTGGGAAATTGATGGGATCGGGTACAACACATGCTTTACACATGGTCCAATTATGACTCACTGTTAAAGTTAATGCAGAGCACTGTTGGGTTGTCTAATCAGTAGTTCATTGATCCCATAGGATTTATATACTTTGAGCTTGGAAAACAAAGTATCTCCGTAACTCAGGCATTTTCTTAAAGAAGAAAGTGAGGACTGCAGATGCTGGAGATCAGAGCTGAACATGTGTTGATGGAAAAGCGCAGCAGGTCAGGCAGCATCCAAGGAGCAGGAGAATCGACGTTTCAGGCATGAGCCTTTCCTGAAGAAGGGCTCATGCCCGAAATGTCGATTCTCCTGCTCCTTGGATGCTGCCTGACCTGCTGCGCTTTTCCAGCAACACATTTTCAGCTCATTTTCTTAAAAGGCCAGGCTGTTCGAAACATACAACCACAACAACAGGGACTGTCAATAGGTGAATATTGAGCTTATGACAAACTACATTAAAGTGTTTTACAAATTGGTAATGAGTGAATGACAAGAATTTAAGATTTTAAGAAAGAACTAATTATAAACTTAAGGTTGGTGAGGGTACAATTGGAGTACTGTGTGCTGTTTCAGGTGTTCAGTTATGAAAGGGCATTAAAACCCACAGCAAGATACCAACTAAATACACAAAGCTGAAGGCAGGAATAGGAAACTCCAGCTATCAGGAGAATCCTGAGACATTGGAGGTATCAGTGTAAATTAGAGTTCATTAGGATGGAGTGAATGGGACTAGTTCAGCTTAGGAAACCTGGTCAGCATTGACAAGTTGGGCCAAAGTATCTATTTCTGTGCTGTTTAACTCTATGACTCAATGGCTGTATGAGACATGGAGGGCAGAAATAATTCCTTTACAAAGAGTGTTTCTGATACAATAACCTAAAAACAAAAAAGCAAAGGACAGTGGATGCTAGAAATGAGAAACATAAACAGAAATTGCTGGGAAAACTCAACACATCTGGCAGCATCTGTGAAAGAAAGCAGAGTTAGCATTTTGGGTCCAGTGACCCTTCTTCAGAACTGAATGTCATGAGGAGATGTTTGGTATGTATGCTACAGAAATTGCTGGGAAAACTCAACACATCTGGCAGCATCTGTGAAAAGAAAGCAGAGTTAGCATTTTGGGTCCAGTGACCCTTCTTCAGAACTGAATGTCATGAGGAGATGTTTGGTATGTATGCTGAAGATGGGGTGTGTGGCGGGGGGGGGGGATTGTAGTGAACAATAGGTGGAGATGAAGCCCAGAGAGAAAGAACAACAGTTGGATAGACCATGGAATGGATAAAAGTTAGCCTGGGGGATTGAATAGCTGCTAATGGGGACAATTAGTAGCTGACGATGCGTAGTTTGTCAAGGACTGAAGTGTTGGGATTTTGAAAAGGACATGGGAGAAAGTACTCAGGCCCTAAAATTATTAAACTCAATACTGAGTTCCAAAGGGAGCAGGATTGCCAAATGAAAAATGAGCTGCTGTTATTCCAACTAGCACTGAACATTGCTGGATCACTGCAGCAAGCCAAGACAGAAATGTGTTAAACTGGCAAGCAATAGGACAAAATGTAGGTGTTCCAAAAAGTGATCGCCCAGTCTGTGTTTTGTCTCCCCATTGTACATCAGGCTACATCGTGGGCAGCGAATATAGTGGATTGAGTGAAGTGCCGGAAAATTGCTGCTTTACCTGGAAGGTGTGTCTGAGGCCTTGGATAGTGAGGAATAAGGAAGAAAATGGGTAGGTGCTACACCTTCTGCAATTGCATAGGAAGGTGCCATGGAGTATGGGCAGGTGTTGGGTGTGGACCGAGGGTAGCCAGCATTTCTTGCCTATCTCGAATGGCCCAGAGGGCAGTTAAGAGTCAACCACACGATTGTGGCAAAAAGTGGTTACTGCAGATTCTGGAGATTAGAGTCAAGATTAGAGTAGAGTCATAGAGTCATAGAGATGTACAGCATGGAAACAGACCCTTCGGTCCCAACCCCTCCATGCCGACCAGATATCCCAACCCAATCTAGTCCCATCTGCCAGCACCCGGCCCATATCCCTCCAAACCCTTCCTATTCATATACCTATCCAAATGCCTCTTAAATGTTGCAATTGTACTCGCCTCCCACTTCCTCTGGCAGCTAATTCCATACATGTGCCACCCTCTGTGTGAAAAAGTTGCCCCTCAGGTCTCTTTTATATCTTTCCCTTCTCACCCTAAACCTATGCCCTCTAGTTCTGGACTCCCCACCCTAGGGAAAATACTTTGTCTATTTATCCTATCCATGCCCCTCATAATTTTGTAAACCTCTATAAGATCATCCCTCAGCCTCTGACGCTCCAGGGAAAACAGCCTTAGCCTGTTCAGCCTCTCCCTATAGCTCAAATCCTTCAACCCTGGAAACATCCTTATAAATCCAGTCTGAACCCTTTCAAGTTTCACAACATCTTTCTGATAGGAAGGACACCAGAATTGCACACAATATTCCAAAAGTGGCCTAACCAATGTCCTGTACAGCCGCAACATGACCTCCCAACTCCTGTACTCAATACTCTGACCAATAAAGGAAAGCATACCAAACGCCTTCTTCACTATCCTATCTACCTATAGAGAAGACAGGAAGGGCATTTCCCTGTGGTGGAGGGATCATAGATTTTCTGTGAGTGACAGGAAATGCAGAGGGGAATGTGAGGAAATAAATTTCACCCAAACGGTGATGGGGAATCTGAAATGCCTGTAAGGGTGGTTTAGATGTGCACTTATGATGTCAAGATTCAGGTATAATCAGGTACTTGGTTTTAATGGACACAAACCCGATGGGCTGAAGAGCATTCTTCTGTGGTGAATGGCTAGTTCTCCCTGTATTCCATGAGATCTAACCTTGCTAATTAGTCTCCCATGGGGAACCTTATTGAATGCCTTACTGAAGTCCATATAGATCACATCTACCACTCTGCCAAAAAGCACAGCAGGTCAGGCAACATCCAAGCAGCAGGAAAATCGACGTTTTGGGTAAAAGCCCTTCATCAGGAATCTTTGTGGGTCTGTTGTCACATATAAGACAGACCAAGTAAGGACAACAGGTTCCTTACAGGTTCTGTGACTCTGTGTAGGAAATTCCTACTTCTGTGTAGGAAATACTCAAATTCTCTGCTGGTAAATAAAAACTGGAAGAACTGCAGTTGCCGTAAATCAGAAACGAAAACAGAAGTTGCTGGAAAAGCTCAGTAGGTCTGGCAGCATCTGTGAAGAGAAATCAGAGTTAACATTTCAGGTCCAGTGGCCCTTCCTCAGAAGTGAGGCACTTCCTTGTCCTCTTTAAGTCAACCTAGCAGGGGTTTTTGTTTCTTTATCATTACAAATTTATGTCCGTAAAAGAATTAGTGGAACTTTCTGACTCCAAATATGAGTGCGAAAGCTTCCTTCTCTATCTGGGTATATTTATCTGCGTACATATTACATTCTGTATTAGCTAAAGTTCTGGGTGCATATGCTATTGGGCGTACCTCTCCATTGGGCCACCTATGATCTAATATTACTCCGTGGCTGAATGGGGGAGCATCACATGTTAACACCAGATCTCACTTGGAATCATAGTGGGACTCCTTTGCTGTCTTGAGTCTGCATACTGGCAGCAGCTACAATGGCATGCCAGACCGGATCCTAAAGAAAATTTTAACCGTTTGGCACAAGCTTGGCATTCTTTTGAGGTTTTGCTGTAGGCTGACCTAGAGTCCCTCTGTTCAGGATGTGTCCTGAGTGAGGCTCTGCAATTGTCTTTACTCAAGTGATAACCCCTGAGCTCAGTTTGGCTGGCGAGCGTGTCGATTTCCATTGGAATACCCTGCAACTCATATGCTCCATATGCCGCATTTTCAAATGGTAAAGCCAGTTGTAATGCCTGTTTGAAGTCCAGTTGGGCTTTAGATAGTAGGCCCTTTTGCATGGTTACATCATTAATCCCATTCTCATCACCACTGAAAGAACTCCACAGAGGTTGGTATCCTGTCACCAAGACACCCTTCATTTAAACATGGAGAATCCTTGACACTGATCCAGCTCCCTCAGAGCCAGCTCTCAGAGTGAGCAGAACCTCTGATACTCCAGTTCTTATCTGTCAGCCTGGACTCCCTGATTGGACCAGATTAACATCGCCAGTCAGAAAACTCATATTCTTTGAGATCCATCTGGCTGACCTCATTACAATCACTACAGGAGGATGATGAGAATTATTTTATGCAGCACATTGATGTGATTTGCAGTGCATTGCCTGAAAGAGCAGTAGAAACAGATTCACTAATAACTTCTAGGTTTGAAGGGTTTCAATCAAGAGATTGAATGAATACTTGAAAAGGAAATATTTGTAAGGCTTTGGGGATGAAATGTTTATTTAGTACCTTTCCTGATCTTGGCAAATCTTAAAGAACTTTAAAATATTCTTTTAAGTACTCTTGAAGTGTAACCTATATTGCAAACATACAAAATAGGAGCAATGATAGGCCATTCAACCGTTCAAACCTGCTGCAGCATTCAATAAGATCATGGTTGATCTGTTGTGTTTCCAATTCTAGATTTCCATCTAGCTAGGAGCACCTTCAATCGGTCACTAAGTAAAAATCTATCCATCTCTGCCTTAAAAATATTCAGTGGCTCCGTCTTTACTGCCTTCTGAAGTAGTGAATTCCAGTCGCACAACCCTTTAACAAAAATATTCCCCTCATTTCAGTTCTGAAAGGGTGACTCCTAATTTTAGAACCAGGTACTCTGACGTTCGACTGACCTTCAACGGAAAGCATCCTTTCTGTGTCAAAACCAATCAGGATCTTATACGCTTCAATCAAATTACTTCTCATATTTCTAAACTCCAGTGGAAATAAGCCCAGTCTGTCCAACCATTTCCAATGAGACAATCCACACATTCCAGGTATCACTCCGATAAACCTCTGCTATAAAGCAGAGACAAGCAGTAGTTAATTTGACAAGTAAAGCAGGGAGCATTGGATCTAACTGTTCTTACAAAGAGCTGGCAAAGACATAATGGACTGGATCTTTCTCTGTCCAAAGTCTAATATTGTCAGATGTGACTGGAAGTGTGTCCAGGAAATTTAAAACAATCATGGATTCTTCCAGTGGTGGTACTACCAGTGTTGTATCTGTCAGCGGGAGGCAGCTCAATGCATCCACATTTGCTATTTGGCCTCCCGGATGGTTTTCCAGCTTGTGATTATGCACACTTAATATTAGAGCCCATTGCTGAATTCTACCTGAAGCTATGGGCAGCATAGCCTTATCCTCTTCAAGTAGACCTGGCTGAGCTTTGAGGTCCGTTATTATTTGGTGGGCACTTCATTACTGTATGAACCAGGTTACCCATTCACTTCAAAATTATTACTGATTTAGTAATACCAGCCTCAGAGATGGGATGGAGTGGTGGCATCTCAACTCGATTTAAAGACAAGCTTTCAGTTTTAAACTCTGACTCTCCATTCCCTTTCTATCTAGCCTTTAGCCCGAATGTTATGGTTAGTTGGATATCGTACAGGCACATCAGACAGATATTCCCCTGACCCCATGTGGAAGCTGCCTACAGGGCAGCTTTTAAACTGCCAGATCCATCTCCACTGAAACCGACAGTTTTAATTGCTGAAAGCCAGACTGTGGCTCCAGGCTCCAGTCTAATGAACTGAGTGTCTGATCCACTTAACTTAAATCCAGATCTTTTGCTGGGTTTGGTTAATGTAAGTCTTACATTCCCTTCCCCCACACATTTGGATATGTCTGTTTCGATGTATATCTCTCAATGCTAACTCCTGATATAGGACAGTGCTCAAGCAATTCTGGAGCCTGTGAGCACAAGTATTTCCATCCAGAGAGGAATTGCAAGAGTGATCAAATCAACAATACAGCTTTAAATATTCACGTACAAATCACAGGATTCTTAATACTCTGTCTACCCAAAGCCATGGTATAAACAAAAAGCAATTTGTACCTGTTACCTTTTTAAAAAAAAAATAAATGATTATGCATTTTGTTTGCAAAGCACTCCTTCTTGATAGGTTTTAACTTGTGTTATTTTGAACCATCAGATACGCAGAGGAGTCACACAGATTCCCATTATCTGCCTGTAGGACAGTTTGACAAAACAGTTCCAAAATAACGAGCAGTTGTTTTACTAAAATGCAGCAACTGGGAGATGCAGTGCAGTGGTCATGATGCTAGATTAGTAACCCAGAAGAGGTGTAATGTCGCTAGACTTGTAACTACACCAGTAATCCAGAATTAATGGCGCTGGCACTAGACTAGTAATCCAAAAATAGCGATAATGTTGCTAGACTAGTAATCCAGAAGTCTAAGCAAAAAAACCCCAAAAAAGCTCTGGTTTCACATCCCATTATGGCAGTTGGTGAAATTTAGATACATTTAAATACAATGCTGGAATGCATCATCCCTTCCAAAACAACATTTTGATTTAAAGTATAAGTTTCTTTTTAAAGATTTGATATTTGTAGCATTGCTGCATTAAGGGGTATTCACTGATTCGTTTCGTCAAATTTTTAATTGCATCTAATGGGTTTTCAAAATTGTATACAGAGGGGCTGCTGTTCACAGGAGGTGTAGGTATGGAATGTTGCATTCTGTAAATACAGCAGCCATCAAGGAAAGGAGTTCAGCAGTTTCACACTTCACCAGTTGGGTTGGGATCCATTGTTGTTTTTAACTCACATCCAGACTGGAACTATTAAATTGAATCCCCTTTCTCTGCTCTTTCTCCTGAAAACTCCTTTTTAAATAGTTATCACCTTTGCTAAAGATGTCATACGGGCTGAGGATTAGTGGAAGATGGTAGCAGGCTACTGGACTAGTAATTCAGACGCCCAGACAAATACTCTTCAGACTGCGGTTCAAATACCACAGTAGCAGCTTGGGGCATTTGAATCCAATGAATAAATCTGGAAAGTAAAGCTCGTCTCAGTAACTGTGATCATGACGACTGTTACCAGTCGTTGTAAAAACCCCAGCTGGTTCCCTGATGGGTGACACAGTGGCTCAGTGGTTAGCACTGCTGCCTTACAGCAGCAGGGACCTGGATTCAATTCCAGCTTCAGGCGACTTGTGGAGATGGCATATTCTCCAAATGTCTGCACAGGTTCCCTCTGCGTGTTCTGGTTTCTTCCCACAGTCCAAAAATGTGCAGGTTATGTGGATTGGCCATGCTAAATTCCCCATAGTGTCCAGAATGTGAAGGTTAGGTGGATTAGCCATGGGGAATGCTGTGTGGGATAAGGTAGAGAGTGGATCTGGGGAGGGATGGTCTTTGGAGGGTTGGTATGTGCTGAATGGCCTGGTTCCACAGTGGAATGTTTCTAACTTCAATGTCCTTTTGGGGAGAAATCTGCAATCCTTACCTGGTCTGGCCTACATGTGACACCCACAGCAATGTGGTTGACTCATAACTGCCTTCCGAAATGGCCTGAATAAGCCATTCTATTTCAAGGGCAATTTAGGATGAGTAAAAAATGAAGGGCTTGCCAGTGATGCCCACATCTCTCAAATTAATAAAGAAAAATGTTTTTATTGGGCTGCTATGTGTCTGTCTTCAGAGTCAAGGTTCGTGCATAGTGGACTGAGCTCAATTTGAGGTGTTTCCCATAGGTATCATTTAACTTAATGAAGATTTCTTTCTGTGTTATTTTAAAATCATTAACAAATTTGAATAGTGTGCAGTAGCCATTGTATGGAAAAAAAATTATAGTTTTCTCTTTCTCCATTCTAAACAGCAACTGTTCTTGCTCCTGGTATTTACATAGTGCCTTATGTGAAATAATCCAAGAACGCTCATAAGATCAAGCAACACTTGACACTAAACATCATGTCAACTTACTGTGACAGGCCCTGTTGAAAACGTGGGTATTGAGCAACTGGGCAGTATAGTGATAGATAAAGAAGAGGTGCTAAAAAAACAGGTAGCAGTCCAAGTAGAGAAGCTCTTCTTCGGGCTCATGCCCGAAACATCGATTCTCCTGTTCCTTGGATGCTGCCTGACCTGCTGCACTTTTCCAGCAACACATTTTCAGCTCTGATCTCCAGCATCTGCAGTCCTCACTTTCTCCAAGTAGAGAAGTCGCCAGGCCCAGATGGGATGCACCCTTGATTGGTGAGAGACGTAAAGGGGCAAATTGCAGAGCAGTTGACAGAAGTTTTCCAGGCCTCTCTGAACACAAGATTTGCCCTGGGGGCCTGGAGGATTGCAAATGTGATATTGTTGTTTGAGACAGGGGCAAAGGATAACTCAGAAAACTCCAGACCTGCTAGCTTGATATTAATAGTGGGAAAACTGATGGAGGCCACAATATGGGATAAAACAAACATACACTTAGAGAAAAATAAGTTAATACTAGACAATCAATGTGGCTTTCTCAAAGCCAGATCATACCTGATAAATTTGATGAGGTGATACAGGCAGTGGATGAGGATAGTGCTGTATATTTGAGCTTTCAGAAAGCATTTGATATAGTGCCATATGGCAGGTTGGTTAACAAATTAGAAATGTTTGGGACTGATGGGTCCTTGGCAGCATGGATTATAAATTGGGTAAAAATGTAGGAAAATGAGGGTAGGCATAGCTGGAGCTTTCTCAGATTGGAGATGAGTTGAAAGCAGCATTTCCCAGAGATCAGTATTGGGGTTCTTACCTTTTCTGATTTATATGATCAATTTGGAGATGGGTGTTGACTGCAAAATCTCTAAATTTGCAAATGATATTAAGCTACAGAGAATAGTGAATTGTGAGGATGATACTTAGCAACTTCAGAGGGACATTGTCAAGTTGGCCGAAGGAACAGACACCCAAAAGATGAATTTCAATGCAGAAGAATGTAAGATAATGCATTTTGGGAAAAGAAACACAGAGAGTCAATATAGGCCCTTTGATGGAAATGCAGGAGCAGAAAGACTGCAGGATTCATGTGCATAATTCTCTGAAAGTGGCCAAGCAAATTGAAGCAATTGTTAAGAAGTCCTGTAGGATCCTTGGGTTTATAAATAGAGGCAAACAGTATAAAAATAAGAAAGTGATGCTTAACCTCTGCAAATCATTTGGAGTATTGTGTTCAATTCAGGGCACCTTATTTAAGGAAGGATGTTAAAGTTCTAGAATGACATCAAGGAAGATTTACAAGAATGATACCAGGAGTGAGGGATTTTAGATATAAGGAAAGACTAGAGAAATGGGAGCTAGAAATAGAGAAAAGTAAAGAGGTGGCCTTACTGAGGTGTTTAAAACTATGAAAAAATTTGAAAGAGTAAAATAGGATATTCTGTTTCCACTTGCTGGTATGTTGATAACTAGAGATCACAATTTCAAGATTGTCAGCAAGAGAGCTGGGAGTTAGAAGGAGAAACTTCTTTACTGAGAGACTGTTTAGGATTTGGAATGTGCTGCCAGGGAGAGTGGTGGATGTGGATTCCAAAGGAGGTTTCAAAAGAGAGCTGGATATATAATTAAAAATGATGAATTTAGAGGCCTACTGGAGATGGAGCCGGAGAATGGGCCTAGCTGGTAACTCTTTCAGGAGCCAGTACAGGGGCATGATTGTCAAATGGTGTCGTCCTGCACTGCAAAGTTCCATGATTCTGGATGACAAGAGGCTTTTTCAAAGAGGTAAGTTTTAATGAGCTGGAAATGTGTTGCTGGAAAAGCGCAGCAGGTCAGGCAGCATCCAGGGAACAGGAGAATCGACGTTTCGGGCATAAGCCCTTCTTCAGGAATGGGGAAAGTTTGTCCAGCAGGCTAAGATAAAAGGTAGGGAGGAGGGACTTGGGAGAGGGGCGTCGGAAATGTGATAGGTGGAAAGAGGTCAAGGTGAGGGTGATAGGTCAGACTGGGGTGGGGGCGGAGAGGTTGGGAAGAAGATCTCAGGTTAGGAAGGCGGTGCTGAATTTGATGGATTTGACTGAGACAGGGTGGGGGGAGGGGAAATGTTTCCTCATTCTCCTGTTCCCTGGATGCTGCCTGACCTGCTGCGCTTTTCCAGCAACACATTTCCAGCTCTGATCTCCAGCATCTGCAGACCTCACTTTCTCCTCTAAGTTTTAATGAGCATCTCAAAAGGAGGAAAGAGAGATAGGAGGTCAGAGAGCTGTGTGGAGGAAAATCCAGAGTATAGGGTTCTGACAGCTGAAAGCACAGAGCCAGTTTAGACTGAAGGGAATAGAGGGTCAATAGAAGGTCAGAATTGAAGGTGTGACGATCAGCAATCAGTATTCCTATCCCCAGCGGCTAACCACTCAAAATAATTGTGCAACGTTTACTTTCTCAAACATTCCGAAATTCAAAACTTTCTCTTTGATTTGATTGAGAGTGGCGTGGGTCAGAATATGACCCCTGTACTGATGAGGAAATGTGAGGTAGCTTCAGTTTGTGTCAACCAATAATGTCCTCGATGTGTGCTGGCCTCTTCTCCTTTAGCTTTTTCTTAACCGACAAACTGCTGTCTCTGGATTGAAAATGGAATGAAGGATGTGCAGAGACCAAAGTTGTGACTGTCCAGCTCCATTTTGATTAAATATTTTTGGTCTTTTATTGAAATAGAGCTTATTCAAAATCAATCACCGGTAAATAATTAACAAACAGGAATCTCTATTATGTCAGAACTGAATGGTTTGCTCAATCATAACGTGTGAATATGTCAGCAGGTATCCACCCAATTCTGTTGTACTATTTCATGGGATCTGCCCATTACTGGCAAGTCCAGCACTTTTTCACCCACCACAAATTTCCCTTGACATTGGATGGCTTACTTGGTCATTTCTGAAGACAGTTAAGAGTTACATGTCACATGTAGGCGAGACCTGGTAAGTGAAGCAGATTTCCTTCTCAACAGGGCATTAGATGGACTTTTACAAAATTTAACATTGGTTATTATTTGGCTAGCTTTTAATTCCAGACTTGAAGTCATAAAGTCAGAGAGATGTACAGCACAGAAACGGACTCTTCAGTCCAACTTGTCCATGCTGACCAGATGCCAGTCCCACCTGCCAGCACCCAGCCCATATCCCTCCAAATCATTCCGATTCATATACCCATCCAGATGCCTTTTAAATGTAGCCTCCACTACTTCCACTGGCAGCTCATTCCATATACGTACCACCCTCTGAGTGAAAAGGTTGCCCCTTAAGTCTCTTTTATATCTTTCCCCTCTCACCCGAAACCTATGCCCTCTAATTCTGAACTCCCCAACCCCAAGGAAAATACTTTGTCTATTTATCCTATCCATGCCCCTCATAATTTTGTAAACCTCTAGTTCAAATCCTTCAACCCTGGCAACATCCTTGTAAATCTTTTCTAAACCCTTTCAAGTTTCACAACATCCTTCCTATAGGAAGGAGACCAGAATTGCACGCAATATTCCAACAGTGAACTAACCAATGTCCTGCAACATGACTTCCCAACTCCTACACTCAATACTCTGACCAATACCATACGCCGTCTTCACTATCCTATGTATCTGTGACTCCATGTTCAAGGAGCTATGAACCTGCATTCCAAGGTCTCTTTGTTCAGCAACACTCCCTAGGACCTTACCATTAAGTGTATAAGTCCTGCTAAGATTTGCTTTCCCAAAATGTGGCACCTCTCATTTATCTGAATTAAACTCCATCTGCCACTTCTCAGCCCATTGGTCCATCTGATCAATATCCTGTTGTAATCTGAAGTCACCTTCTTTGCTGTCCACTACACCCCCAATTTTACTGTCATCTACAAACTTACTAACTATACCTGTTATGCTCACATCCAAATCATTTATATAGATGACAAAAAGTAGTGGACCCAGCACCGATCCTTGTGGCACTCCACTGGTCACAGGCCTCCAAACTGAAAAGCAACCCTCCACCACCACCCTCTGTCTTCTACCTTTGAGCCAGTTCTGTATCCAAATGGCTAGTTGTCCCTGTATTCCATGAGATCTAACCTTGCTAATCAGTCTCCTATGGGGAACCTTGTGTAATGACTTACTGAAGTCCATATAGATCACGTCTACCGCTCTGCCCTCATCAATCCTCTTTGCTACTTCTTCAAAAAACTCAATCAAATTTGTGAGACATGATTTCCCACACACAAAGCCATGTTGACTATCCCTAATCAGTCCTTGCCTTTTCAAATACATGTACATCCTGTTCCTCAGGATTCCCTCCAACAACTTGCCCACTACCGACGTCAGGCTCACTGGTCTATAGTTCCCTGGCTTGTCCTTACCACCTTTCTTAACTAATGGCACCATGTTAGCCAACCTCCAGCCTTTCAGTACCTCACCTGTGACTATCGATGATACAAATATCTCAACAAAAGGCCCAGCAATCACTTCCCTACCTTCCCACAGATTTCTAGGGTACACCTGATCAGGTCCTGGGGATTTATCCACTTTTATGTGATTCAAGACATTCAGCACTTCCTCCTCTGTAATATGGACTTTATTGAATTCAATTGCTGCCACCTACCATGGTAGGATTTGAATCCATGTTGCTAGAACATTAGCTTGGAGTTCTGGATTGCTAGCCAGAGATGATATGATTACACCACCACCTTCCCCTATTCTTGCCAATTGTAGATCATTTGAGATAATTAAATCTAAAAAAATCTGAAGTTATATTCTCTGGAAAGGAAGATTGAAATTTTTAAAATGTTGAAGGGGATTGTTGAGTGGGGTGGTACGGTGGCTCAGTGGTTAGCACTACTGCCTCACAGTGCCAGGACCCGGGTTCGATTCCAGCCTCAGGCTACTGTCTGTGTGGAGTTTGCGCAATCTCCCCATGTCTGCGTGGGTTTCCTCTGCGTGCTCTGGTTTCCTCCTACAATCCAAAGATTTGCAGGTTAGGTGAATTGGCCATGCTAAATTGCCCATAGTGGTAGGGCATTAGTCAGGGGTAAATATAGGGGAGGGGAATGGGTCTGGGTGGGTTACTCTTCAGAGGGTCAGTGTGGACTTGTTGGGCTGAAGGGTCTATTTCCATACTACAGGGAATCTAATCTAAAAAGGTTTTTCTCTCAAACTGGAGTACTAAGCTTGAAGCTATAAATTTGAGATACTTATCAATTGAATTGAAATGTTAAGCTAAACCTTTATTTATTGGTTTGATTGTACTTACTTACAGTAGTGTGCAGTAAGAGTAAAGGGAAGGTTTTGAATTTCAGAATATTTGAGAGAGTAATTGTTGCATAATTATTTCAACTGATTACCAATCATAGGATCCCTCCAGTGTGCAACAGGCCATTCGACCCATCAAGTCCACACTGACCCTCCAGTCAGGATCCCAGCGAATTGCACCCCTCTACCTTATCACTGTAACCCTGCATTTCTCATGGCTAATCCACCTAACTAGATCATCTCTGGACAATATGGGCAATTTAACATGGCAAATCCACCTAACCAGATCATTCCTGGACAATATGGGCAATTTAACATGGCAAATCCACCTAAACCTGCACATCTTTGAACAGTCGCCCAAGCCTGGAATAAAACCTGGATCTCTGGTGCTGAGGCAGCAGTGCTAACCACTGAGCCACTGTGCTGCCTCACTATTGGAGACAGTAATATCATAAGCAAGAATCAGAGGCAGGAAAGTGTGGACAAGATTTACATGAATGATTCCAGAAAGTTGTGGATATACACATTGGGAAAGGAATGACTGGGCTGGGTTCCTTTTCTCTGGAAAAATGGTGACTAAGGGCTGACCTAATAGAGTATGAAATGTTTTGATAAACTGGATAAGGAGAGAGTCATCCAAATATCTGGTCTCCAGATCATGAAAGACCATACTTACAACGAATGATGTGCAGTGGGCCCCACTGGAGGTCCCAATGCTCTGAAATCCATGAGAATTATCCAGAAAATTTGATTTTCTGATGGGCAATTTCCAAGATCTTCCATCGAGGTCTTTGACCCTAAGCTAGAGTCTGAGACTTCCAACAGTTCTGACTCAGTTATTTCTGTTACCCACGAAATGCTTTACAGGAAAACCTTAGCCTAACATCCAGAACTGAGGTCCCAAACCACTATCCTAAACATCTGCCATTCCCCCTCCAACCCAATTTGGCTACCTATCACAACCACAGTACACTCCTATACCGTCTACACCCGACAACTCCCCACTACCTGACTGCTTCCCCTACCTAATTTAACTAGTCCCTGACCTATTTATAAGCCTACCCATCCCACCCCCATTCACCTTTTCATACCTGAATGGACTCCTGTGACCCATTCTGATCCTTGTCTGCCACTCCCCTAACCTAATTTGACTATCTGTTCAAACTGCAAGTTCCCCCACCTTTCCCTTTCACAACTAGACCTGACTAGTTCCTGACCAACCCACCCATCTACCACCTTAACCTGCCCATCCTATTCACTTATGTTACCCACTGAAACCATTCACTTGTTCCTCCACTCACCCATTCACTGGCATTCAGATTGGACAGTGCCAGAGAAAGGAGGGGTTGCTTGTCTTTCCCCTGAATCTATAATATTATGATGGAGTTTTGCATGAAACTGTGGACTATTCATCTCTGAAGATATCTTCCAAGATTCAGGGAAGACAGTGATTTCCAATGCTTGTAAATCTGAGCAAGTACGTCCTCATGTGGGGAAGACCATAGCCAGAGGCCATCATACAAGCTCAGTCAACAATAAATCCAATTGGGAAGACAGAAGAAGTTTCTCTACCCAAAGAGTGGTGAGAATGTGGAACTTGCTACACAGGGATTGATGAAGTGAACGATACAGATGCATTTAAGGGGTAAATGTAGGGGTATGGTGGGTTGCGCATTGGCGGGGCGGTGTGGACTTGTTGGGCCGAAGGGCCTGTTTCCACACTGTAAGTAATCTAATCTAATCAATTTAAGAGGAAGCTGGCCAAATGACCTGCTTCTATGGTGAACTATGTAAATGCAATGAGGAATTCAGGTGAAACTTTGCTGTTCAAAGAGTGGTTACCAACCCGAGGAGTAGTTAAGGTGTTAAATGTGTGCATTTGAAGGAAAGTTAATTAATTACATAAAAATGAAAGAGATAGGAAGATATGCCAAATACGTGGGAGGAGCTTTATGTGAGGTATAAGCACTGACATTATTTTCTAATTCATTCTTATGATGTGGTCGTCACTGGTAAGTCTAACATTTATTGCCATCCTGAATTGCCTGTGAACCTAATGGCTTGTTTGGCCACAGCCAAGTTGTTCCAAAGGCCTATTTCTGTGCAGGAAGGTTTATTTTGTGCATTCAATGTTTTGTGCCTTCAATTAAACTACATGTGTCTGTCAGTAATCTACTCGACCTCCAATCCTGGGGCTATGTTATCAGAGCATCTGTACAACATTAAGTGAATTACATGTTGCCATAAGAGGAACAATTTGCATTGGGACATGAGCTTTGCCTGTTTTAAGTTCCAAAGAGAAAAAGAATGGTGGGGGCTGGGAAGAGACGCTAATTTGGTTCTTCAGATGAACAATTTTTTAATGAATATATACTCAGCAAAAGTGTTAGAGTGAGAGCAGCCACACGGCAGGACTCAAACAAATATTCATTTCCAGCTCTGTGCACCAGCAAGTTACAAGGGACTGTTAGCAGTGCCTGTAGCTAAAATAAATCAACTAATTCCAGTGATGTGTATCGTGAAATCAGATGTGGAGAAAATTGAAGCTGCAGAATTAGAATGCCTGAGGATGTAATTTATTCCATTGCCTAATCTCCCCATTCACATTGTTGAATAAATACCAATATCCTTCCTCCACACAAGGCTCTGAATTTCCTGTAACTGAATGGCATTGTTTTGGTGTAAGAGCAACTTTTACATTAAAATAATCGGTCATCAGCAATCCTGTTTAAACCCTCTGCTGCTTCTTTACATTGTTGATCCCTTTATGTTGCTAATGCACATTTGGGACTTATGAGGAAGATGTTTGGGAAATCACATCTCACAAACTTGATCGAGTTTTTTGAAGAAGTAACAAAGAGGATTGATGAGGGCAGAGCGGTGGACATGATCTATGTGGACTTCAGTAAGGTATTCGACAAGGTTTCCCCTTGGAAGACGGGTGAACAAGGTTAGACCTCATGGAATACAGGGAGAACTTGCCATTTGGACACAGAACTGGCAAGTTCACTGACAGAGGGTGGTGGTGGAGGGTTGGTTTTCAGTTTGGAGGCCTGTGACCAGTGGAGTGCCACAAGGATCGGTGTTAGGTCCACTTTTTTTTGTCATTTATATAAATGATTTGGATGCGAGCATAAGAGGTATAGTGAGTAAGTTTGCAGATGACACAAAAATTGGAGGTGTAGTGGACAGCGAAGAAGGTGACCTCAGATTACAACGGGATCTTGACCAGATGGGCCAATGGGCTGAAAAGTAGAAGATGGAGTTAAATTCATATAAATGTAAAGTGTTGCATTTTGGGACAGCACATCTTAGCAGGACTTATACACTTAATGGTAAGGTCCGAGGGAGTGTTGCTGAACAAAGAGACCTTGAAAGTGGAGCCGCAGCAGGATAGGATTGTGAAGGAGGTGTTTGGTATGCTTTCCTTTATTGGTCAGAATAATGAGTATAGGAGTTGGGAGGTCATGTTGTGGCTGTACAGGACATTGGTTAGGCCATTGTTGGAATATTGCATGCAATTCCGGTCTCCTTCCTGTCAGAAAGATGTTGTGAAACTTGAAAGGGTTCAGAAAAGATTGACAAGGATGTTGCCAGGGTTGGAAGAGTTGAACTATAAGGAGAAGCTGAACAGGCTGGGACTGTTTTCCCTGGAGCGTCGGAGGCTGAGGGGTGACCTTATAGAGGTTTACAAAATCATGAGCGTTATGGATAGGATAAATAGACAAAGTCTTTTCCCTTGGGTGGGGGAGTCCAGAACTCGAGGGCATAGGTTTAGGGTGAGAGGGGAAAGATATCAATGAGACCTAAGGGGCAACTTTTTCACACAGAGAGTGGTACATGTATAGAATGAGCTGCCAGAGGAAGTGATGGAGGCTAGTAAAATTGCAACATTTAATAGGCATTTGGATGGGTACACGAATAGGAAGGGTTTGGAGGGATATGGGCCAGGTGCTGGCAGGTGGGACTAGTTTGGGTTGGGATATCTGGTTGACACGGACGGGCTGGACCAAAGGGTCTTCTTCCATGCTGTACATCTTTATGACTCTATGACTGTACATATCTTGCATTGGTGGATGCAAGTGATTCCATGCTAATGCTTCAATAAAGAGCAGGAGGGCTTTCCTCCATAGTTTCCCAGCCAACACTGATCCCTTATCCCAACAACACGAAAGAAAAGGCTGAATTATCTAGTCTAAATCACATCGTAGTTCAGTCCGTAAGATATAGGAGCAGAATTAGGCCATTTGGCCCATCGAGTCTGCTCCACCATTTGATCATGATCTGTGAGAGCTTGCTCTTCATAAATTGTCTGCCTCAGTTCCTGCATTCCTGAACTCAGTTGATGCATTCAAGAGGACATTGGATGATTATTTAAACAGAAATAACATGCAGGATTATGGGAAATTGGTAGGGAGCCAGTATAATAGACATTATGGGCCGAATAGCCTTCTTTTGCCCCTTAGCAATTCTATGATTACCAGGTATCTGCATTTCAAAACAATACTTCATTTTGTGTCAGCCTAGAATAAAGGCTGGAATCAGCAATTGTCTCTTTGAGGCGAGAGAACTACCACTTAAGCTGATGTAAGTTTTAAAAATGGGGTGCAGACATCCAAAAGTGACTTCTTTCAATTTTTCTTCTAAAACAGGTCTAACCACAGTGCCCAAGGACATTCCCAAAGATACTACACTGCTGGACCTGCAAAACAACAAGATCACAGAGATAAAAGAAAATGACTTCAAGAATCTAAGAAACCTTAATGTAAGCTACCTCTCACAATTGTCTTACAACCTTGACTCTGGAGGTGGTCACTCATGCACAGAATTGCTTCATGATGTGCCCTGGCCAGCAGTAGTGTTGAGGTCTTGATCCAGATCAAGGACTTGCCTCAGTGCAGTGACCCTCCCATGGTATGAGAGGGCTGCTAAACTGGGTGCTTTTCGGTCCCTGTGCTCCTCCTGCATGGCCATCTGATGCTGGGCTGGGGGAGAGAGGGCTAGGCTGGAGGAACAGCTTGAAGGGCCTGACCATAATGGAGCTGACAAATCCAAGCATGGCCAATGTGGGTGGTCAATCCCTCCTAAGGCTGTGCTTCAATGCTTTATATCCTTATTATGCCTGAGGCCTTCCTTCATCAATGGGCAGGGACAGACTGGAATGCTTTGAGGACAAAGGGATCAAAATGAAAACAGTCAGTTTTTTTAAAGCTAATTTTGTCATTAATTAGAACTCCAATTTATGCCAACCTAAACAGGATAGAGAAGTGCTCGTGTATCTTAGCTGATTAGTCAAACTGGCCTTACTAAGCAATGTTCGTATTGCAGTCCTTCTTTATTTCATCACATTTTGCCCGATCATGTGGTGGTTATGTTACAGCTAGAAATGTACAGACCCGATTCAGCATGTTCAAATCCTATCACAGTTGTGTGGAAATTTAAAGTGAGCTTTATAAAATACTGACACCAATTACACTGACCCATTAAGCTGAAATTTGTTGTTAAAAAAAAATTTCGTTGACCACATCCTTCACTGAAGGAAGCCTGATCCTCTCCATTTGTTGAAGGGACTTGGGCATTGCTGGCCAAGCTAGAAGGCCATTCAACCCATCAAGCCTGTCCTGCCATTCAATGCAATCATGACTAATCAAACACTTCAACTCTCAATTTCATAAAGGTTTATGGGGATAATCAGAAATCTATCAATCTCTACCACAAACGTAGTCAAAGACTGAGCTTCCAAAGATTTCTGAATTAGATAATTCTGAAAGTTCACAACCTTCTAAGGAAAAAAAAATTCTCATCTCAGATCCAAGTGGCATTCCCCTTATTTTAAAAATCGTGTTTCTTGGTTCTCGATGCCTCAACCAGGGGAAACATCTTACTTGCATCTACTCTGTCGATCACTTTCAGTATTCTGAAAGTTTCGCTTAGATTTTCTCTCATTCTTCAAAACTCTAGAGTACAGGTCCAGTTTTCCCAATCTCACTTCTCAGGTTAGCCCTGCCATCCCTGGAAGAAATCCCTGCAACGATATCTTTCCCGAGATAAGGAGACCGAAGTTCATTGGCTGGACCATCGTTTGCTGCCCATCCCTAATTGCACTAAGCAGCTTGCTGGGTCATTTCTGGGGCAGTTAAGAGTCAACCTCACTGCTGTGAGTCTAGAATCACATGTTGGCCACACCTAGTAAGGAAGACAGATTTACTTCCCTTAAGAACATTAGTCAAGCCGATAGGCTTTAACCACGATTGTTAATAGCTGTTGTACTCATTATTTCAGAAACAAGCTTGAATTTTTAAAAACTGCATTTAAAATCCACCAGCTAGGATTTGAACCCACATTCCAAGAGCTTTATCCTAGACCCTTTGGACTACTAGTCCAAAGAGATTACCACTGGGTCATCCTTTCCATTCATGGCGAGGGGCAAGAATATTTGCTCTGGTATGTGCTGGGGTTGGGGTGTGGGGGAATGTCAATTCACAACCAATTGTTTTACATCTCCGAAAGTTTTTTAATGCCTCCTAAATATCTCTAACAAGTTCCTTCTCACCGAAGTGCAAAGGGATCTGAAGCACCATTGTCTTATTGCAACCTTCTGTGTTCCACTCAGCCTCTGCTGACAAACACAGAACAATGTGGCCATGAGACATTCTCAAGCAGAGCCCACATTGTGAGTCACTAACTCAGGAATTTCTCTTTCCCTGCTCTCTTTCCGTCCTCTTGAACTCAGAGTAACCTTCTCCAATCAATAGAATTTCTGACCTGCCTGTTGGTTCTTGTGGAAGTTGTCATCCTCTCATTTAAGTATATGAAAGTGATTGAATGGGACGGGTTAAGGAACCCAAACAGGCCAAACTGGCTGAATGGCTATCTTCTGGTGCTGTAAGATTGGATAAAGTCAAGTGCAAGATGTAGGAGTGGCCAACATGTGGGTTCACCCTTAGACTATCCTATGAGCCAGTAAGTGGGCATGCATTGTGCAGTGATGTAGTATTGGAATAATTTCACTGCAATCCTTGAAGATTGGGTGACAAGGGGCAGCCCTTGGCCAGTGGAGGCCACTGAGTATCTAAGTGATACCATTCAGATGGCTGCTGGGATTTAAAGCAGTGATGGGAGAGGTGCGCACAAAGGGCCCAGGCTAATGGTTTTCTTTAGGTGGCAGCTGGCAGGTAGACAGGAGAGAGGGAGCCTCTATTAACCAATCATCTGAACCTATCAGAGATTCTAGTCAAGGTGCAATTTCCACCTCATCCCACAACAACACCCATCCCATCAACCATAGGCTTTCCCTCTTTTCTGGTCTATTTATCTCAGCCCCCACACCCGATGCACTCCTGCATGTCTCCAGTCTCAGCTCACATTCAAACTCTCATTGCAGTACTGTTGATGGGGCACACCTGATGACGCTGCCAGTGGTGCATAGTTGCTGGTCTATGATTAGCAGGCAGCTCTCTTCTGTGGGACTTTGTGTGTCTGATGGTGGGAGTCCCACCTCAAGCCAGTTATCATCCATTTGGCTGTTTAATTCGTGCCACACAAATGCCATGCAATGATAATTTCCAACAAGAAAGAGTCTAACCATTGCCCCTTGACATTCAATGGTATCACCATCACTGAATCCCCCACTATCAACATCTTCGGGGCTACCACTGAAATGGTCTGACCATATAAAATCTGTGGCTGCAAGAGTGAGTTAGAGGTTTGGAATCTTACAGGGAGTAACTTGCATCCTGTCTTCCCAAAGCCTGTCCACCATCGACAAGTCAGGTGTGTGATGGAATGTTCCCTACTTGCCTGGATGGGTGTAGTTCCAGGAACACTTAAGACGCTTGACACCATCCAGGAACAAAGCAGCCCACTCAATTCAAATCACATCCACAAACATTCACTCCCTCCACCACTGATGCTCAGAGGCAGCAGTGTGTATTATGTAGAAGATGCACTGCAGAAATTCACCAAGGATCCTTACAGAGCACCTTCCAAACCTATGACGATCTTGAAAGACAAGGGCAGCAGATATATGGGGACACCATCACCTGCAAGTTTCTCTCCAAGCCACTCACCATCCTGAGTTGGAAATATCACTCCAAAGTCTGTAACTCCCTCCCTAATGGCATTATGGATCAAATAACATCAAACACACTGCAGTGGTTCAAAAAGGCAGCCCACCATGCTGGGTCAAAATCCTGTGACTCCCTTTTTAATGGAATTGTGGATCAACCTGCAGCAACGGTTCAACAAGGCAGCTCACTACCACCTTCTCTACAGCAACTAGGCAATAAATGTTGGCCCAACCAGTGATACTCACAGCCCATTACAGAATTAAATAACGTCCCCAACAGTACCCTTCCACCTACACTCTCATTCGTTTGGCCGAACTGGTCCTCAACCTTAACAATTTCTCCTTCAAATCCTCCCACTTCCTCCAGACCAAAGGGGTAGCCATGGGCACATGTATGGGCCCCAGCTATGCCTGTCTCTTTGTTGGCTACGTAGAACAGTTGATCTTCTGTAATTACGTCGGCACCACGCCCCACCTCTTCCTCCGCTACATTGATGACTGCATTGGTGCCACCTCATGCTCCCGTGAGGAGGTTGAGCAATTCATCAACTTCA
>NC_057728.1:53344745-53425677 GCF_004010195.1 Chiloscyllium plagiosum
TGACTTGTCCGGACTTGTCCTACCTGCCTATCTCCTTTTCCACCTATCCACTCCACCTTCTCCTCCCTGACCTATCATCTTCATCCCCTCCCCCACTCACCTATTGTACTCTATTCTACTGTCTCCCCACCCCACCCTCCTCTCGCTTATCTCTCCACGCTTCAGGCTCTCTGCCTTTATTCCTGATGAAGGGCTTTTGCCCGAAATGTCGATTTTGCTGCTCCTTGGATGCTGCCTGAACTGCTGTGCTCTTCCAGCACCACTAATCCAGAATTAAACAAAAGACTATGGGGTAGCTGCCTGGAGCAGGGGTATGCTCCCAGCTGCAGCACCTGAATTTCCAGCTGGATATGGGGTAAAGGAAGTAAGGTGCTCCATTAAATGCAGCCCGAAAACTCTTTGCTCACTCACTCTAGATCAGTGCACCAGTCACAATACAGATGCTGATCCATTGTATCATTCACTAGCTTCACTGTCTGGTCCCCTATACCTTCTTCCTTCCGTCTAGACTTGTATATTTTTTTCCCTAAAATCTTTGTACCTCGCATGTCGCCACTTATCTTGAAGTATTAAATATTTTCTGGCATCACTTCCCGACTCCAAGCTCTTGTCCAGTCACTGCCAACAGATTTATATTCTGTTATTAGTGCAAGTGGTCTGCAGAATCTGGCAGAAACTGGTCTTGAGGAATGATGATAATCATTATGGACACAAATCACATTCGTTTGATATGAGAACCTCTGCGGCTTCCAGTCACCTACAATTCTAATCAGCAAAACCATCAGGAGAGAAGACCAAATGAGTCAAATTCCCTTGTGTTTGGAAGAATGAGAGCTGATCTCATTGAAAAGCATGCAATTCTGATAGAGTTTGAAAAACTACAGGCTGAGAGGTTGGATTGAGATGTTAACATTCAGCATTTAAAGATCCACAATAAAGATTCTACCATTGAAAAAGGAATTGCTTCACTCCAATTGTTTGGAATTTCTATTCATGAGAGCTGAGACTGCTCTGTCATTGAATGTAGTCAAGACAGGGGGCGATTTTTTTGTGTCTTAAGTCATGTAGGGAAAGGGTCAGAATGGAGAGTTGAGGTAGAAGGGAAATGAAGATCACTGGCAGAGCAGATCTGAGAGGCTTTCCAAAACAGGCTCCAATTTATCTCACAGAGTCACAGAGATTTTGCAGCACAGAAAAAGGCCCTTCAGCCCATCATATCTGCACTGGTTATCAAGCATCCGTCTATGCCAATCCCATTTTCAAGCACTTAGCCTTTTTGCTATGATGTTTCAAGTGCTCATCTAAATACATCTTAAATCTGAAGAGTGATCTCACCTCTATCACCTTTTCAGGCAGTAAGTTCTAGATGGTCACCATCCTCTAGGTGAAAATCTTAATCTTCAAATCCTCTCTACGTCCTGCTTTTTGCCTGTGGTTTTTCATCCTTCCACCACATGGAAAAGTTTCTCCCTATCCACCGTGTCTATACCCCTCATAACTTAGTACATCTCTCTTAGTACATCTGTGCTGTAGGTTAATTGATTGAAAATTGATTAAGTCAAAGAATACAGGTTTTGTGGATTGAAACATTTGGCCTTTCTGTCTGCTGCAAGTATCTCAAATATGTACAAGGTGACTTGGTCAATGTGACAAAGTGCAGATTGCAATTGAGTTCCCAACTCGGATTTCAGGAGTTCCTGTCACCTGAACTTTAACTTCCAACCATTGTGCCCAGACAAGCAAACTCCCCCCCCCTTTCTCCAAACTTCATAACCGAAAAGGTAAAAGTGGTGAAATACTGGAGGAAAGTGTTCTTTTTCTGAATGCTGTATGACTTTTCACCTGGTTTTCAGTCATGGCTGCATTCGGGGATTAAATTTCAGTTTGTGGAATTTCCCGGGAAGTTATAGGAAGTTTGACACCCTATCATCGCTAAACTAAAAACAGAAAGTGCTGGAAAAACTCTGCAGGTCTGGCAACACTTGTGGAGAGAGAAACAGAGTTAATGATTTGCAATTCGAGGAAGAAGACTCAAAACGTTAATTCTGTTTCTCTCCAGACCTGCTGAATATCTCCAGCATTTTCTGCTTTTGTTTCAGATCCCCAACATCCGGAGTATTTTGTTTTTATCAGAAGTTCTGAAATGCTAACTTTGTTCAGAGCCTGATCGAGAAAGCTGGTGTCTGGAAGAGGTGCGGTACCTATTGAGAGTCACACCTCGCCCAACTCTTGGCCTTGCTGTTAACCCCATTCTCCCATGTCACCCTCCATGTGGCCCTCTTCCACTTTGGACTTTGTGAGGAGGCAGGTAGCCTCACTTCTGCAGCACTTTCTGGGGACCTGAATCTTTGAGACTCACACTGCAGACAAGTTTAATATCTCAGTGACTCTTATTTTGGTTGGCTCTTCTTAAAAAAAGTGTGTCAAGGCTGTAAACCCAGCAGGAAAGTCACTCCCCACTAATATAACCATTAAATCCAACCCATAATCTATGAAATGCATACACTTCCTCTGACACCATCTCTTGAGGAGCAGTTTAATTTTTGATGCCCCCATTTCAAAGCTTGCTCAACATTGAGGCATTAAATGTGTTCAAACTTTCAAAAGTAGAAAAATAGCAGTAGACCATTCAGCCCTTTGAACCTGTTTCATCATTCAAGGTAACTGTTAATGATCTTCTAACTCAAATGTCATACTTGCACTCTGTTCCCACATCCCTTTAACCTCTCGAAATCTATCTCTTTCTTAAGCATTTTCAATGTCTTATCTCCACAGCCTCCAGTGGTAGAGAATTCAATAAGTTTGCCATCCTCTGAGTGAAGAAATTGCCCCTTGTCGTACTCCTGCCCGAGACCCTAACACCGTGAACAATGTTCCCTTTCAGCTGTGCAAATGTGTGCACTGTTCAGAGGTTGCAACATGTTGGCTTCTGATTCCCTATGTGCATCTCAGAGCTGTGCACAGTGGCAGGAAATGGCACAGCGAATGTTGACTGTGAGCCCTTCTTCTGGATCTGTTTCAGAGACAACATCTTTGATGCAACCGCAGTCTGTCCAGCCTGACCGTGTTTCAGTGAGATTCTGGATCAGTGGTGCTGGAAGAGCACAGCAATTCAGGCAGCATCCGAGGACAGGCAAAATCGACGTTTCGGGCATCAGTTCTAAGGTCCTTTAGGGAAGGAAGTCTGCCATCTTCACCTGGTTTAGTCACGAGACCCACAACACTGTGGTTGAATGCTAATTTCTCTCTGAAATGAGCAAACAGTGACTTCTAACATATGATGGCCTTGTTGGCAACTTCCACAATCCATACAAGAATAAAACTAAATTGAGGCCTATTATTCCTCATGCGCCAAATATATCATCCCAGGAATCACAGAAAATAAGTGGAAGAGTAGGCCCTTCAGCCCTTTGAGCCTGATCAGGTGATCATCCAACTCAGTACTCTGTTCCCACTTTCTCCCCATACCTTTTGATCCCTTGGCCCAAATCTACCTTATTGAAAACATTCAGTCTTTTGGTCTCAACCACTTTCTGTGATGGAGAATTCCATAGACTCACCACTCACCACTCTCTAGGTGAAGATATTTCTCCCCATCTTCAGGCCTTGAATATGAGGGATGAGGACATTTGAAACTACTCGAGGATTGCTTTGTTGGCCAATTATTTTATAATTCCTTAAACAAATTAATTTGAGTCCCTTGTTGTCTGAACTTCTGTAGTGGGGTGACCTGATCTTAAGTAAAGTCAACCTTTAGTATTTATTTCCATCTAAAATAAAATGCTCTGAAAAACAAAACTTAATTATTTGTCAATTTTGGCTCATTTATTATCACTCTGATTCAGCAGTTTGTGAGCTTGACTTCCACTTCAGGATGTAAGCCCACAAATTAAACTTGGGGCCCCTGCACAGTACAAAGGTTTCTGCTGCATTGCCAGAGGTGCTTTTTCTCAGATAAGCTGTTAAATAAAGTCCCCAAGCAGTTGCCCAGGTAAATCTAAAAGGTCCCATGCCTCTTCAAACCAAGGAACAGCAGAGGAGTTATTTCTGGGTATCCTGGCCAAGCGTTATCCCTCAATTAACATCAGTAAAATTGATTAGAGTCATTGAGATAATACAGCACGATAACAGACCTTTCAATCCAACTCATCCCTGCCAACTAGATATCCTAAATTAACCTAGTCCCATTTACCAGCATTTGGCCCATATCCCTCTAAACTCTTCCTACACATATACACATCCAGATGCCTTTTAAATGTTGGAATTATACCCACCTCCACCACTTCCACTGGCAGGTCATTCCATACACACACCACCCTCTGCGTGAAAAAGTTGCCCCTTAGGCCCCTTTTAGATTGTTTGCCTCTCACCTTAAACACATGCCCTCGAGTTTTGGACTCCTCCTTTCCCCCGCCTCCCCCTAAGGCTATTCGCCCTACCCACGTCCCTCATGATTTTATAAACCTCTATAAGGTCACCTCTCAGCCTCCAACACTGCAGGGAAAATAGCCCAAGCCTGCTCTGCCTCTTCCTATAGCTCAAACCCTCAAACCCTGGCAATAACTTTGTAAATCTTTGCTGAATCCTTTCGAGTTTATTGGTTACTGTTGCATTGCTGTTTGTGGAAGCTTCCTGTGTGTGAACTGGCTGCTGTATTCTTACATTACAACAGTGATTGTACCTCAAAAACACTGTAGAGGCTGTAACACCCTTTGAGATATCTCATAAAGGGAGTTTCTTAGGCCAATTATACATGAACAGAGCAAGAACATAAGAATTAGGAGCAGGAGTAGGCCGTCTGGCCCTTCAAACCTGCTCTGCCATTCAATAAAATCATGGCTGATCTTTTCATGGACTCAGATCCACTTACTTGCGCTCTCACCATATCCTTTAATTCCTTTATTGTTCAAAAAAGCATTTACCTTAGCTTTAAAAACTTTTACTGAAGTAGCGTCAACTACTTCACTTGACAAGGAATTCTATAGCTTAACAGCCCTCTGGATGAAGAGGTTCCTTCTGTTTTCTCTAATTTTGAGGCTATGTCCTCTTGTCCTAGTTTCACCTACTAGTGGAAACATCCTCTCTACTTTTATCTTATCTATTTCCTTCATAATTTTATGTTTCTATAAGATTCTCCTCATTCTTAATTCTAATGAATATAATCCCAGTCTATTCAATCTCTCCTCAAAAGCCAACCCCCTTAAATCCAGAATCAACCTAGTGAACCTCCTCTGCAGCCCCTCCGGTGCCAGTATATCCTTTCTCCATTAAGGAGACCAAAACTGTGCACAGTACTCCAGGTGTGCCCTCACCAGCGCCCTAAACAGCTGCAATGTAACCGCTCTGTTTTTAAACTCAATCCCTTAGCAACGAAGGACAAAATCCATTTGCCTTCCTAATTACTTATTGTCTCTGCAGACCAGCCTTTTGTGGTTCATGCACAAATTCACCCAGGTCCCTCTGCATAGCAGCATGTTGCAACTTTTTACCATTCAAGTAATAAACCTTCTTACTGTTACTCCTACCAAAATGGATGACTTCATATTGTATCCCATCTGCCAGACCTTTGCCCATTCACTCAAAGTATCTGTGTTCCTCTGCAAAGTTTTCCAGTCCTCTGCACACTTTGCTCTGCCACTCACCTTAGTGTCATGTGCAATCTTTGACACACTACACATGGTCCCCAACTCCAAATCATCTACATAAATTGGGAATAATTGCAGTCCCAACACTGATGCATGAGGCACACTATTAGTCACTGATTGCCAGACAGAATAGCACTCATTTATCCCCACTCTTTGCTTCAGAAACTATACTGAAAGCTGTTGACCATAATCTCTGGCCAGGACACAACCTAAAAACAATTTAATGACTTTAATTTTCCTCATTTACTTGCAGCAACATGGTGGCCCTAATAAATTTCAGATGAGACTACATTCACTGGTTTCCTCTGTGGGTTCATAAAGATCACAAGTGCAATGCTCAAAAGCATTGGTACTGGTTAGAAAGGGGAGAAAGTCCAAAACCTCCAATCTGCTGTATTGCACTAATCCAGGCTTTGTTTAAATTATAGATTTAGTTAAGGACAAAAAAAAACAGAAATTGAAAGATCCGGCATTCATTTATTCCAATATTATACTTTTATAAACTTCCTTTCTTTAAAAAGAAACATATTTCAGACACTGAGAGGTGGGAACCATACTGTTTTTCTTTTGGAAAAAAAATACAAGAGACAATAAAGTACTATGTTTAGAATTTTAAAATTAGGTTTTACTGTCACATGTACTCAAGTACATCAGTGCAGGAGTACAGTGAAATGTGTACAATGTTGCCATGCAAGGCACCATCTTAGGTATAAAGTACCCAGGTACAAATCTGAGGTACTAAAATAGATTAGGTACAAAAATAAAGAAATAAAGAAAAAAGTTATAAACTCTAAATTACAGTTCATCATAATATAAATTAGGAAGATAAAGAAATAAAGTTAATAGATAAATGTTACAATTCTTCTATAGACTGCAGTTTCTTGACACCATGGGCTTTATTCATGTGGTCTCGCTCTCCCGTCAGTACTGGGCCCAAGATCTGTGACAGGCTGACCGCACTGGGCCCCAGTCCACTGGCCAACCCCTCTGGGTCCCAAGCCTGTCAGCTGCTCTGCTCCGGCCAGCCAACTGCTGGCCACCTCACTCTGCACTGGCCTGCCAACTGCTGGCTGTCCTTGTTAGTTGGGGCCTACTGATAGCTGGCTGTCCCAATCTGCTTTGGCCTGCTGACCGCTGGCTGCCTCGCTTGGTTCAGGCTTACTGACTGCTAGCCATCCCGTCCTACCCTACCCTGCCAACCAGTGGCTGCCCATTCGATTCGGGCCTACTGACTGGTGGCCGCCCTGCTCCGCTCCAACTCTGCCGTGGCCTGCTCCATGCCGGCCTGCTGCCCTGCTCTGAGCCCTCAGCTGCTGCAGTGCTGTCGTTCCCTTCACAAGCCAAGGTAAGTTAAAAGAAAGCACTAAAAAAATTAAAAAGGAAAAGGAAAATAACGAAAAATAAAAGGGGAGCAGTTATAAAGGACGAGCCCTGGGCTGGGCCTGGACGCTGCCTATTCCGCTGCTGCCCTATTCTAAATGGGAGTAGTTTAGTTTGGGAAACATGATCAACAAGGATGAATTGGAATCTATGGTGGTATGGACGATGCAACATATATTTTTATGCAGCACTCTGATCAGGCAGTTGGAGGCGGCCAATTAACAGACTGAGGTTTTTTTTTCAATTGTACAGAAATCTAAAGCACAGAAAGAGGCCATTCAGCTAATCAGGTCTATGGTGTTTATATATCCACTGGTCTTCTTCTAGTCGTATTTTCATAATCTTCAAATCCTACCTTCACAATCTTCTGTTCCTTTCTCCCATATGTTTATCCACTTCACCTTAAAATGTCTTATAGCTGTTCGCCGTAGTTTCTCTATGAAGTAGCAAGTTTCTAACCATGGTCAGGGAGTGAGAGCAGTTTCTCCGGAATTCCTTAACATATTTGTTAGTGATTATCTTTTGTTTACAGAACCTAGTTTTGAACACCCCAAAAAATGGAAACCGCAACCCACCCAGTCTCCTTCAATAGCACTGTAATATATACCACCCAGAAAGGCAAGGGCAGCAGAGACATAAGAGCACTACCACCACGTGCAGGTTCCTACCCCATCCCTTGTACAGTAGCATCATTCCCGCTGGGTCAAAATCCTGGAACCACAGCCCTAACAGCATTAGGGGGGTTACTACTTCCCAAGGGCTGTAGTTCAAGAAGGCAGCTCACCACCAACTTTCTCAAGAGATGGGCAATAATTGTTGAGCTAGCCAGCGATGTCCACATCCCTTGAATGAAAATCAAACTTTGATCAAGATCTGTCATGCCAAGTACTTCCATAATTTTGAAGAATTCTATCAGAGCCCTCAGCCTTCTGTTATCTAGAGAAAAGGGCTGCAGCCTGTCCAGTCTGCCTGATATGCTTCGGTTCTGGTATTATCCATGTGAATATTTCTTCTGCATCTTCTCTGGTTCCTTTATATCCTTGATGTAACTTTGAGACCAGGGCTGGGCGACCTAACCAAGATTCAGTGTATGTTCAAAAGTTAATGTGCTACTTTCTGCTCAAGTATGGGTTTGAGGTACATGCATGGTTATAATTTCTTGGGCACTCAGGCCCTGGTTTTGAAGGTTGTGGTGCTATTTTTATATATTACGTTGTATATAAACTGTATAAATGATATGTTCAGAGGCAAGCAGAATTAACATCAGCACAAGGCTATGAAAGGTCATCGAGCTGGAACATTGAGCAGCGTTTAATTGAGGCATTGGTGGGCTCGCGCATCAGCTTGATTGGCAAACATTCCAGGCTACCATCTTCGGATGAATCATGTGCTACTTAAGCTGATGGACCAGCAGCAGGCTTTCCCTGGCATCAAAGGAACCCCCGCACCAGTTGTAGAAGTCTCATTAGTCAGAGCTCAGCAGCTGTCATGGTGCTGATAGGTGCCAAGGAGGTGTAGTGGCTGATAACGGCATTGCACCCGGAGAGGTCAAGAATCAGTGTTTGATCCTAGGTTGAAAGGAGGTTACAGAAGAGGGTCACAGGGAAGGATGGGCTGGCAAAATAGCCAAATGATGGGTCTCCACAGGAACTCCCTTTCTGGTGCTGGGTCACTCAATCAGGCCCTGAGTGCCTGACAACAGATGAACATGGAACCCCTACCTAATGAAGGAGTGGCGCTCTGAAAGCTAGTGCTTCCAAGTAAACCTGTTGGACTATAACCTGGTGTTGTGTGATTTTTAACATAGGGAGCGGCACGGTGGCAGGGGGCGGCACGATGGCACAGTGGTTAAATTTCCGCCTCAAGCGACTGACTGTGTGGAGTTTGCACATTCTCCCTGTGTCTACGTGAGTTTCCTCCGGGTGCTCCGGTTTCCTCCCACAGTCCAAAAAATGTGCAGGTGAGGTGAATTGGCCATGCTAAATTGCCCGTAGTGTTAGGTGAAGGGGTAAATGTCGGGGAATGGGTCTGGGTGGGTTGTGCTTCCGCGGGTCGGTGTGGACTTGTTGGGCCGAAGAGCCTGTTTCCACAATGTACTTAATCTAATCAAACCCCTACAATAGAGATAAAGGCCATTCAGCCCATCAAGTCTGCACTAATTCATCAAAGAGCATCCCACCCTATACCCACAACACCATATTTCCCAAGGCTAATCCACCAACCTGCACCGTGCTGGAGGCTGCTGGGCAAATTTAGCACCCAGCCTGGACACCTTTGAATTGTGGGAGAAATCCAGAGCATCCAGCCAAACCCCATGCGGACATGGGGGAGAACATGCAAACACCACACATTCACCCAAGATAGAACTGAACCTGTATCGAGGCGCTGTGAGGCAGCAGTGCTAGCCACTGAGCTACTGTTGCCACCCAACACCCTGCATAGGAGACTGCTGTGGATAATCTATTTGCTCCTCCCAGCAGGCAGGATGATGCCGTTTCGTGGGTATTAATTGGTTGAATAAGTTCCTCTGTTAGTAATGGGATGGGAAGGGTTGGGAGGTGTCCTGGTTCAGGCTTCATTTTGTTGGGGGCTGGAAGGTGACAGGGTTCCCATCTGCTGTGCTTCCACCTGATGAATTACCTCCTTCTGGCCCAAAACCTGCCTTGTAAGATGGTATTAACTTCCCCTCCATTAACTAGGTTTCTCTGCCCACACGCTGAGGTTTTCCTGAATCTTCTCCTGTTTCGAGCGTAAAGTGTCCGTTGTATCTTGACAATTTGTGGTGGTTGCAAGCTGACATTGAATGGGGTGGGGGGGCTTCTTTCTTTTGCAGGCTCTGATCCTGGTGAACAACAAAATCGGCACAGTGCATCCCAAGGCCTTCGCACCCCTGGTGAAGTTGCAGAGACTTTACTTGTCCAAGAACCTGCTGAAAGAAATCCCAGCCAACATGCCCTCATCACTGCATGAACTTCGCATCCATGAGAATGAAATCACCAAAGTGAAGAAGAATGCATTTGACAATCTATCGCAGGTGTACGCCTTAGGTATATCTTACTGCCTCCCTGAGCCCCGAGATTTGACACCAAGCCAATTCTAGTGAACCACCTCCTCCTTTCATTGGCACTGAATGTATTCCCTTCTGTTGACGATGATGGTTAAAAGGTTGGGAGTGGTTAAGGGATGGTTAACACTCTGCAGCTGCCACATTGCAGGAATTCTATCAAACTCTTACTGTTTGGTTTTAACTCATGGAATCATAGAGATATACAGCATGGAAACAGAGACGGTCCAACTCGTCCAAGCTGACCATATATCCTAAATTAACCTAGTCCCATTTGCCAGCACTTGGCCTATATTCCTCTAAACCCTTCCTATTCATGTACCCATGCAGATGTCTTTTAAATGTTGCAATTTTACTAGCCTCCATCACTTCCTGTGGTAGCTCATTCCATGCAAGCACTACCCTTTGTGTGAAAAAGTTGCCCCTTAGGTCCCTTTTAAATCTTTGCCCTCTCACTCTAAATCTATGACCTCTAGTTCTGGACTCCCCCACCCCAGGGAAAAGACCTTGTCTATTTACCCTCTCCATGGCCCTCATGATTTTATAAACTCCTCAGATCAGTGATTAAAAGTCACAAGACTACCTGCATCAGGATTCCAAATAGGCACTCCCAGTTGGTATGGTTCCAAACTGAGAATGCAGATCGGTAAAATATAGTAATCACCCCCCTGTACCCGCGGGGGATACATTCTAAGATCTACTGCGGATGCCCAAAACCACGGATAGTAATGAACCCATTCATTTAAATGGGAAATTTACCTCCCCGGCAGCCTCTGGTCCCTGCGTTTGGAATTTTCCATGTAATATGTTCGGGCTGCGGTAAACCGTGGGTGACTGAAACCACGGTAGCTGGACCCATGGATACAGGGGTTGCCCTGTAATCCCATTGGAATCTCATTGAAACATAAAAACCTCGAAACTAGGAGCATGAGTAGGCCACTTGGCTGTTCAAGCCTGCTCTGCCAAACAATATGATCATATCTGATCATCCAACTCCAAGCCTGTTCCTACTTCTCCCCATACTTTTTGATTCTTGTAGCCCCAAGTGCCACACCTAACTCCTTCTTGATATCATACTTTTTGCCATCAACTGCTTTCTGTGGTCATAGATTCCACAGGCTCACCATTCTCTGGATGTAGAAATTTCTCTTCGTCTCAGTCCTAAATGGTTTACCCCATTAATCCTGTGATCCCTGGTTCTGGACTCCCATGCCTTCAGGAACATCTTTCCTGCATCAGCCAGTCTAGCCCTGTTAGCATTTTGTAGGTTTCTATGAGATTATCCCTTATTTGTCTAAACTCGAATGAATATAATCCTGCTTCAACTACTCCTTGTACATCAACTCTACCATCTCAGGAGGTATTGTATTGTATTGTATGTGTGTATGCACTCTGAAACTGTTCTGTATTCAGTAAGATCTCTGTCCCTCTTTCAAGGTCATTTCTGTCTTGTTGTACTTGGAGAGGAAGCATGTTAAGAAGGCATACAGTGTGTTAGCTTTTATTGGGAGAAGGATTGAGTTTCGGAACCATGGGTTCATGTTGCAGCTTTACAAAACTGGTGCGGCCACATTTGGAACATTGCGTACAGTTCTGCTCACTTTGGAAGCTTTGGAAAGGGTTCAGACGAGATTTCTAGGATGTTTCCTGGAATGGAGGGAAGGTCTTACGAGGAAAGGCTGATGGACTTGAGGCTGTTTTCGTTAGAGAGAAGAAGGTTGAGAAGCGATTTAATTGAGACAGAAAAGATAGTCAGAGGGTCAAATAGGTTGGATTGAGAGCCTTTTTCCTCGGATGGCAATGGCTAGCACAAGGGGACATAGCTTTAAATTGAAGGGTGATAGATGTAGGATAGGTGTCAGAGAGTAGTAGGGTTGTGGAATGCACTGCCTGTAACAGTAGCAGACTCGCCAACATTAAATAGTCATTGGATGGGCATATGGATGAGAATGGAATAGCGTAGGTTAGATGGGCTTCAGATTGGTTCCACAGGTTGGCGCTGTAATGTTCTATGTTCTATGTGGTGTCCACTGACACACTCAAGGCCTTCTGTGGCTGGTGGATACAACAGTGAGTTGAATAGATGCTGGAGATCAGAGTCAAAAAGTGTGGTGCTGGAAAAGCAGCATCCGAGGAGCAGGAAAGTTGCCATTTTGGGCAAAAGCTGCTTATGCTCAAAACATTGACTCTCCTGCTCCTTGGATGCTGCCTGACCAGTTGTGCTTTTCCAGCACCTGACATTTTGGCTTGAGTACATTAGGAATTACTAATAAAGACATGTTAATTTATCTGGTTAATTTAAGTGTTGAATATTGGTTCACATTAACATGTCCTTTAAGGCTGCTGGCACCTTTTTCATTTGGCTTATTTGGTTCAATTTGTTTTTATTTGATTTAATCTGATTAATTTTTAAATGTGTGATTTAAAAGAATTTCAATAAGATCATGACTGTTTGGAGTCTTAACCCCATAAAGCCTTGACACCTTTATCTGTCAAAAGTCTATTGAATTCTGTCTTAAATAAATTCAATAATCCAGCCTTTGTTGTTTCCAGGGGAAAGAGAACTTCACAGACTAACAACCCACTGAGAGAAAAATATTCTCATCCCTATCTTAAAAGGGAGACTTGTTGTTGTGAAACAGAGTCTCTGGTGCAGAAGGCATCATTCTCCCAATAGCAACTCTATCACAATCTTGCATGTTTCAAAATAAACTGTTTGAAGGAATGTTTAAACATAGTTTCATTCTCTGTACCCCAATGCCAAGTAATATTCCAACTGCCTCTGTTTGAGGCTAAGTATAATGAAAGTGAACTCCCACACTGCTGTCCCTGAGTATGGTGCATGGAGGACTGGATACATTATGGCAAGCCCCAAAGTGGGAGTGGAGTCCAATCTTAAAGGCAGGGGCTGGAAATTTTTCTATTGAACTGCTTGAACCCAGCCTGGTCTCACCAGCCAGCTAGTGGAAGAGTTTCCTTGCATTAAGGAATGACCACCCACTTAGGAATTGTTAATAACATCTGTCTCATCACTTCTCCTTCTCCTCCTCTCCAAAATAAAGAACAGTCTTCCTCATAACTCAACCATTCTACATTCAGTGCCATCAGCCACGACCTGACTCCTCCACTGTCTTTCTGTGGATAGAAGAGTTAAGAAATAAATTAATTTTGAGCTAAATGAATGGCAGAAGAACTTCAAGGAGCTGAATGGCCTTCTCACTCCCCTACAATCCTACATCATGGAATTAAGGTTTTTATGTTTTTTTAATTCATTCGTGGGATGGGGGCATCGCTGGTTAGGCTAGTATTTATTGCCCCTCCCTAATTGTCCAGAGGGCATTTAAGAGTCAATCACATTGCTGTGGGTCTAGAGTCACATGTAGGCCAGACCAGGTAAGGATGGCAGTTTCCTTCCCTGATGGACATTAATGAATCAGATGGACTTTTCCGAGAATAGACAATGGATTCATGGTCATCATTAGACTCTTAATTCCAGAATTTTTTTTTGTTGAAATCAAATCCTACTACCTGCTTTGGCAGGATTCAGACCCAGGTTCCCAGAATATTACATAGATCTCGGGATTAAAAACCCAATGGTAATACCATAATGCCATTGCCCCCCATTATGGTACATTGGTCCATTGTATCCTCAACGTTGGTTCATTTTCACCAAGTCAAAATACAAAGCATATTTGGATATAGTTCCTTATATTAAAACTGAGCCTTCTGGTACTTTAAACAAATTATATAATTGGAATGTGCTGCCTCAACAAGTGATGGAAGCAGATAAAATAGGGAATCTTATAGGGCTGTAAGATATAAATAAAGGTGGCCATGATATAGTGGTAATGACACTACACTAGTATCCATGCTAACAGTGTGGAAACATACCTTTGAATCCCATCCTGGCAAATAGTGAAACTTTGAGATGGTACAGTGGCTCAGTGGTTCACACTATATCCAAGTTTGATTCCGCTGGGTAACTGTCTGTGTGGAATTTGAACATTGTTTGCATGCATTTCTATTCGGTGCTCTGGTTTCCTCCCACTGCCCAAAATTGGAGTGATCATGCTAAATTGTCCCATAGTGTCTAGAGATGTGCAGATTAGGTGAGTCAGCATGGAAGATATGGGAATAGGGTGAGAATAGGTGGGGAGTGTTCAGAAGCTCAGTGCAAACTAGATGGAGCAAACAGCCTCTTTCTGCACTATAGGGATTCTATATCTGAGAGAAAGGGGAAATTTGAAGGGCTGTTGGAAATAATCAGAGGAATGGGACTAATTCACTCAGGTTTTCAATGTTCTGTCACAGGATTATTGGGCTGAGTGGTCTCCTTCTGTGTTGTAAGACACGGTGATCCTAACATTTCTTTTCATTTTCTTCACCTCCAACCCAACAGAAATGGGCAGCAACCCTTTGAAAAATTCAGGTATTGACGGTGGTGCCTTTAATGGATTGAAAAAGCTTTCTTTCATTCGACTGTCGGATGCAGCCCTCACAGCTATTCCCAAAGGTAATGTGCAAATTAAGCAGTTCAGATTGGCAAAGAAGCCCCTTTACTGAGCACAGTGGGACATGTGCATCTTGCCAGACCCACACTGAGCTTGTGGTGTGGCAAACCATAGGTGTGTCTGTTATCCATTAAGGACTTTGGCAAATCAATCAGAATTTATTAAGCTACGACCACTGTTGAAGCTGGCATTGTTCTTCCTTAACTCAGATCAGACTGGGGTGGGGAGCTCATCGTGCTGAAACAAAAGGATACATCTCTTTAACAATGTAAATAGGGAGAGGCTGTTAACAGCCGCAGGAAATGGATAACTGGAGAATATAGATTTAAAATCATTGGCAAAAGTACCAAAGTTGGAGATAAGGAGAATATTTACATTCATATCAAGTTCTGGTGAACTGCAGTTTTGTTCTGTTTATTCATATGATGTTGGCATTGCTAGCATTTATTGCCCATCTCTAATTAGCCTTGAGAAAGTCAGTCCATGATTTAAAACAAATCATTTCATATATTTTTGATAGTTTCATTTTCATTTTCTCCCTCCCCTCCACCTCTTCCCACACCCATACCATGTAATATTCCAAACACCACAATTGGAGGAATAGTCCATGAGGTGTTCATGAAGAACAATCCATGAGTTATAGCTACACCCTTTGTGCTGTTAGAGAGGGAGTTCCAGCATCTTGATCCAGTGACAGTATAGGAATGAGGATATAGTTCCAAGTCAGGATAGTGTATGGCTAAGAGGGAAACTTGGTTCTGGATTAGTGGTGCTGGAAGAGCACAGCAGTTCAGGCAGCATCCAAGGAGCAGCAAAATCGACGTTTTGGGCAAAAGCCCTTCATCAGGATAAAAGGCAGAGAGCCTGAAGCGTGGAGTGATAAGCTAGAGGAGGGTGGAGATGGGGAGAAAGTAGCATAGAGTACAATAGGTGAGTGGGGGAGGGGATGAAGGTGATAGGTCAGGGAGGAGAGGGTGGAGTGGATAGGTGGAAAAGGAGATATGCAGGTAGGACAAGTCCGGACAAGTCATGGGGACAGTGCTGAGCTGGAAGTTTGGAACTAGGGTGAGGTGGGGGAAAGGGGAAATGAGGAAACTGTTGAAGTCCACATTGATGGCCTGTGGTTGAAGTGTTCCGAGGCGGAAGATGAGGCGTTCTTCCTCCAGGCGTCTGATGGTGAGGGAGTGGCAGTGAAGGAGGCCCAGGACCTCCATGTCCTCGGCAGAGTGGGAGGGGGAGTTGAAATGTTGGGCCACGGGGCGTTGTGGTTGATTGGTGCGGATATCCCGGAGATGTTCCCTAAAGCGCTCTGCTAGGAGCTGCCCAGTCTCCACAGGTAATGCTCCCATGTATCTGCTGCCCTTGTCCCTCTAGGTTTGGACAGTACTGTCTGAGGAGCCTTGGTGAGTTGAAATGTACTGACAGAAGCAGATTCAATGACAATTATCAAGAAAACTTTGGATAGATACATTAAAAGGAAATATTTGCAGGTCTATGGTGTTAAAAACAAGGGAGTGGGATTAATTGGATAGCTCTTTCAGAGAAATACCACCATATAATGAGCTGATTAGCTTCCCTTGGTGCTACATAACTATGATTGTAACACTTTATCATGTAGTGAAGATAACTAACAGTAAATAAAATTACTTATGCTAATATGATTGGATAGATGATGAAGAACATGCTGATTCACTTGTCAATGTTATGGTTTAAAGTGGACACTATTTTAAGTGGTTAACATCACCAGAGAAATGCTAGGCAGAGGAATCACTCGAACAGTTTGAGTGTTAGTTTTGAGGATGCTCATTTCTCACCTTGCATCCATCTGTGTGACGTTTGTACAAAGTCATAGAGTCATAGAGATGTACAGCATGGAGAGTCAATGTCATAATTTACAATTTCACATTCTTAAAGTGACAACATGCCTTTTGGAACATGCACACAGATCCTTCAACATTCCACTGCATGGAATGATAGGTGCAGGGCTTTTAAATGATCCAATTAATGATAACATTGTTTAAATCTGTGAGGGGTGATTCAACAGGCCTGACAGTTCCTAGAAGGAAGAGAGCATATCTTGATGAACCATAGGCTTCCCCCAATGATTACCTGAGTTGTATTCCCAGTGGTAAGCACTACATCCTGCTGGAGGGCAGGATTATGGAAGTATGTAGTCCCTGTAATACTTTAAGGTCGCAGAGAGTACCTTAGTGATTTATGGCAACTCCTGCATGGTTTATTTTGACTAATTTCTTACCCCTTTCCCACACCCACCCTTTACACCAGGTCTTCCAGCAACTCTATCTGAAATTCATCTTGATGGCAACAAAATCACCCGGGTCAAAGCTGATTCGCTGAAGGGTCTGAAGAATCTGGTCAGGTAAGTGTAGCTCATTGTCTTTCTGTCTCTTTGATCTTGTCCTGTCCAATCAACCCTTCCAGCTCTCTTTACTCCCCCAATCTTATGCTAAAATCCAACGCTAAAATCCCTGATTTTAATCAGACCATCATTGGAGATTGTGACTTCAGTTGCCTCGACCCCATCTGCCAACATAAACCTTCATTTCTTTCACCTCCAATATACCATGGCTGCATTGCGTACTATCTACAAGATGTAGCAACTCAGCAAGAGTCCTTCGATAGCACCTGCCATACTTATGTTCTGTACCATCAAGAAAGACAAGGGGGCACCACTATCTGCAAGATCATCTTCAATCCACACATCATCCTCTTCTCTCAATTGACTGGGTTAAAATCCAGAATTTCTTCCCTAAAAACACTGTGAGTTTACCTACTCCAGTGAATTACAGCAGTCAGAAGGTAAGAAATAACTAGGAGAAGAAAACCTTGCTAAGAGTAGACTGTGGGCCCCCAGGACATGAAATGTATCAGGAGATAATGAGGGCATGTAAAATAGACAGCATATTAATCATGGGTGACTTTAATGTTCATGCAGATTGGTAAAATCAAATTAGCAAAGGTAGCCATAATAAGAATTAACAGAGCATATCAGGGCAATTTCTAGAATAATATGTCATTGATCTGAACAGGGTTCAAGCTATTTTGGATCATGTGATGTATAGCGAAATAGGTTTAATGAATGATCTCAGAATAAAAGATTCCTGAGGGAACGTGACCATAACATGGTAGAATTTGGAATTCAGTTTGGAAGTGAGAAACCTGGGTCAGTAACAGTTGTGCTAAACTTAAATAAGACTAATTTCATAGGGATAAGGGCAGATTTGACTGGAGTGGACTGGGAATGGTGTTTACAGAAAAGATGGCAGAGATTTAAGAAAATAGTTGTGACTTACATCAAAGATATTAGATTAGATTAGATTACAGTCAGTCGCCTGAGTCGGGAATTGAACCCGGGTCTCTGGTGCTGGATATAAACTAGTGAGGAAGAAGAAATCGAGAAAGCGGACACACTGACCATAGTTAACCAATGAAGTTAAGAATAGGATCAAATTGAAAAAAAAAACATACAATATGGTAAAGATTTATGGTAAGCCAGAGGATTGGGAACCTTTTAAAAGCCAAACAAAAGCCCAAAAATAATAAAAAGGGAGAAAGCCGCAGCACAGAGAGACTTGGAGTTCCTTGTGTATGAATCACAAAAGTTAGTTTCCAAGTTCAATGTGCAATTCAGAAGTCAAGAAAGACAAATAGCCTTAATTTCAAAGTGAACTGAGTATAAAAAACTGGGAGCTCTTGCTATAGCATTACGAGGCATTACTCAGACCACAGCTAGAATACTGTGTACAACTTTGGGCCTCTTATCTAAGGAAAGATATACCAACATTAAATGCAGTCCAGAGATAGCTCACTAGGCTGATTCTGGATATGGAGGGTTATTCTTATGAGAAGAGGTTGAAACTCACTGGAGTTTAGACAAATGAGAGGGAACTAAAACATACAAGATTCTTAGGGGGCTTGACAGGCTAGGTGCAGAGATGATGTTTACCTTATGGAAGAGTCCAGGGAAAGAGACCATAATCTCATGGTTAGGGGTTCTCCCCACTTAAGACAGAGCTGAGGAAGAAATTCTTCTAAGTGTTGGAAATCTGTGCAATTCTTTCTGTTGAGGCTGAGTCAAGCATATTTAAAACTGAGACAGATTTTTAGTCACTAATGGAATCAAGGATCATGGGAATAAGGTATCTAAGTGGAATTGAAGATTATCAGATCTACCATTATCTCATTGAATGGCAGAGCACATTCAATGGCCTGAATGACCAATTTCTGTTCTTACACCTTATGATCTTACAGTTCAAGAATACAGCTCACTGCCACCTTTTTGAGGGAAACTGGGGACCAGAAGAAAATGTTGGCCTTACCTCCAACACTCATATCGCATGAAATAAAATAAACCCTAAATTTACACCTTTGACAACTCTCTAGCTTTCTTTCACCTTTAAGACCCTCCTTAAAGCCTATTGCTTTGAGCAAAGTTTTGGCAATCTGCCCTAATATTTCCATTATGCGGCTCTGTGTCAAATTTAGTTTGATAATATTCTTGTGAAATATCTTCAATAACTCTGCTTCAACAGTGTTATATAATTGCACAATACTGTCCAGTCTCCAAGTTTGACCCAAAGGGCAACTCATAGTGGCCTTTTCTGCTGGACCCATTAAACCCCTGGAAGTCAGTGGCTGAGATCCCCATATCCACGATTTCAATACCATTGAGGTTAATCCTTCACAAATCTCAATTCCTATTTTTCTCATGAATAGAAAATACTGGTTCCTCATCACAAGCCTTAGTCTAACCCCACTATTGTCTACGACTGAGTCGATCTACCTGAATTTACTTAATCTGACTTTCAAATCTTTTGATTTCTCCATGTTTTCCACTAACATTAATGAGTATTTGGTGGAACAAACTCCAGATTCGACTATCACTGCTCCCTGATTAGTTTACTATCTTGAAAAAAACTCTGTGGTCTGTGTAAAGTGTATATTTGATATGATTGCTAATTTTATGAAGTAAGATTAATTAGTATGGGCTATGCTTAAGCATGGATGTGCTACTAAGGTGCAACATATTGAAGATGTGTCATGAGGTTTACATTGAATGACACTGTGGCTTCAGGAATATTTTGAGGACTCTCATTTACACTGAGTGTTGTATGTTCTGAATCACAAGAGGAATTTGACACCATCCCTCCTGGTGAATTTGGTGGTGAAGAGTCTTTAATTGGGGCAGAAGGTGGCAGGTGACAATGCCGTTGCCTCTGTTCTTCTTTTCAATTAAATCCGCACTGGAATACCCACTTAGAACTCTCACCCACAGGCACTAGTGATCACCCCCAACAATGGGTATCATTGAAGCAGCATAAACAGCAGGGCTTCCCAAACTGGGGGTCAGAACCCCAAGTGGGATCACTGTAGAGATTTTAACAAGGTCAGCCAGATGGGGGTGACACGGTGGATCAGTGGTTAGCACTGCTGCCTCACAGCACCATGGACCCAAGTTTGCTTCCAGCCTCAGGTGACTGTCTGTGTGAAGTTTGCACATTCTCCCCGTATCTGTGCGGATTTCCTCCAGGTGCTCTGGTTTCCTCCTACAGTCCAAAGGTGTGCAGGTTAGGTTAATTGGCCTGCTAAATTACCCATAGTGTTCAAGGATGTGTAGGTTAGGTGCATTTGTCAGGGGTAAATATAGGATAATAGAGTATGGGGAATGGGTCTGGGCGGGTTACTCTTCGGAGGGTTGGTGTGGACATGTTGGGCCGAAGGGCCTGTTTCCATACTGTAGAGATTCTAAGATTATATAACCTTGTAGAATATGAGTTCCCTGACTGGGACTGTTAACCAGTCTAATCAGGGAACCAGACTGACAGATATTAACAAAAGGGTCAAAGGTTCTGTTGATTCTGACAGCTGGCTCTGTGGGAGCTGGATCACTGTCGAGGACCATCCATGTGTAAATAAAAGGGTGATTTGGATGACCAGCCTCTGTGGACTTATTTCAATCATAAGCTGAAATTTTGGTGTCGCGAACTCTGACAGCAGAATTCAGAAACACCATTAATCCTGAAGCTGATAATAGCTGAGCTAATTATTCTACCCAGTCACATTGCATTCAACTAATTCAACTAAACAATTTAACTTCTGGAATTGTACAGTGATTGCAGATTGCTTCATGAAATGGTGATTTAAAAATAAAATTTAGAATCATGTTGATCATAATTATTGGACTTTCTTTTGAGATTTTTGTGACCTACTTGATGGAGGTATTTCTCCCTCTCCCAAGCTCTAATCAGTCTTCTTCCTATTCCCCATTGCTCACTGAGTGGTAATGACAGTCTTCAAACCTGGAAATGGTGCCATGGTGATAAAAGGCTTGGGAAGTGCTATATAAAGGCAAACCCACGTGGGTCTGCTTGTAGGCTCCCAGGACAGAGGTCTCCTTAAAGGCACCCTGTGCCGGAATGAAGGACCCGGCGTAGGGAATGGGGTTCTGCTGAGAGCCACCCCTCTGCCGTTACTGCTAAATCTCAATCCCTCTCACCTGACCCTTGAGTAGATGTTGAAGCCACTGATGTCATTGCTGAACAATGAGCAGCTGGCAGCTTCTGGGCAGGAGCCATGGTGGGTGCAGGACTTTCTGGGGTCCTTGAGTTTGGAGAAGAGCTGCCCCTGTCCAGCTAAGTGCCTGGTTTTACTAAATGGGGTGATGCAGGGCTCCGACCAGATTTGACCCCTTTCCATTCATTTCCATCCACAGAGCCACAATGGCACAGAATTAGGTCATTCAGCCCCCTGGGTCAATCTACAATGCACGGTCTGCTTTCTCAACTCATCCTTACAGGCAAGAAGCCTTGCCTGTCAAAACATTTTTTTTGTTCATGGGCTTTGGTCCAGCATTTGTTGCCCATCATTTATTACCCTTGAGCTGAATGGTTTACTAAACCATTTCAGAGGGCAGTTGAGAGTCATCCATATTGATGTGGGTCTGGAGTCACATGTTGGCCAGACCAGGTAAGGATGGTAGATTTCTGTCCTTGTAGAACATTAGTGAATCAGACAGGTTTTTAACAATAATCAATGGGTGATTACATAGGTATTATTGAACTCACTTTTAATTTCAGGTAAAATTCAAATCACACTATTTGCCAGAGTGGGATTCAAACAATACCCAGTATGCCACCATCTGCAGCCTGGGAGTTGATGGAACTCTGTTCACACCAGGTCCTAAGGATCTGACTGGCCTTAGGCATGAATGATAATCCCCAGCGCAGAGAAAAAAAAATGTGGTTGCTGGAAATCTGGAATAAAATCAGAAAAAAATGCAAATTTTTGAGCAGAAACACAGGAAACTCCAAGGAAAGACTTTTTTTGTGGTGAGTGATAATGGCCTGGAATTCACTGACTACAAGGACGTAGTAAGCAGGAACAATCAATTACTTCAAAAGAAAATTGAATGAGATTAAACCTGCAGGGCTGCAGGGATAGGGCAGTAAGACATGGGGCTGCCTGGATTGCTCCACAGCACAGACTTGATGAGCTAAATAGCCTTTCTCTACGGTAATGATGCTGTGATCCTATGTCAGGCAGCTTCTGTGGACAGAGAAACAAAGTTGATGTTTCAGGTCAATGGATAATTTTTGTGACCAATTAAACAACCTGAAAGGTTAACTTTGTTTCCCTCTCCACAGATGCACTGCTGTTTCCAGCATTATTTCCCCTTATTATTAATGATAGTGGCTGATTAGTTATCAACTTCAGAACTTCTGATCTGATTTACTCATACCATTGCAGACTGGGCTTGAGTTTCAATGAGATTTTCAGTGTGGATAATGGCTCACTAGACAATGCACCATACCTGAGGGAACTTCACATGGACAACAACGCCCTCATCAAAGTGCCAGCTGGCTTGGCTGACCATCGGTTTATCCAGGTATGTAGTAAATGGCATGTCCAACAGTGGTATATTTGTTTTGACGATCCTGTGTTTAAACAGTTTGTGCTCTTTGGTTTTTTTATTAAACTGACCATAATTTTTAAGAGGGACATTTAAAGAAAATTTTCTTCACTTGAATCAGGTCCACTTTCCATAGCACTGCCTTGGCCAATTCAAGTTCATTTACCAGCAGCCTTTCCTCATTGTTGTTCCTTTTGAAATTTGGCATTCTTGCATTTGTCCTGATGGATGCAAGGTGAAATGCTTCGACAGTGCCTCTCTAGTTTTCATTACTACTCTTTTTTTTTTAGAATGTTAATTCTCAAGATATGATGGTGACCAGCAACTGTTGGGATTTATTCTCTATCCTGAGTTAAGAAATAGGAGTAAGGGGTAGACTATTCAGTTCCTCGTATCTGCTTCACTATTCAACATGATCATGCCTTCAACTCTACATTCCCAGGGATATCCTATCATTACAACTGAATGGTTTGTTGGGCCATTTCCTGGGATATTAAATACAGGCAAGTGGGAATAGTTTAGGTTGGGAAACTTGGTTGGCATGGGCGAGTTGCACCAAAGGGTTTGTTTCCATGCTGTATTACTTTATGATTCTGTGACTCAAACCTATTGCTGTGGAGTCACATGCAGAGCAGACTGGGTTCAGACAGCAGCTTTTCTTCCAAAGGACGTTTGGGCTTGTGCAATAGACAGCTTCAGTCATTTTTACTGTTCCCAACTCTTGTTATTCCTGGATTCCTTCAGACATACCTTGATGTTTCCACATCAGTGACTCATGATTCAAAAGATCTTCCCCCTGAAGTTGTGGATTAATTCTTCATGTGAGGTGTCAGTTATCACTCAGTGGGTAGGATGGTTCTAGGGATAGTTCTGTTACATGGATAGACTGGAGAAACTGGGTTGTTATCCTTGGAGAAGGAAGAATGTTGACTGTATCCAACAATCCTATGATTGCAAAACATACTACACTGTTCAACATGAGTTGTGATTCTGCAATTGGACAACATTTACTGGATAATCCTGAGTGTGCAAAGACATATACTGACATCTAATTTAGTTCCTAGTGTGATGCACAATCGTGGACTGCAAGTTATAAATATTAATATACAGGTCCTGCTGTTTGCAGACTGAAAGAACCTGTATAAGGACTATATGTGTTTTAACTCAGTAAAATAGGTGACAGACATTCATGTATTTCTCAAGGCAATGCATTGACCAGTCAGAATTGACTGGCCTGGTTTAAAGTTTAAACAAAGCCTGGCAGTTAACTGTCAATCAGCAGTAATGGTGGCATTCTGCATGACAATACCTTTGCCAATGAGAGACCAATTTGCGAACCAATCAACATTCTTCTCTCATGCAGTATACATGGTGGATTTCCCCTTGATTAGATATTTCTTGCAAAATGTCCAGAAGTGGAAAGTATAATTGACAAAATGTATCTCTTTTCAGCAATGAGAAGAAAGTGTTCAGAAGAGATTTGATAGAGTGTTCGAAATCGTAACGGGCCAGGAGAGAGCAGATAGGGAAAAGCAATTCCACATTTGAGTGGAGTCGAAAACTAGAGGATAAACACTTTTAAGGAGTTTGGCAAAAGAACCAATAACACCGTGAGGAGTAATATTTCTACCCTGTGAGTAGATAGGATCCAGATTGCACCTTCTGAGAATGTGGAGGAGGCCGATTGAATCACAAAACAATAATAGATAAGGACTATCACAACCAAGGTCATAGACTCATCGAGTTTAACTAGCTCATACAGGCATGATGGGCTGAATGGCTTCCTTCTGTGATGAAGGATGAAATAACTGCAAAGAGGTTGGTACCCCGTCACCAAGTCACTCTTTATTTACATAGGTACAGTACACTGCCTATGGCCAGCCAGCTCGGAGTTAGTCCCTGAAGTGAGGAAATTCTCTGAATTCCCTGTTTAAATCGTTCAGCCAGGGTTCCCTGATTGACCCAGGTTAACAACCCCGATAGAGGATCTCACAGTCAGTAAGATCCACCTGGTTCAATCAATACAAAAGTCTTCTATGATTCGAGGTAGATACATTTGGTGACTTGCCCACCTTTTGACTCTCAATCAAGATTGTTATAATAAAGTCTCCAGCACAGAAAAAAAAGACCATTCAGCCCAACAAGTATGTGCTAGTCACAAACAAGCATCTTAACACATTTCATTATTATTCTCTCATGTATGGAAGCAAATTATGCATCTTGGATGACAACGTTTCAGGGAAAAAAACGTATTGCATTTGTACTCTGGGGATGTTTAAAGAAATGCTGTTTTGTTTCCATTTTGCTAATTGCTGTCTTTGCCAACATTTCCCCTACAGGTGGTGTATCTCCATAACAACCTGATTACAGCAGTGGGCGTTAATGACTTCTGTGGGCTCGATTACTATGTAAAGAAGAACCTGTATTCGGGGATTAGCCTCTTCAATAACCCTGTCCCATACTGGGAGATCCAGCCAATTACTTTCCGCTGTGCCACGAATCGCGCAGCCATCCAGCTCGGCAACTTTAAGTAAAACCTTTTCCAGTTGGTGAGGAGGAGAATTCGCATGCAGTGCTGAGTACCCCTTGTACAATTTAAAGCAATAGAAACTTAATAAGACCAAACATTCCCAAGAGCTGCCCGGAGGTGCAAGCCTACATCTGACCAAAAAGAAAAGGTGCTACTAAAATACCTTCATTATCTTCCTGACCTAAATATAGAAACGAGCATTTTTGCAAGCTTTTATTTCCCAGCCGTACACTTACTCCTAGAGGCGCTAGTGTGTTTCATGTTCCAAATGAACTCCTCCCATCAGCCAGTAATTTATTATCCATTGCTTACAGTGACCTGTCAGCCACATCCTGTGGCTAATCATTCCTTGTCCACCCTTTGAGGGAGGTGTATTGCTAAATATCACACTGTTCGCTTTTCTAAGTGATGACCCCCCCAGCCAAATTCTTCAACATTTCCTTGGAAATGCTTCTTGTCTGGTTCCTGGTGAAAGCCTTTGTGTATTGGGTGGGGTAGGGAAGGCAAGGGGAAGAGACGGTTTGATTGATTGAAGTTTGTGGCTCTCCCATTCTTTGCAAACTGTATGTATCATAAGCAGCATGTTGGTGCTCATCTGGTTAAAATGAGAACTATACAAAAATATATCATAAGCTCCAGTTCTGGTCTCATCGGATTCATTCTTTTCAACAACAACTTGCGTTTATAGAGCACCTCTAATGTAACAGAGTACCTCAAGGCACCTCACAGGATCATTGTAAAACAAAATGCAAAACCAAGCCATGTTTTTTGCAATTAGGGGAGATGACCAGGAGCTTGGTCAAAGAGGTAGGTCTTAAATAGAGTCTTCAAGGAGTGAAGTAAAGCAGAGAGGAAGTAGGTTGGTACTACAGTGCTTGGCTCCTATATGCAGCTGAAGATATTCAGTGGAGGAGCAACTAAAATTAAGGAGGCTGAAGAGGCCAAAATGAGATGAGTGTAGACTTTGAGAGAAAATGACAGGGATTGGTAGAGGCAAAGCTATGCAGAGATCTGAAAGTAATGACAAGAATGTGAACATTGCTTGACCTGTGTGGATGAACACGGACAGGGACATCCCAAAAGTGACCAGGACCCAAAGGGTCTGTTTCCATGCTGTATGACTCCATGACTGAGGTAATTCACAGGGAGCAGAGTTCATGATTATGGAGGATAGAACATGGGAGTTGTGTGAGTATGAGCAGGATGAATGTGTTCACAGCCGGCAAACATGTGACTTGTGACAACATTGGGATCTTGCTGAAGTTAAACAATAAGCTATCATTAGCAATCTGTTTCCCAAATATACTGAGAGCCAGTCTGATTGCAGGATGGGAAAGTCTAAGGGTTTTTTCGTATTTGTTCATGGGATGTGGGTGTTGTTGGCTGGGCAGCATTTATTGCCCATCTTTAATTGGTCTTGTATCGCAGAATTATTACAGAGCCCTGGCTCTATTGTTTATTCTGGCTCTATTAATGAATCTCCTTGAGAAGGTGATGGTGAGCTGTCTTCTTTTGATTAGATTCCCTACAGTGTGGAAACAGGCTCTTCAGCCCAACTAGTCTGCACCGACCCTCTGAGGAGTAACCCACCCAGACCCATTCCCCATATTTACCCCTGACTAATGTACCTACCTCTATGGGCAATTTAGCATGACCAATTCACCTAACCTGCACATCTTTGGAATGTGGGCGGAAACTGGAGCACCCGGAGGAAACTCACGCAGACACGGGGAGAATGTGCAAACTCCACACAGACAGTTGCCCGAGGCTGGAATTGAACCCGGGTCCCTGTTCTGGTTTTAATTTGCTGAGAGAGTCCAAATTGCTATGGCAATATGCACATGTTGATGGTGTATTCAAAAACTATAGATTGTAATCACAGACTTCCTACAGTGTGGAAGCAGACCATTTGGCCCATCAAGTCGACACCACTCCTCCAAATAGCATCCCATCTAGACACACCCCACCGTACCTTGTAACTCTGCATTTCCCATGACCAATCCACCTAATCTGCACATCTTTAGACTGTGGGAGGAAACCAGAGCATCCAAAGGAAACTCACACAAACATGGGAAGAATGTGCAAACTCCACACAGACAAAAAACCTGAGGGTGGAATTGAACCCGGGTCCCTGGCGCTATGCCAACCACTGAGCTACCATGCCTTTATAATGGAAGAGGTTCTGGTAACCTTCTCATCACTTGGCCGACCAGGAATCTCTCCATCTTGTACTGTGTGCCTTTGGCATGTTGTGGAAGGATTGAAAAGTTGGTATTTATAAATATACCTTCCTTGGCCATCAAATCCTGGACTGGGGATCAAACCTGAAGCTTCTTGCCCAGAGGCAGGGAAGTTACCCACTGTGCTAGTGGTCCTCTCTAAAGCCCAAGGTAGAAAGCTCCAACCAGACCTGGTTACCAACAATTGAGGATTGGAATATGGTGGGTTGGGGGTTTAATGGAGGGAGTTGGCTGCAAAGAGTAGAGGTTGCTGGGGCTGGGGAGGAGCGACTGCATGGGGAAGATGTGGGAAGGGCAGATTGACTGAGAGGTTATGATTCCATTATGGTAGTGTGTTCTGTCTCAAAGTAGATGAGCAATATGTATTATTAGGTCACATGACACAATGATGACATAACAAGCATGACCCTTTCAGTATATTGCGCAGCTACTGTGAGACAGAACACAACAGGGAGAGAATGTGGGGCAGTGCTAATTGCTCATTCACCGTGAGGCAGAGACCACACAAGGACAAATAGTGATGGAGGGTTTGTTGGCATGGGACTGAATTCCCTGACTACCAGCAGTGCTGGAAGAGCTCTTCTCTACTGCAATCAGCAGCTCCCACTTCAGTTATTGTTTCTTGAGCCTTTCATAACTCAGGCCAAATTTGTTCATTTTAAATGGTTGTCAAAACCTGAGAAGGTGTTTTTTTGATTAAAAAAAATACTAGATGATCTGTTTACTCAGATGTCCAAAACCAGAAGTTGGTATGTTCATGATGAATTGGGAGCCAGACTTCACCATTTTTTTACAGATTTAATCCTTTGTCCCTTTCCCTACTATCGTACAGGATAAGATTCCATACAGGGGACTCTAATGTTGGTTCAAATTTAATAAGGCCTCTCAGATTGCGCCAGACTCTATATATGGTAAATGCAAGGGGAAGGGGACAGGTCCCAATACTATATGACCTCCTTTCAGAAAGGACCATTATTTCCACTAATACTCAGGCCTGACTGCCACATTTCTTTGCAATAAGTGGGGTTGAACACAAGGACAAGTGGGAGGGGTGGCAAAATTATCAGAACTTTTGGCCCTAGCCCCTACCACAGAAAATAGCAGCAGAAATAGGACATTTGGCTCTCCCATTTAATATAATCTCAGCTGTTCATCCAACCCTTTGGCACTCAAGGAGCATACAAGAAACAGTTGGTTGAATAGGGCAGGGTGGGAGTGAACTGTAATTCCACATTGATTGGAGAGACACAAAAATACTGCAGATGCTGGATTCCAAGGTAGACAAACAGGAGGCTGTGTTCTTCCAGCTCCTACTTGTCTACTTCCACATTGATGGGGCAGGCCTTTAGCAAGAGGTTATTTGATACTTCCTCTCATTACCACCACTAATTCATTCAGTTTGAGAGTGAAGAAAGCCCTGCTATGAGTTAAAAGTTCAGTATGTATTCTTATTTATTCATTCATGGGATGTGGGCATCACTGACTATGCCAACACTTGTGCCAATACATAATTGCTCTTAAGAAGGTGGTGGTGAGCTAACTTGATTCTTGAACTACTGCAGTGTATGTGGTGTTAACCCCTAATATCTGGTTTGGAAGGAAGTTACAGGATTTCTGGAGGTAATTATTCATGAGCTCTCTGTGTTTAACTAGTATGCTATCTCTCATAATGTGAACACTGAGACTAACCGAGAATAAGTATCAGGGGTTTTACTTGCAGACCAACAAAATAAAATACAACTTGAAGACAGTCTGGGCTAAAGCTGGTTAGCTAAGATTTCCATGATGGATCGCAAAACACTTTTCCAGATATAACTGTTGCCTTTATACATGAATATCATATGGTATAATATACACTGATCTCATCACTTAACCCTCTGAGTTAAACATGCATGCTTGCCAGATCATTGATATATGCAATATCATATCAATTGTATTTATTTTCAATGAAAAATGCCGAGAGGCACCTTCATTCATTTTCTCACAATAATGGAAGATCTCGAAGGGATTGAGGTCAGCCTCTTCACACAAACAGGCCTCAGTGAGTTCCAAACAAGATGCTTCCTGGTCAACGCATTCGACATAGATAATTTCTAATCAAATTGTAAGCAACACCTCTGGAGTAGGTAGGACTTGAACCTGAGCCGCCTGGCTCAGAGGTAAGGACACTGCCACTGCAACACAAGGACAATCTCAGCCTGCTCTCCCCCTCCTCCACTCCACCCCAACCCAGTCAGCATAGTCAAACTGATTTAACAATGAACATCAGACTCATGGGGCACTGGTGCAAGGCTAGACATTTCTCCTCATAGGATTATAAATACTGTGGATAGGAGTGGTACAGTGGCTAGCACTGCTGCCTTACAGCACCCAGAATCTGGGTTCAATTCCCACCTCAGGTGACTGTCTGTGTGGAGGTTGAACATCCTCCCTGTGTCTGTGTGGGTTTCCTCCCACAATCCAAAGATACATGGGCCAAGTGAATTGGCCATGCTAAATTTCCCATTGTGTTAGGTGCATTAGTCAGAGGTAAGTATAGGGTAGGGGAATGGGTGTGGGTGGGTTATTCTTGCAGAGGGTCGGTGTGGACTTGTTGGGCTGAATGACCTTTTCCATACTGTAGGGAATCTAATCTAACTATTAGAAATGTGGGAGAGGGTGAATTGTGACTTTGAAAAATGAGATCAATTCACACTGATGCTGAGGGAGAATCTGTGGGTAACACAACTATTTATAGCAAGGGAGGCACAGTGGCTCAGTGGTTAGCATCGCTGTCTGATAGTGCCAGAGACCTGGGTTCAAATCCACCCTCAGGCCGTGTCTGTATGGGTTTTCACTGTGTGCTCTGGTTTCCTCTCTTAGTCCAAAGATGTGCATGTTAGGTGAAATGACCATGCTAAATTGCCCTTAGTATTCAGGGATATGGAGGCCAGGTGGGTTTACCAATGGAAATGCATGTTTACAGGGGTGGATCTGGGTGCGATGCTCTTTGGAGGGTTGGTGCAGGCCTAATGGCCTGCTTCCACACTGTAAGGATTCTATTGCAGCAGAATGTGAAGGTCCATGGAAGAGCAGAAGTGTTTCCTACATGGCCTTAAAGCTCCTCTTTGTATGATGCTCTGTGACATTAGTAGAGAATGGATGAAAAGTTTATGAAATTCTTCCAATCACTTCTTTAACAGACGTTCTTTATGCAGAAAGATGAAGTAAGAAAGTAGACTCAAAACCCTTAAATGTGGTCGTTATGAGAATTGGTCAGTATCAACTCATAGCAAGGTTGGAAGTGTCAGTTGTTATTACCAGTCCCTGGGTGAGGCTCCCCAATATCTCCTGGTTCCAGATAGGATACCCTAAATGTTCAAGCCCCTGGGTGAGGGGAGATGGACTGGCTCCCGTCAATGGAAAAAGGTTAGTTTAAAAAGAATCCTCTCCCTTGGAGCTGCATTTCTCTCAGATTGAATGAGTTTTAACCAGGATTTCTTAAGTTAAGAAAGCAGTTGTGTTTATTTATTATTAAATACAAGAAGCTATCAGCATGCAAAACACTCCCTAAAGCCCGTCCACCATCTAGAAGGCACAAGTCAAGAGTGTGATGCAATTGTCCCACTTACCTGGATTGGTGCAGCTCCAACAACACTCAAGAAGCTTGACACCGTCTAGGACAATGCAGCCCGCTTGATTTGCACCATATCCACAAACATTTATTCCCTCTACCACTGATGCTCATTAGCAGCAGTGTGTACTATCTACAATGCACACTACAGGAATTCACCTTGGATAACAGTGTTGAAAACCACAACCACTACCATCTGGAAGGACAAAGGCATAATATACATGGGAACACAACCAACTGCAAATCTCCTCCAAGCCACACACTATCCTAGCTTGGAAATTGTATCATCATTTCTTCAGCGTCGCTAGGTCAAAACCATGGAACTCCCTCTCAAATGGCATTGTGGTACCCCACTACCACATTCTCAAGGGCAATTAGGGATGGGCAAAAAAGCCAGCCAGCCAGTGATGGCTACATCACATTAGTGAATTAAAAGCAATGTACACATAGATTTGAAATCAGAGATGAGTTCAAAAGATAAAAATGAAAAACAAATTTCAAATCAGATTGTGAGGTCAGTGAAGTGCAAATGATGGGCCTTTGCATCCATTTCATTGGGTGATGCTGCTAACATTGATGCTGATGTTAAGCAGCTGATTTCAAGATTCTTAGATTTGCAGGTTAACAGAAATTCTTTTGTCCTGCTTCCTTTCAGTGATGACTGGCTTGAAGCAAACAAAACAGAATGTTGCCTTTATCTTTTACCTGCAATGCAGGGATGTTTAATGGCTGGCCTCAAGCTGTGACCTTCACAGCATAGTAGTCCACACACACTAGTATATAAGATTGCAAATATATGACACACACCATTGGATTCTGACCCTTCTTTAGTACATTCCAGAAAGGGTAAAGACACAAGCATGTATTTTGATTCAAAACCCCAGTCTGGAGTATAATCCACAGGAGATGTTTTCCTGCTGAGAGGAGGTAATTAGATTGTCTTGAACTTCTGCATTTTGACATTTCTTTCTCTTTGAAACCTCCTTGGACCCTATAATATGTAACATTCCAGGGTTCGCACAGGAAATCTTTCAGTAGGCAGTGAATTAACTGCTTCAAAGTTACAGTCTCAGCCAGGACTGGCTTGCAATCTTTTTTTTTTAAATCAAAAAAACGTATCATCTCCAAAAGTTCAATATGTTTTTAATAAATCAAGATTCTGAGCCATTGTCATGACATAGTTGTGAGGCAATGTGCTATCTTTATATGAAAACCAAGTCATTCTCAATTCAATAGATGGGAACGAATAAATAAATGTAAATAAAAATTAAATTTCCTCCCTCCATTTTGACAAAATTGACCTTTTTCACTGCAGAGTAACCTCACAAATTCCTTTACTGTCTGGTGAAACAATACACACCCATTCCAATCATTATAACCCTTATTGTTATTTCACATTAATATTTTGACAAGTGTACATTATTTGATGCAACACTGAGGGATGAAGGTCGATAATGCCACAAACTTTGTTTGGCCTACTTTGAACTCCAACTCAATAAACCCTCTGCCTGAAGAAGTGAGACCTCATTCCTGGGCCGATGCCATCACTAATAAACTTTTCTCAAAACCACACATTCTGTGCTCTCTGATGTTCCCTCACAATGGCCCACATGTGTCCGGGAAAAACCAGATTATCAGAGCTGGAGGCATATTTTTCACTAACTCATTTCCTCTGGCAAGTGTTGGATGTGACAATCATCCTTGGCCAGGGAATCAAAAGTTTTTCTTTCTGCTGAGGATTTTTCCATTTGAATCCTTCGGTACTTTTTCAAGTTTAAAAAAAGATGAAATCTAGAAGAATCTTTGGTCAGCCTTGTTGGAACAGAACCCATTTGACTCCCAGTGCCTTTGGCACAATCCTTCATTCTCTTATCCAACCTCAAGCTGTCCAAAAGTACTTTACAGCCAATAAAGCACTTTAGAAGAACAAACCCTGTTACAATATAGGAAACACATTCTGCACCCAGCAGGATCCCACGGTCAGCAACATGATAATCTGTTGGTTGAGGGACAAATACAAGAACACTTCTTGGAGGAGGCAATGTTGAGAAGAGGTTTGATTGCAGTTTGCAAAACCATGAGGGATCTGGAAGAACCAGGGGGTGGGGATGGGGTAGAAGCTGTTCCCATCAGCAATTGAGAATCAAGATTACTTTAAGCTATGGCATGGCTGCATTTGCTAAAAACAGCATATGTATGCCATGCACCACTAAAATGTGCACACACACATTAAAACAGGTTTGGGTTTAGATTTATGGGGCTCACAGCTTGTGAATGGGGTGTGAGCAAATGGAGATCAGGGCGATGCAGCCCAGGGTGGGTGGAATTGGAGTAAGTAGGTGAGGGAGATTGGGATAGGGAATGGTTAAAGTTCAGAATGGGAAAGATGGAGGGTAGAATGAGACTGAGAGAGGGGAGGAGAACAGATCAGTGGGGATTGAGGACCATGCATACTTTTCCCTGCATACCACCCTCATCCTGGTCCCATGTCCCCTCTTTATCCACCTCGTGTCCTCTCACTTAACCTGGCCTTCAGCCACTGGACCCCACTCTCTTCCTCACACCCTGCTATACTCCATTTTAACATTGCACGTCTTTGCAGTCCATGCGCAGTTACGGCTTTTGTGATGTTCTTGCCAGTGTGGCATTGTGCACACGTGCATTTCTGGATTAATTTACACGTACAGTTACTTGCACGTTGCAGGTATCAGCAGACACTGCCATTTGGTAAAGTCAGTACTGGTGATACGACAAACACTTGCACCCAGCTATTTGCAAAGGTCTGGAATGCACTGTTGAAGAGCGGAGTGGAGGCAGGTTCAACTGAGGCCTTCAGAAGAGATTTGTATCTTTACATGGAAAGGGATACAAATGCAGGTAGAAGGCAGGCAACAAGGTGAATTGTTCCATCACGGGGCCAGCACAAACTCAGCTGGCTTAATGAGTTGGATCTGTGTTATATCTATGAAATAGTGCTGCATCCAAATGTGTGAATGCTCAATTAGTGTTGGGGTTATATGACAGACACCAGTTATCCTTGTTGCAAGTTTGCTGTTGAGCTCCTCTCTTCTATAACTTGCTTCTCCTTGAAATTATGAGCTCATTAACAGCAGAAAGGCTGCACATGGTTACACGACCATCTTTATACCAGAACTTCATGGAGTGTCTGGGATTGGAGGTTTCTGGTTCCAACAACCCATGAGCAGCCCGTCCACCCACAACTAATGTGAATATTGACAGGGATTTTTCAAGTCAGAATTCCAAACTGGAATTATGATTGCACTCAATCGGGTTACGACCAGCACAGTCTGACACTGAATGTTTTGATTCAGAGTCTGAAACAACTAATAGTCACAGTTTGGAGTTAGTTTAGTGTAGGTGTGTATGCTGTGTACTGCCATAGTGCATGACAGATCTCATGTAGCATCTTTCTAATGAGACTGCTCAGTACCATTAAGACATGGCTTTTGGGCCTCACAGTTTTGACCCCTGAAAATATCTGCATCTCCCAGATGTCATCCCAAGTTCCTTCCAACTCCTGTCACATAAGTAACTTGAATGCAGAAGTCTGGGCTGATGCTCTAGTGCAGCACTGTGGGAAGATTGTGCTGTCTTCATATTGGATATAAACCAAGGCGCCCTCTTCCCTCTCAAGTGGTGGTACAAGATCAAATGTTGTCCTTTGAAGAAGAGGAGGAAAGTTCTCCCAAATTTCATTCCTCAACCAACTTTACAAAAACGCATGATCGAATTGTGACCACATTGCCATTTGTGGGATCTTGCTATGTTCAAATTCATTGAAGTGTTACAGCGCAGAAGGAGGCCATTCAGCTCATCATGTCTGCACCAGTTCTTCGAAGTAGTATCATTACCCAGTGCCAATCTCCTGCTTTGCACCCATATCCTTGAATATTATTTATATTGGAATAACCGCGCAATGCCATCTTGAATGATAAACTGAAAATACCTCCACATTATCTTCACACTTAGTGTACTGAAGAAAGGACAAGTGGATTGCTACCTTGTCACTCAGACAGGAACTCCCCAGCACCCAGAAACTTGTATTGAGGTGAGGATAAATAACAGAGGACAGTATTCTTTATTCTGCACTCTCTTCATGCATCGGGGAGGAGGTGGTATTGTTGCAATGTACTAACTGGGCTAATGATCAACAGGCAATAGATAAAATCCCACCACAGCATCTGGAACATAAATTCAATGAATAAAATCTTGAAGTGAAAACCAACCACATTAATCATGACCATACCAACTAGCATTGATTGCTCGCAAATGCCCTTTAGGGAAGGAAATCTGCCAAACTATATGTGACACCACATCCACATTTCACAACCAACTCAGTTCAAGAGCAATCAGGGCTGGGAAACAAAAGCAAGCCTTGCCATAGCTCATGAACATAATGAAGGAAAATCAAGGCAAGATGTATGCTGAAAGTCAGCCTGAGAAACAAATGAGGCCACTTTAAAACTCTCTCAACCGAATGTTCAACTTGTGGACTGATTAGGTCGGGCAACCTGATAGAGCCTACCCCAAGTTTCAGCCTTCCCAGCAATGTATTACTGGAATTCTATCCCCTTCCAAATGAAAGGATTGTTAGTATTCAATTAGGCCCAGTTTTAATTCAAAGATATTTGAAATTTCAGATATTTAATTAATCCCAAAACCCTTTTATTTTTGCCTGATACCCCTGCACATATCAACATCCTTTTTAAGGTTAAGTCAATAACACCAGGAGCAGGAGTAGAGCATGTGGCACTTCACACCTGCTCTGTCAATTGATATAATCACGACTGATCCTGGGCTTCCACTGCTTGATTGGAACCACATCCACAAACATCCACCCCTTCCACCATCGATGCAGTGTGTACTGTCTACAAGATGCACTATAGAAATTCACCAAAGGTCCTTATACAACACCTTCCAAATGCACAATCACTTCCATCTAGAAGGACAAGGGCAGCAGATATATAGAAACACCATCACCTGTGAGCTCCCATTCAAGTCATTCAGCATCCTGCTTTGGAAATATATTGCCGTTCCTTCACTGTTGCTGGGTCAAAATCCTGAATTCCCTCTCTAAGGGCATTGTGAGTCCAACTAGAGCACATGGACTGCAGCAGGTCAAGAAGACAGCTCACCATCACCTTCTGGATGTCAATCAATGCTTCCCTTTTCCTACATCCCTTGATTCCCAAGAGACCAAAATTATTTTAACAATGGAGACTCTATAATCCTAGAAAACAGAGAATTCCAAAATTTGCAGTCCTTGAGTTAACTAAATTCTCCTCATGTCAGTCCTAAAAAAAATCAATCCCTCTCCCTGAGACTGTGGCCCTCTGCAATTAGTCTGTTTCCATCCCCTATCAGGCAGCAAATTTCAGTTTGCAATAACTCTATGTAGAATAAAATCCTTACTTCCCACTTGACCCTTTTTACCAATTATCCTATAGCAGTACAATAGCCTTGTCAGGGAAATGTTTTTATCTGCTCTATTCAAACCTTTATAAATTTGGATGCTTTTATTGATCTCACTTTAACCTCTCTGCTTTGGAAATCAATAATCAAGTTTGAACCAGTTAATGGCGTAGAGACCTTGTCTTCTGCAGTTTGTCTTTTCTTGATCAGCCAATGTATTTTCTATATCTCCCTATAATATTCATCGGTGAACTATGAACAACAGATAAACAGCAACACATTATCAACAACATATTTAACAGTGAAAAACAATTGTTAACTTTGTGACACAGCTAAGAGCAGGGCTATCCAATTTTCACTCAAGATTCTATTAATAAGGAAAAGCCATCACCTTTCACCACAATTTCTCATCCATTGTTATTTTGTTCTTTGGATGAAGAAACCCAATGTCAACATTAAAAGTTTCCAAACCATGCTGCAGAGGAATCCACATTAAGAGTATTTCTGTTTTCCCTAATGTGATGTGCTTGCTTTTCTCCTGTAGAAATAACATTTTACTTACATCTAAAGACCTACATTACACTTGGCCAGAACCAAGAATTATGATCTTCTAAATGGGCCCCAGACTAATATTGAACTGCACCCAGTTAAACTAATTAATTCCAACATTGCAGCTCAAGAATGAGCTGCTTAATGCATACCCAACAAGGTGACCCCACTCATCTCTCACCACATTCCCAGTTATTGGGAGGGGCTTCCTGGGGACAAGTTCGAGGAAGACTAAGCTCCAGTGGTAGATAGATCCCTCCAATTCTACTACTGAACCAAGCACTGTCCTGCAATTGCTGGCTCAAATATCAAGTTGCTAAGCTTGCTGCAGTGGATTCCTGGGCTCCATACTTTCAGCTTTATCATTTGGAATCACCTTCATGCCAAAGGTTGCCTGATTGTCTTATTGCAAAAGAAAATAGTTATTCGTTTGTCAACGGATAAGTGCAGGTATCACCGGCTGGGAAGCAGATATTAGCAGCTTCTAACATGCAGTGTGGGAAGCAGCTCAATTCACCAATGAATGCATGATTGCAATGTTACCACCACTGTGTGGCATGGTGGCTTTGAGCAGTAGCCTCACCATTTGGAGCTGCTGAGATTCAGTGGCACACTATAGACTGACAGTGACTTTGGTTCTGTGGTTGGAGCCTTCAACTTCACATTAGAGGAATCTGAGATCAAGTGCCCCCGCCCCAAACCTGAAAGCAAAAATATCTAGATTGATACTTCAATGTTGTTCTAAGGCATGCTGTCTCTAGATGAGGCACTGAATTGAAGTCAGGTGAACATAAAAACTCTGGTACTGCTGTAAAAAAGAACACAGGATTTATACCTATGTCCTGGTTATTGTTTAATACTCAGTAAAATCATCATTATCAAGGCCATTATTGCTCTTTATGTGTGCTCTGTGCTCATTGGCTGTTGCATTTCCTATGTCACAACAGTTAGCACACTTCAAAAATAATCCTTTGGCAGTCACGTGTTTTGGAACATTCCAAGACTGTGAAAGGCGTTATGTAAATGAATTATTTTTTGGTCAAAATCCAGGAATTGTCTGACAGCATTCATAATACACTTTCACCATATGGATTGTAGCAGTTTAAGAATACGGCTGATCACCTCCCTGATAAGGACAACTAATGATGGGCAATAAATGCCAGCCTTGCTCAGTGTTATCTAGACATCAATATGAATATTGACAATCAGGATAGATACTTGGTCGACCATCCAGTTAGTACTTTTGAGAGTTCTCTATGATTCATTCACTGTCAATGTGCTGCTTTTTGATGAAGTATGGCCATTCCTCAGAGATTAGCACATGGTTTAAGACTCATACTGGAGCCCCATCTGATTTTGTCAATTACACAATATCATCTTCAAAAAAACAGAGCATCATGCTATTTTGCCAAATAACCTGGATCAAAAAACTTTGTGTCCAAGGTTATCATTCAATACAGAACTGAGCACACCATTGACAAGAATTGGTTACATTCAATACCATTTTATTTTAAAAAAACAATATGTCTATGCAGACCAACAACACCAAACAATACTAATCCCATTTATCTGCACGTGGTCCATAGTTTACTATGCCCTGGCATTTTAAGTGCTTATCCAGATGTTTCTTAGATGAAATGTGTCTGAAATCAAAACAGAAAATGATGAAGAAACTTAGCAGATATGGAGCAGCAGTGGATAACATAGCAGTGGATAGCAGTTGACATTTCAAAAATCTTCATCAGACCATTTTCTTATGCCCTTTTCAGGTAGTTTCACAAACAGCATGCTTTTATATAATGTCTGTAACATTGTTAAATGTTATAAGGTGTTTTGTACAAAAATCGACACTGAGTTCTAAAAGAACATATTAGGAGAAGCAATCAAGGCTTTGCGAATCAGATAAATTTGGGGTAGATTTTAAAGAAGGGGAGAGACACAGAGAAGCATTGAGACTTAGGGAGGGAAATCTAGAGGTCAAGCTTGAACAGCTACTAGGATGGTGCCTGTAGTGAAGTGGTAGAAATCAGGATGTGCACACTGTCAGTATCAGAGGAATTCTAAACTTCAATGGGTTAGAGGGCTGGATGAGGGAACAGACAAAAGAATAGCTTTTTCTCAATCGTTAATGAGATCTCAGAGCTAGAGTTGCTTATTCTAGATTAAATCCAAAAAGGAAAATTAATTTATGTCATTTGGACAGAAGAAAATCCACAATAGTTGCAACGGCCAAGGCATTTCAAATTTTCAGAAATCCAGCATAAATACTCAAGAACAATGCAAGATGTGAAATGATCAAATCAGGAATATTGCTCCTATGGAAACTGCAATACAATTCTGGAATTCTGCTATATTGCTCACACTCATAACATCCAGTTTCACATGGCAGAGAATAGTTATGCTGGTTTGAGAACTGTTTAAGAATCAAAAATGTGACTTGATAATATTCTGCAAGCATAAATCCACCGCTGCAAGGGATTGTTTGTAGCACACAAAATTAACTGTGTTTGATTCTTCAAAACCATGTGTATCAGGGAGTGAGGGGCAAATAGAATTTGATTCTCATCCAGTTTGCAGAAAAAATATTATTTATCATCTGTATTGCATTTATCACACATAACATATGAATTAATACAAAGTTAGCAGCTTGCCTCTTATACATTAGCATGCACAATGCATAATATAGGATTAAACTGATTTGATTTACAGTCCAGCCAAAAAGAAAAAATGAAATATTTACTCTCAGACTGAATTTTCCTGTTTTATTTGCTGACAGCATTTTGCTGTTCACGAGTATCATTTTGAAATGTAATAGGAGCATGATATGGATTTATTGTTGAGTACATCATGCTGGACAATAGAAAGCTTTCTGATTTGCAAACAGGTGAATTTCAACTGGAAATCAAAACATCACAGAGGAACAGGGAAAGGAGATATTCTTTTAAAAGAGTTGGCAAAAACATTGTCGATAGTGCAGGGGGTCAGATTATATACGAGACTGACAGACTATCATAGGAATACAATTCTTTACAAGGAAATTTCATCTCTGAGATTTACAGAAAAGAAACAAATCTGGTTGCTATCAAGAATGTGTTGGCACATCCAGGGGATGAAAGGTCATGCCACAGCTATGCAACTATTAATTAAACTGGAATTCAGTGGATGTCTTCAGTCCAGTCAGTGAGAGTATTTCTCTGTTGTTACACAGAATCCTCAGTGACAATGTTGATTGTTCAAAAACAGCCAGCAGAGAGCACTAAGTACTTGTATTAGACCCTGCGGTTCGTGTTTTTGTCAAACTTAACTACCAAACAAGTTTGGACTTGACTTGTAACTTTTAAACACTGTACAATCAAATACTTTGCAAAGTATTTAGTGATGGATTTTTCATGCAGATATCTCAAGTTACATCATTAGAGAGGGTTTAACTGACAGCACCTGATGACACAGATTTACTTCAAATGTTGTATAACAAGATCAGAAACAAAGGAAAATTCTGTGGATGCTGAAAATCTGAAATAAAAACAAAAGATGCTGGGAATTCTCAGCAACTCAGGCAACATCTGTGGGGTGAGAAACAGAACTAATGCATTGGGTTTTCCCAGCACTTGAATGATCTGGGCAATGGTAAGTCAGTTGGGAAAATAAGGTGTGATTGGAAAAATGTTGAGGAGAAAAGTTCATTTATCCATCCAAGATTTTAAATGTGAGATAGGAATCTTACTAGTAAGTGGCAATAGGCTTATTTCCGTGTATTATCATCTCATTATTACCTATTCTTGCCTCAGGTATATGCAATTTGCTATTTTTGCACACAGCAGAGAGCTATAACAGTGGCTTGGGGCCTTCCTGACACACCGTGGTACTGGCCCTACCCTGGACCAAGAGACCAGGGTTGAAGTCCCACCTGCTCCAGGGGTGTGTAATAACATTTCTGAACAGGCTGATTAGAAAAAAGAGTCAATTTTTAAAAAAAGGCAGCATGGTGGTTCATAGCACCAGAGACTCGGGTTCAATTCCTGTCTTGGGCGACTGTCTGTGTGGAGTTTGCATATTCTCCCCATGTCTGGATGCACCTCTGGGTGCTCCGGTACCTTCCAAGTCTGATTAAGTAGATTAGCCATGGGAAATACAGGGATGGGGAGGTGATAGGTCTGGGTGGGATGCTTTTTGGAAGGTCAGTGCAGACTCAATGGGCCAAATGGTCCAATTCCTCACAGTAGGGATTCTATGACATAAGACAGTGACACTTCCTGACAGCATTGTCAGTGTAGTACCTGGTGGTCCCAGCTCACTGCTTCTTCTATCAGGACCTCCTTGTTAGCCAGCAGTCCCCAACATCTCAAAGCATGCTCCACAGAGGTTGGCATCAACCGTATGCCAGTCTCATCACATCAACATGGCACATCTCTGACTCATTTGGAATACAGATCTCCATGTCACTTTGTAGTGCATTGACAACTTTTATTGTAATGGTGCTGTCAAGGCACTTTGTGACCAGAGACCAGCACCTACCTCTTGCAGCAGAGCAGGGGCACCTCAGGTTGCTCTCCTAGCATTTACTCACTTTGCCCTGACTTGAATGCTCACTGAATCCCTGCCTTGCCTTATCTTAATTGCACTTTGATGTTCCAGGCTAACTATAGTTCTGACCTAGCTTGCCTTTTATCACAGAATTAAAACCAGGCAGTCATCAGCAGTGATTCAGTCAAGGGAATGAATGTGTTGCTTCACACACCCTGCTCCATTAATATTACACTTGTACTTTTTTGTTCATTCATGGATGAGAGCGTCGCTGGCTGGGTCAGCAATTATTACTTACCTCTAATTGCCCAGAGGGCAGATAAGAATCAACCACATTGCTGTGGGTCTGAAGTCACATGTAGGCCAGACCAAGGATGGCAGTTTCCTTCCTTCAAAGGTATTAATGAAGCAGACGTGTCTTTCTGAAATTGACAATGGATTCATGGTCATCATTAGGCTCTTAATTTCTGATCTTTTAAAAACTGAACTCAAATTCCACTATCTGCTGCAGCAGGATTTGAACCTGGATCCGCAGGACATTATCTGGAGCTCTAGAGTGACAGACAAATGACAACACCACTAGGCCACCACCTCCCTGTTACACAGCTGTTTCGGCTAATGGCCATGTATGAATGTCTAAGGGAAGTCAGTCAGGGAAGTTGCCACTCAGTCAAGGGCTGTGTCCGATTTCAGTCCACGACTTGGACACAGTCAGTCAGCCATTTGAGGTGGTCAGGCTCAGGGATTCCATATTATTACTGTCAGGGGGTAGGCCATTCCTGCAAAGAGTCCAAGGATTTGTGGTAATTCAGTCGGGGAGCTGCCCAGAACTCAATCAGGAGTCCGGTCACACATCAGTAAGGAGGTGGGTTACTCCAATCCTGGAGACAGTATACTCACTGAAGCTCAAGGTGATTTATCAGAGACCATCCTTACAGTGGAGAAACAAAAACAGAAGTTGCTGGAGAAACTAAGCAGGTCTGGCAGCATATATGAAGAGAAAGCAGGGTTAACATTTCGGGTCCAGTGACCCTTCTTCAGAACTGCTGCTAGATTTGCTGACTTTTTCCAGCAATTTTGGTTTCAATTTCTGATTTCCAGCATCCGTAGTTCTTATTGTTTTGTTTAGTGACTATGGTGGAGGAGTTGGAGAAATCATTAACGGGGACTGCAGGAAGCATGTTGAGGTGCAGAGGGATTGTGAAGGGAGAAAACTCAACATAGAAGGGAGGAGATAATAGTGCATTGGAGCAAGTGGGGATGTGGAAGGGAGGGGAGTTGGGATTAATCCACAGACATCTTCAGCCTGGTTATGATGTAGGGACAGCACATCATGATGGCTTGCACATCTAAGTTGTAGGTCCAAAATTCAGGATGTAATGTTAGGGGATGACAACAATAATGAAAGGGTTGGGTTCAAACAACTGGAAGCTCAGAACTGATTGGGTCAATGTGAGTGCAAATAGAAAGGAAAATGAAAATTTGTGGGGTCACCTAGATTAACATCAACTGTGACTTGTGTTGCCTTCCAACCTGATCTGAATTGCAAATATGCAATGGGAATGATAAAAGTGTTCTTTCACTGCCTGAAAACTTGGACTGAACTTGTGAGTAATGTAAAACACTCCAAGGGGCAATTGTATGGATCTTGCACTTTCACAGTATAGGTTCAAAACACCTGTAAACATAGTACATAATTTTTCGAAAGTGTCTACCTTTGCACAATAAAAATCAAAGAACATAAAATAGGAGCAGGAGTAGGATATGCAGGCCCTCAAACCTGCCCCACCATTCTAAAATCATCGCTGATCTACCCATCTCCTCTTTCCTGCCAACTCCTCATAGTCCTCAATTCCTTGATATTCAAAACTCTATCTAGCTCCATTTTAAATACTTTCAGTGATCTAGCCTCCACAACTCTCTTTCATTCACTTTCTTCTGAGAGAAGAAATTCTTTAATATTTCAGTCTAAAATGAGTATCCCCTTATTCTGTAACAATGTTGCCTCATTTGAAATTTCTCTACAAAAGCAAAAACAGAAATTGCATGGAAAAGCTCAGCAGGTCTGGACCTGAAATGTTAGATTAGATTCCTACAGTGTGGAAACAGGCTCTTCGGCCCAACACTGACCCTCTGAAGAGCAACCCACCCAGACCCATTCCCCTACATTTACTAATGCACCTAACACTACAGGCAATTTAGCATAACCAATTCACCTAACTGGCACATGTTTGGAGTGTGGGAGGAAACCAGAGCACCAGGAGAAAACCCACATAGAATGTCCAAACTCCACATAGACAGTCACCCAAGGCTGGAATCGAACCTAGGTCCCTAGCACTGTGAGGCAGCAGTGCTAACCACTGAGCCACTGTGCCATCTCTGATTTGTCTCCTCAGATGCTGCCAGACTTGCTGAGTTTTTCCAGAAATTTATATTCTGTTTTAATTTCTGATTTCCAGCATCTGTATTTCTTTCAGTTTTTTTAGATTCCATCAGTTTAAGTGGAAACATCTTCTCAACATCTACTTGTTGAGCTCCCTCAGAATCTTATTTCAATAAGATCACCCCTCATTCTTCTAAACTCTAATGAATAAAGGCCTAGCTAGTTTAGTGTTCTTGATAAGTTAGCCTTTTCATCCCAGGAATCAGTCCAGTGAAACTCTTTTGAACTGCTTACAATGCCAACAGCACATCCTTTCTCAAAAACAGGGACAAGAACTGTACACAGTACACCAGGTGCAACCTCACTAATGCCCTGTACAGTGGTAACAAGATTTCCTTATTTTTAAAGTCCAACTACCCCCGAGCAATGAAGGCCAAACTTCCATTTGCCTTCTCAATTACTTGCTGTACTTACATTCTAACTTAGAGTCATAGAGCTCTACAGAATGGAAACAACGTATCCATGCTGTCTAGATGTTCTAAATAAATCAAGTCCCATTTGCCAGCATTTGGCCCATTTCCTTCTAAACCCTTCCTATTCATATACCTATCCAAATGCCTTTTAAATGCAATTATACCAGTCTCCACCAATTCTTCTGGCAGCTCATTCCACACATACAACACCTTTTGGGTAAAAAAGGTGTCCCTTTTCTTCTTGTGCTTGATGTACAAGAACATCCAGGTCTCTCTACTCTGCACTTTTTTGGAGTCTCTCCATTTAAATAATGGTCTGCCTTTTGATTCTTCCTGCCAAAGTATGTGATCTTACACTGTCCGACATTATGTTCCATTTGCTAAGTTCATGCCTACTCACTCAACAATCTGTATCTCCTTTCAAATTACTTATGTCGTCATCATAATATGCCCTCCCACAAATTTTTGTATCATCAACAAATTTGGGAAAATGCATTAAAGGCATGAGTGTACACAGACAATGGACAGTCTTTAAAGGACAAGTAGGTGGCTTACAGTAACTATAGTTTCGTCTGGTGTTGACATGGTGCTAAAACTCGAAAAAGGTCAGTCAACAATGGCTGAGAAAGAAAGTTAAGGATTAGATTAGATTACTTACAGTGTGGAAACAGGCCCTTCGGCCCAACAAGTCCACACCGCCCCGCCGAAGCGCAACCCACCCATACCCCTACATTTACCCCTTACCTAACACTACGGGCAATTTAGCATGGCTATTTCACCTGACCTGCACATCTTTGGACTGTGGGAGGAAACCGGAGCACCCGGAGGAAACCCACGTAGACACAGGGAGAACGTGCAAACTCCACACAGTCAGTCGCCTGAGGTGGGAATTGAACCCGGGTCTCTGGCGCTGTGAGGCAGCAGTGCTAACCACTGTGCCACCGTGCCGCCCCGTGAAGATTAAAAGAAAATGCTTATGAAGGGTGGTCAGAAATAGTAATAGAACATAGAACATAGAATGTTACAGCACAGAATAGGCCCTTCGGCCCTCAATGTTGCACTGACCTGTGAAAATAATCTGATGCTCATCTACCTTTCACCGTTAAATTATGTCCAATGCCCATTTAAATATCCTTAACATTGGTGAATCTACTACTGTTGCAGGCAAGTCGTTTCATGCCCTGACTACTCTCTGAGTGAAGAAACTACGCCTAATATCTGTCATAAATCCATTGCCCCTCAATTTAAAGCTATGTTCCTTCGTGTTAGCCTTCACCATCCAAGGAAAAAGGCTCTTACTGTCCATCCTATCTAACCCTCTGCTTATCTTATCCATCTCAATTAAGTCACCTCTCAACCTTCTTCTCTCCAATGAAAACAGCCTCAGTTCCCTCAGCCTTTCATCGTAAACCTTCCTTCCATACCAAGAAAGATCCTAGTAAATCTCCTCTGAACCCTTTCCAAAGCTTCCATATCCTTCCTATAATGCGGTGACCAGAACTGCACGCAATACTCCAGGTGCGGCCTTACCTGTGACTTGTATAGCTGAAGCATGACCTCGTGGCTCCGAAACTCAAACCCCCTACCAATAAACACCAACACATCATATGCCTTCTTAACAACCCTATTGACCTGGGTGGCAATTTTCAGGGATTTTTGAACATGGACACCAAGATCTCTCTGTTCATCTACACTCTCAAGAATTTTACCATTAGCCCAGTACTCTGCATTCCTGTTACTTCTTCCGAAGTGAACTACCTCACACTTTTCAGCATTAAACTTCATTTGCCACTTCTCAGCCCAGCTTTGCATCTTATCTATATCCCTCTGTAACCCACAACATCCTTCAACACTATCGACAACTCTGCCTACCTTAGTGTCGTCCACAAATCCACTCACCCACCCTTCTACGCCTACATCCAGATCATTTATAAAGATGACAAACAGCAGTGGCCCCAAAATAGATCCTTGCGGCACTCCACTGGTAACTGAGCTCCAGGATGAACATTTTCCATCAACCACCACCCTCTGTCTTCTTTCAGCTAGCCAATTTCTGATCTAAACCGCTAAATCACCTTCAATCCCGAAACTCAGTGGAACATTATCAAATGCCTTACTGAAGTCCATATGTACCATATCAATTGCTTTACCTTCATCCACCTGTTTTGTCACCTTCTCGAAAAACTCAATAAGGTTAGTGAGGCACGACCTATCCTTCACAAAACCATGTTGACTATCCCTAATCAAATTATTCCTTTCCAGATGATTATAAAATCCTATCTCTCATAACCTTTTCCAAAACCTTACCCACAACCGAAGTAAGGCTCACTGGCCTATAATTACCAGGTTGTCCCAACTCCCCTTCTTAAACAAGGGAATAACATTTGCTGTTCTCCAGTCTTCTGGCACTACACCTGTGGACAATGATGAAACAAAGATCGAACCCAAAGGCTCTGCAATCTCCTCCCTGGCTTCCCAGAGAATCAGAGGATAAATCCCATCTGGGTCAGGGGTCTTATCTATTTTCAGATCTTCCAAAATTGCTAAAACCTCCTCTTTGTCAACCGCAATCCTATCTAATCTTGTAGCCTGTATCTCTGTATTCCCATTAACATTGCCCTTTTCCAATGTGAATACTGATGAAAAGGATTCATTAAGTGCTTCCCTCATGTCCTCAGATTCCACACACAACTTTCCACTGCTATCTCTGATTGGCCCTAATCTTACTCTAGTCATTCTTTTATTCCTGATATGTCTATAGAAGGCCTTAGGGTTTTCCTTGATCTTATCCGCCAACAACTTCTCATGTCCCCTCCTGGCTCTTCTTAGCCCTCTCTTTAGATCTTTTCTGACTAACTTATAACTCTCAAGTCTCCTAACTGAGCCTTCACACCTCATCCTCATGTAAGTTTTCTTCTTCTTGACAAGAGCTTCAACTTCTTTAGTAAATCATGGTTCCCTCTCTTGACAACTACCTCCCTGCCTGATAAATATATACTTATCAAGGACCTGCTTGATTAAGCTCCATATTTCAAGTGTGTCCATCCCCTGCAGTTTCCTTTACCTTGCTATGCATCCTAAATCTTGCCTAATCGCTTCATAATTGCCTTTCCCCCAGTTACAGCTCTTTCCCTGTGGTAACTTTAAGAATTGGGATGATTTTAGAATACAGCAAAGGAGGACCAAAATTCTGATAAGAAATTAAAGAATAGCATATGGTTGTAATCGAGCAAATTATCTAGCAAATAACACAAATATGCATTGTAAAAGCTTCTAATGGTGCAGAAGAAAGGAAGGTTTAGCTCAGACAAAACTGGGTTATATTAAAATTATAGACAGGAGAATTTATAACGTGAAATAGAGAAATGGTAGAGAAGCTGATTGATTGCTCTGTGTCTGAATTCCTTGAGCAAATATGAGAAATCTCCTCGAATTAGAGGTCCAAGTGACTAGGGAAAATACAGGCATTGTGGTAAACCCATATTAGGTGAACTGCAGCAGTTCAAGAAGGCAGCTCACCACTACCTTCTCTAGGGCAACTAGGGATGAGCAATAAATGTTGGCCAGCCAGTGATGCCCACATCCCACAAATGAATAAATAAAAGAAAACAAAATCAGCAGTAGTAAAAATGTTGCACTGGATACATCAATGAGGTGGAAGTTAATATATCCCTGAGATCTGATAATCTACATCTTAAGAGTGTTGAAGGAGGTGGCTATAGAGTTAGTCAATGCAGTGTGGAAGCAGCCATTCAGCCCATTGAGTCCATGTCAGCTCTCCAAAGAGCATCCTACCCCTGCCCACTCCCCTACCCTATCCTTTAACTATGCATTTCTCATGGCTAATCCACCTAACATGCACATCTTTGTACTGTGGGAGGAAACCTACGCAAACACGGGGAGAATGTGCAAACTCCACATAGGGTTGCCTGAGGCTGGAAGTGAACCCAGATCCCTGGCGCTGAGAGGCAACAGTGCCAACTGTTGAGCCACTGTACCACCCAATTACCTTCCAAAATTCCATAGATACTGGAATGATTCCTGCAGATTGAAAACTAGTGAATTTCACCCCTCTATTTAAGAAAACAGCAAGGGAAAAGAACATGTAGCTACAGATCATTCAGCCTTACATTTGTAGTAGGGAAATTGTCACAATCTATTTCTTTGGACATTATAAATCACCATTTGTATAAAAATGATCTGATGGGTCAAGTCAGCATGGATTTGCTCATGAAAAATCACGTCTGATGAACTCAATGGAGTTTTGGTGCAGATGTTACTAACAAAATTGATGAAGAGAGTTATTGGATATATTATGCTTGTACTTTCAGAAGATGTTTGATAAGGTTCCCCACAGGATATGGTGAGCAAAATATGGGATAGAGGTAACACACTGACATGAATTAAAGATTTGACTAACGGACTGAAAACAGAGAGTAGGAATAAATGACTCATTCTCACATAGGCAGACTGTGACTAGCTCTGTACTACAAGGAGCAATACATGGGCATTAGCTGTTCAGAAAATATATTAACGATTTTGAGCTAGGGACCAAAAGTAATATTTCCAAATTTTCAGATGATGTAAAGCCTAAACAGGAATGTTTGTCATGAGGAAGATGTTAATTAGTTTCATAAGAATTTGGACAGGCATAGTTAGTAGGCAGGAACATGACAAATGGAACATCATGTGAAAAAAAAGTGAGGTTATCCACTTTGATCGGAGAAATAGATGTGTAGAGTACTTTTTGATTAATAAGAAGTTGCAAAGTACAGATATGCAAAAGGGACTGGAAATCTTGACAGTAAGTCATTGCAAGGTGACATGCAGGTGCAGCAAGCTGTAAGAAAATTCATGGAACCTTAGTCTTTATTGCCATCGGATCTGAGTAGTGAAGTCTAGCTTCAAATGTTTATGAGCTTGGTTGGAGTACACCTAGACTACTCTGAGCAGTTTTGGCCTCCTTTTCCAAAAAGGATATAAATGCCATCAGAGGAGTGAAACAGATGTTCAATAGACTTGGTTCCCAAGATGGTGGGACCCTCCTATGAAGAGAGATTGGGCAAAATGGGTCTGTATTCTCTAGAGTTTTGAAGAGTGAGTGGTGACCTTATTGAAACCTACAAAATAATTCAAGGAATAGACGGGGTAGATGCAATCAAGTTGTTTCCCTGGTTGGGGAATTTAGAACAAGGGAACAGAATTTAAAAATAAGGGGGTTTCCATTTAGGACCAAGATGAGAGTTTTTTTTTAAATTCAGAGATTATGAACCTTTTGAATTCTCTATCCTAAAGTTTGATAGATTCCCAATTAACAATGGTGTCAACATTTATGGCTGTAGAGTGTGGGTTATAGGTATTGAAGCATTCGATCAGCCAGTTAGTCTTAAATGGTGGAGTAGTGTTGATGGGCTGAATGGTCTTCATTGCTCCTGTGTTCCTATGCAGTGACTAACAGTGAGGATCATAAATCCCCATCATAAAGCAATCTTAACCATGTCATAGTCATCACTGTGAGGTAGAAATATTCACAAGTGAACTGAAAGGTATTATCTACGGGCTACAATTCACAAAGAATATTCAGAATCTGATAGGCTGTACAAGGGCACAGACCCCGAGTATTCCAAATGTCGCGAGGCAAGGTTTCACTAGTCCTTCTGCACCTGCAATCTTCGACTGTATCTGAGTGACTTGGCTTGTGTCACATACTGTTCCTAACTTAAAGGTCCATGTAGGAGGATGTCATGGCATCCTCTCCTTTTCAGACTCCTCCATATCCACCATATGGAGAACTATGCTAAACTGTCATTTGTGAGCAATGTGAATGCTGAATGCACACATTACCTAAGGATCTGATTTGTTTCTGATTCTTCCTACACAGGCTCACTAGAATCATGACCAAAGGATCCAGCCACAGCAGGGGGTATTGCCACTGTATTTGCTGCTCACAATATGTCTCCTCTACAGTGGAGGGATGAAGCGCAGAATGGGTGACTGCTTTGTAGAACACTTACATTCTGTCAGCAAAAATGACTCTGAGCTTCTGATTGCGTACCACTTCAAAACCACCGTGTTCCCTGGCCAACATCTGTCTCAGGCTTGCTGCAGTGCTCCAGTGAAGCTCAGCACAAGCTGGGAGAATGGTATCTCATTTTCTTGCTTGGGACCTCCACAGACTTTGGGACTCAAGTTGAATTCAACAATTTTAGAGCCTGAGCACTTCCTCCCAAGTCCTTACTCCAAACCCCACACACCAGACCTTGTCTGCTACCATAATTCTGCAAAAGTGAGTACTGCAGATGCTGGAGATTAGAGTGAAGAGTGTGCTGCTGGAAAAGCACAGCAGGTCAGGCAGCATCTGAGGTGCAGGAAAATTGATGTTTTGGGCAAAAGCCCTTCCGGTAAAAGGCCTCATTCCTTTTGACAGGCTTTTGCCTGAAATGTCGATTTTCATGCTCCTCGGATGCTGCCTGACCTACTGTGTTTTTCAGCACCACACTCTTGCTACGACAATTCACCTATTGTTAGCCACTAGCGGTCCCCATTAGTAGCTACTGATTCTTGTCGGCTGACCTTTTCCCATTATATTGTCTGTCCAACTGGTTTTCTCTCTATCTCCACCTGCCTTTTACTTCTCCCCTTTCCCCCCAACTCCTTCTCTAGCATATATATGAGGTGTTTCCAAGCTACAACCAGTTCTGAAGAAGGGTCATTGGACTCAAAACATTATCTCTGATTTCTCTCCACAGATGTACCAGGCCTGCTGAGTTTTTCCAGCAATTTCCGATCTTGTTTCTGATTTCTAGCATTCATAGTTTTTTGTTTTTTTTCTATTGTTTAGGGGTCATTGTTACTGTGGACACAGTATAATGAAAGCACATTGAAAATGAAGATGAACAAATGTGTCAGAAAGTCCAGGTCCAGCAGCAACAACAATCTCCACATGAAGAGCTCACCCAGCTGAAGTTCCTCTCAGATTGTGGAGGGACAAAAAGGAAGCTCAGAGTCTATTGTCCTCAATGCTATTTCCTTCAGACAGAAGATTTCCCAGGAAAATGTGTCAGAACTTTGCTAGCTGCTGTCTCCCCAGAGTCCATCCACTCTCTACAAGGAAGATGTGAGGACCGTGATGGACTACTTCCCATTTGCCTGGGTGGGTGCAGCTCCAACAACATTCAAGAAGCTTGACGCCATCCAAAACAAAGCAGCCCACTTGACTGGGACCACATCCACAAACATTCACTCCCTCCACAACCGACGCTCAGCAGCAGCAGTGAGTACGATCTACAAGATGCACTGCAGAAATTCACAAAGGCTCCTAAAACAGCCTCTTCCAAACACATGACCATTTCTATCTGGAAGGACAAGGGGAGCAGATATAAAGGAACTCTACCACCTGCAATTTCCCCTCCAAGCCACTCACCATCCTGACCTGGAAATATATTGCCATTCCCCCTAGTGTTGCAGGGTCTAAATTATGGAATTCCCTCCATAATGACATTGTGGGTATACCTTTGTGAATGGACTACAGCAGTTCAAGAAAGGAGCTTACCAGCACCTTCTGAAGGGTAATCAGGGATGGGCAATAAATGCTGGCTTGCCAGCAACACCCATATCCATGAATGAATAGAAATATGATAGCATCAGTCAAAAGAATAGAGTTAACTTTGCAGGTTGTGTGAAGGCTCATTAATCATAGTTCTCCCTCATCACAGACGTGGCCTGACCTACAGCTGTTATTTGCATTATTCTGATTTTCTTTCAGATTTTTAGCCTGGGGCTACCTCATTGCTGCCAGAAAACACTTTAGTCCATTGGAGGACCAGAACCTCTGACTTGTAAAATTATCATTGATGCTTAACACATAATATCCATGGCATGGAGTTGTCAGGCCGACTGGCCTGTTTCTGTTGCACCCATGTATTTCCCATACCCTCCTCCTCAGAGTCCTTTATCGCCTTCCAGCTTCCAGCCACACTGTCACATGCTTGTGTGGCGTCCTTCAACAGTTGTTTCTGTTTTGTGCTGCCCTTCCCTCTTGCTGTCTTTGAATTCACGTTGAACCTTGAAGCTGCAGACAGCTTGAGGCAACTAGCCTGGGAAAAGTGTCTGAGAGGCACACGTTTTCAGTTAGAACTGAGCTGTGCCAACCACAAAGGCAGCTGCCTTTTCTTCCAGAGCAAATAAACCCAAATTCCAGATAGTTAGCACAAGGAGTGGACAATTAGTGGATTTTAAAAGGGCAGATGGATTTGTGTCATCATTTTTGCTCTTACTTATCAGTATCCGTCATGTTAATAGAAGATTTGCCAACGAATGAGACATGAAGCACAAAACATTACTCTCTAATCTGCCTCAAGGCAATCCAGTCCAGAAACTTCAATCGCCTGTGTAAAGGTTTAGTATTACCATTAAATGCATAGCAAGGCAAATTACACTCCCGGCATAATAGCATTCCTGTTATGAATAGGAACCCAAAATGAAAGTATTAACAAATGTAGAGCAATCTAGAATTCAGACATTTGCCTGGCTGGAATTGAACTGCAGTCAATGTGTTGCTTATTAATCCCAGATGTACTATAATCCGTGAAGGCAGCTACAGCCTGAAAACAAGGTCAAAGATCTCCAGCTGGAGATTGCAGTGTCGTGACTAGTCAGACCAGATGTGCTCGTCTGGAGGAAGACAAAGAACCAGTCCATGGAATCTAAATGAAATCTCATCGCCTGCAATCTGTAACATATTGAGGCACCTAGCTATTCAATAGGAACCTTGCAACCTACATTTGAAAAGATAAGGATCTTACATTTATGTCACTGTTTTCACAACCCCAGGATGTCCCAAAGCACTACACAAGCAACTAGGTGCTGTAGAAAAGGATTGCAGCTAATACCTGCTCAGCAAGGTCTCAATAATAGTCAGATAATCCGCGTTAGGATTTGGTGTGGGCTTATTATTAGCTAGACTATTGTCCGTTGATAAGACACACTGAGTTCTTTACCTCTGCCTGAGTGGTTGAGGTATATCGTAAGAGGCATTGAAATAACTGTGTGGCAAATAACAACTAGCAATTGCAATTCTGTCTTGGTATTGTTGGAGATATCTCAATTACTTACTCTAAATTTATGCCAATTAAAAAAAAATGCATTATAGCAGCTCCATGCCCTCTGTCACCAAAAGAGGCCAACAACGTCATGGCAATACCAATGATGCTACTTTCCTCTTCAAGTCACTTGGGGCTTTGAGGTTATAGTCAACTCTGGGGACACCCACCTCACACTTGCAGCAGCTCCACTAGTTTGAGGTGAAGACTCACCATCAGTTTTTCAGGACAAGCAATAAATCTACATCATTGTTATCCAGAAATCAAACTAAAATACAGGACCCCCATCCCATCTAAATCCACTTACAAACAGGGCAGTCCTCCTCAAAATGTTTTGATCCTTACAACATTTAACATATTTTAAGTTTTTTTTTAATGATGTTATTGGTGTTTAATGTGATTAACTATGGTAATGTCACTGGACTAGAAACCCAGAAACCCAGGCTAATGCTCTAGGACACATGAACCAGGAAAGAATAGGCCACTTGGCCCTTCCAGCCTACGCCGTCATTCAGTAAGATCATGGTGACCTTTTACATTCCTGTATATCCTGATAATCTTTCATTCCCTTGGAATTGTGAATCTACCTAACTCTGTCTTAAAAATATCTAAAATTCTGCCTTATGAGGAAGGGAATTCAAAAGATACGCAATCCTCTGAGAGAGAAAAGTGAATGTTTCCTCACCTCTGTTTTAAATAGACAACCCCTTATTTCTAAACTATGAGCCTCAGTTCTGGAGACATGAGTTTGAATTCCAGGATGGCAGATGGTGAATTTGATTTCAGTAAAGGAGAGAGGTAAAAGCTAGTCTAATGGTAACCATGGGACAATTGTCATAAAAACCAACCTGATTAATTAATGCTTTTTAGGAATGGGAATCTATCATCCTTAACTGCCCTGGCCGACATACGACAACAGATGTACATCCATGTAGTTGTCTGTTAATGCCCTCTGAAATGGCCCAAGCAAGCCATTCAGGTTAAGGGCAATTAGTGATGTGAAGTAAGTGCTAACCTAGCCAGCAAAGTCCGCATCCCATAAAGGAATAAAAAATTTCTCATTAAATATGAGCTCATGAGGGGAGGTGATGTTGCAGTGGAAATATTACTAGTAATCCTGAAATCCGATCTAATCCTCTGTTAGTGTGGGCACTAACCACACCAGGACAACTTGGGGAGTTTAAGGTCAATCAAAAACTCTGGATAATGACTTATGGAGTCATGCAGAATGGAAACAGGCCCTTTGGTCTAACCAGTTGGTGCTGAACATGCTCAAACTAAACTAGTTCCATCTGCTTGCTCCTGGACTATATCCCTCCAAACCTTTCCTATTCATGGATCCATCCAAATGTCTTTTAAACTTTGCAATTGTACCCTCATACATCATTTCCCCAGTAAGTTTATTCCACACGTGAACCACCTTTTGTGTAAAAAATTTGCTTCTCATGTCTTTTCAATCTCTCTCCTCGAACCTTAAAAATGTGCCCCCTGTCTTGAAATCCCTCATCCTAGGGAAAAGACTACTATCATTAACTCTATCTATATCCCTTTTTATTTTATAAAGGGAAGGTGATGGCCCGATAGTATTATAGCTAGACTATTAATCGAGAGACCCAAAAAGTGTTCTGGGGTCGAGGTTGAATCCCATCATGGCAGATGGTGGAATTTGAATTCAACAAAAAGAAATTTTGAATTAAGAATTTACTGATGACCATGCAATCATTGTCAATTGTCAGAAAAGCCCAGCTGGTTGACTAATGTTCTTCAGGGAAGGAAATCTGTCATCCTCACCAGGTCTGGCCTACATGTGAGTCCACATCCACAGCAATGTTGTTGACTTGCAATTGCCCTTAGAAATGGTCTAGCAAGTCATTCAGTTGTACCAATCACTACACAGTCTTAAAGAAATGAAACCAGACCGATCATCTGACATCGACCTAGGCACTGGAAAAGGCAACAACAGAAACAGCCCTGTCGATCCTGCAAAGTCCTCCTCACTAACAGCTGGGGGTGAGTGCTAAAATTGGGGGATCCAAGATGGCGGCGACCCAGCAAGACTGAGTCTATAGTGCTCCTCCCAAGACTTGGGGGTACAGTGGGTCACCCACCCCCTACCACGCTCATCAAATCATTTATAATAGTTGTGTAATTTAATTAGTTGTGTAATATTACATTTAAACAATTTAATCATAAGTAAAAATGACTAAAGGGAAGGGAGCCTGCAGCTCTCAGCAAGCAGGAACCCCTCCCCCACCCTCTCCAGCTGCAACAGAGACGTCCACAGCCGCCCTGGGGGACTTACCTACAGTGACAAGCCTCGTGGAAATGATTTCCAAGCTGGATTCGAAGATCGATGCCTTTATTGCAGAATCCAGAAATCGTTGGGACTCGCTCTCGGCCGCGCTGCAGAAGCACGACCGAGACATCCAAGAAATTGAACGCCGAGTCGGAGGGGGAGCGCCGAGTCGGAGGGGCGGAGTTAAAGGCTGCAACCTCCGAAAATACCGCTCAATCGGCCGTGGATCAGGTCCGGACTCTCGAGCAGCGAGTCCGGACCTTGGAAAATCATATTGACGACCTCGATAATCGAGGCCGTCGAAAAAATATTCGTTTGCTGGGCCTTCCCGAACAGGAAGAGGAAGGCCAGCTTACAGCATTCCTGGAGCAGTGGCTGCCACAACTTTTAAATCTGCAAGCTGGATCAGGCCAGGTAAGGATGGAATGGGCCTACCGGGTCGCAATAAGCGGGCTCGGCTCGAACCAGCGCCCACGCCCGGTCCTGTTCCGGCTGCAGAGCTACAAGGAGTGCTAAAATTGGGAGAGCTGTCTCACAGACTAGTCAAGCAACAGCCTGACATAGGTCATACTCACAGAATTATACCTTACAGACAATGTCCCAGACACCACCATCACTATCCCTGGATATGTCCTGTCCCATCAGCAGGACAGACCCAGCAGAGGTGGTGGCATAGTGGTATACAGTCAGGAGGGAGTTGCCCTGGGAGTCCTCAACATTGACTCTGGATCCCGTGAAGTCTTGTGGCTTCAGGTTAAACATGGGCAAGAAAGCCTCCTGCTGATTATCACATATCGTCCTCCCTCGGCTGATGAATCAGTACTCCTCCATGTTGAATAACACCTAGAGGAATCACTAAGGATGGTCCAGGACACAAAATGTACTCGGGGTGGGGATTGTCAGTGTCCACCAGCAAGAGTGGCCTGGCAGCAATTTTACTGATTGAGCTGGTCGGGTCCTAAAAGACATAGCTGTGAGACTGGGTCTGTGGTAGCTGGTGAGGGAACCAACAAGAGGGAAAAACATACTTGACCTATCCTTAGCAATCTGCCAGCTGCAGATGCATCTGTCCATGACAGTAATCAGTAAGCGTGACTACAACACAGTCCTTGTGGAGATGAAGTCCTGCCTTCACATTGAGAATAACCTCCATCGTGTTCTGTGGCACTATCACAGTTCTGGATGCAGGTTTGCTCGCTGAACTAGAAGATTCATTTTCAGATGTTTTGTCATCATACTAGGTCACATGATCAGTGAGCTCTGGTGAAGCGCTGGTGATATGTCCCACTTTCTATTTATGTGTTTAGGTTTCCTTGGTTTGGTGATGTAATTTCCTGTGTTGTTGATGTCATTTCCTCTTCTTTTTCTCATAGGCTGGTAGATGGGTCCAAATCGATGTGCTTGTTGGTAGACTTCCAGTTGAAATGCCATGTTTCTAGGAATTCTCATGTGTGTCTCTGTTTGTCGTATCCTAGGATGGATGTGTTGTCCCAGTCAAAGTGATGTCCTTCCACATCTGTCTATAAGGATACTAGTGAGAGTGGGTCACGGCCTTTTTGTGGCTAGTTGATACTCATGTATCCTGGTGGCTATCCTGGTTCCAACACAGGAAATGATACCACTGACACGGGAAATGAGATCAGCAAACCAGGGAAATCTAAACACATAAATAGAAAGTGGGACATAACACCAGTGCTCCACTGGAGGCTCACTGATGATGTTACCTAGCTTGGTGACAAAATGTCTGAAAATGAACTTTCCAGCTCAGCGAGCAAACTTACATCCAGAATCACAACCTGAGCTACAAATCTTCTCAAAACTAGCTAGCACTATCACAGAGCTTATTGGGACAGACTTCAAAAAGATCAAGCAACTCAAGACTGGGCATCCATGAGGCACTGTTGGTTATCAACAGTACCAGAATTGTACTCCAGCACAATGTGTAACTTCATGGCCAGCATATTCCCCTGCTCAACCATTAACATCAAGCCAGGGATAAACTCTGGTTAAATGGAGAGTGCAGGAGGACATGCCAGGAGCAGCATCAGGCATACCCGAAGATGAGGGTTTAACCTAGTGAAACAACCAAACAGGACTTCTTGCATGCCAAACAGCAATAAGCAGCAAGTGACAGACAGAAATAAGTGATCCCACAAACAACAGATCAGATCTAAGCTCTGCAGTCCTGCCACATCCACTCATGAAAGGTGGTGGACAATTAAACAACTCACTGGAGGAGGAGGCTCCACAAATATCCCCATCCTCAATGATGGAAAAGCCCAGCACATCAGTGCAAAAGGCTGAAGCACTTGCAGAAACCTTCAGCCTGAAGTGCCGAGAGGATGATCCATCTTGGCCACCCCCAGTACTCCCCAGCATCACAGCCAATTCAATCCACTCCACGTAATATCGAGAAAAGGTTGTAGGCACTGGATAGTGCAAAGGTGATGGGCTCTGACAACATTCCAGCAATAGTACTGAAGACCTGCGCTCCGGAGCTTGCTGCTCCCCTGGCCAAGCTGTTCCAGTTGCAACACTGGTATTTACCTGGCAGTGTGAAAAATTGCCCAAGTATGTCCTGAACATAAAAAGCAGGACAAATCCAACCAGGCCAATTGCTGCCCCTTTAGTTTCCTCTCAATCATCAGTAAAGTGATGGAAGGTGTCATCAACATTGCTATCAAGCAGAACCTGCTCAGTGATACCCAGTTTGGGTTCTGCCAGGGCCACTTAGCTCCTGACCTCATGTAAGTATATTAGTGATAGTGGGTCATGTCTTCTTGTGGTTCAAACATGGGCAAGAAAACTGAATTCCAGAGGTGAGGTGAGAGTGACAGCCCTTGACATCAAGACTGCATTCAACCGAGTGTGGCATCAAGGAGCCATGTCAAAACTGGAATCAATGGATATCAGGGGAAAAACTCTCCAGTGGTTACAGTCACACCTGACACATAGAAAGATGGTTGAGGTTGTTGGTGGTCAGTCATCTCAGCTCCAGGACATCTCTGCAGGAGTTCCTTAGGATAGTGTCCTAGGTCCAACCATCCTCAGCTGCTTCATCAATGACCTTCCCTCCACCATAAGGTCAGAAGTGAGGATGTTCACTGATGATTGCACAAAGTTCAGCACCATTCCCAATTCCTCAGTCACTGAAGCATCCATGTCCAAATGCAACAAGATCTGGACAATATCCAGAGTCTAGATTAGAGTGGTGCTGGAAAAGCACAGCAGTTCAGACAGCATCCGAGGAGTAGTAAAATCAACGTTTCGGGCAAAAGCCCTTCATCAGGAATACAGGTGATGAAGGGCTTTTGCCTGAAACGTCAATTTTACTGCTCCTCGGATGCTGGCTGAACTGCTATGCATTTCCAGCACCACTCTAATCTAGACTCTGGTTTCCAGCATCTGCAGTCCTTGTTTTTACCCTGGACAATATCCAGTCATGGGCTGACAAGTGGCAAGGAACATTTGCGCCACACAAATGCCAGCTATGACCATCATCAATAAGAGACAATCTAACCACCGCCCCTTGATTTTCAATGGTGTTTCCCTACTATCAACATCCTGGGAGTTTCATTGATGAGAAACTCAACTGTACTCACCACATAAATACAGTTGCTACAAAATCGGGTCAGAGGCTAGGAATACTGTGGCAAATAACTTACCTCCTGACTCCTGAAAGTTTGCTTGCCATCTACAAGGCACAAGTCAGGAATGTGATGGAATATTCACCACTTGCCTGGATGACTGCAACTCTAACAACACTCAAAAAGCTTGACACCACCTAGGAAAAAGCAGCCCACTTGATTGGCACTGTATCCACAGGCATCCACTCCCTCCACCAGTCTCAGCAGCAGTAGCAGCAGTCAGTATCTACATGTTGCACAGCAGAAATTCACCAAAGATCCTCAGACGGCACCTTCCAAAATCACAACCACTTCCATCTAGAAGAACAAGGGCAGCAGAAACATGGGAACAGCACAACCTTCGCTTACCCCTCCAAGCCACTCACCATCCTGACTTGGACATATATTGACATTCCTTCATTGTCACTGGGTCAAAATCATGGAATTCCCTCCCTAATGGCATTGTGGGTTAACCCACAGCAGGTGGACCACAGTGGTTCAAGAAGGCAGCCCATCACCACCGTCTCAAAGGGCAACTTGGGATGGGCAATAAATGCTGGTCAGCCAGCAATTCCCACATCCCACAAAATGAATAAATAGTTACAAATCTCCTATATCCTTTATTGACGGAAAGTCTTTTCAGCTCTGACTCTGGATGGTTGACTCTGAACTGTCCTGTGAAATACCCCAACAAACCTTTCAATTCAAGGGCACTTAGAGTTGGACAACAAATGCTGGCCTTGCCAGTGACACTGCTGTGTATACAGGAGGAAAATCTTCAGGATTGTGGCCAAAGCGGAGAAAGTCATTCAATGGAGCACATTGGAAATTCCAGGACACATTTTCCATCACACTTTTGTTCTTCTTTGATCCGATTTAGGGATATTGTTGGCAACTATGCATCCTTAATTTCCCATGAACTGAATGGTTTGCCAGCCCATTCCAGAGGATCTTTAAGGATCATCATGTTGCTGTGGCTCTGGAGTCACATGTAGGCCAAACAAGGTAAGGACAGCAGATTTTCTTCCCACAGGACATTAGAGAACCAAATAGGTCTTTATGACAAATAGTGTTTGTTGGTCGCCATTACTGAGTTTAAGATTTGATTACAGATTTTATGAATTGAATTTAAACTCCACATGTTGCTGTGATGGGATTAAATCCATATCCCCAAAGACTCCCCAAATTTAACAAGTGTCAAATTCCTTAGACTACTGTTACTGCAACTGTTGTGTGAGACTCACTAACATGGAATGAAGAAAAACATGGATGCAGAAGAATTTGGGGAGTGCAGAAATCCAACCAATTTATGTAGCTTGGAGGAGTTTATAGAGGTAGGGCAGGGAGTGATGAAAGATCAAATTTAAAGAACTGTGCTTACTTTAGATGAATATAAACTGTGCAGCAAGAATGATAAATTAAAAGAGAAGGTAGTTTATGGAATAATTGGTCCCATCTGTCTACACAACCCATTGCTTTGGCTGCAGTGCATTAATGTGCTGTTTTCATGCAGTCAATCTGAAAATTGTTGTCTCACATAGGGGTGGATTTTATTCACAAGTTCCAAATGTACATGTGCACCTGCGGTCTTGCAAATTTATCTTCAGGGTCTATCTGGTATTAGATGTGGACACAGGAAGTGAAAAATTGAGCCAGCTCTATGTTACCTATACACTGTTTGAATGTTCTCCATCCCAAATAACTCAAGATGTTCATCTTAGAAAATAGTAACTCCTCAACTGAAGGCACTATTCTCCATCCATCTGTGAATCTGATCAACAGCCTGGAAATGAATTGAAATTTAATAGGGCGAAACTTAGTTGTTATCACATACGTCCATGGAGCCTTATAATGTACAGTAGAAGGTCAGTTGGTCTTTGAAAGAGCTGTCCTATTAATCATATGCTCCTGGCTCTTTCCTCATAGCCCTTTTTGAAGTCTTTCAGCTGAAATGTGATACTGACTGTTGAGTCATGAGCCCCACCTAGAGCATAGACTGGGAGCAAATAGTGAGCATCAAGTCAGAAGAGGGACAATTGGCAAAGTGCGATCGCAGGTAGACTGGGTGGTGAAGAAGGCATTTGGCACAATGCCCTGATGGCTCAGTCTATTGAGTCCAGGAGTTGGGCCATCATACTAGAGCTGTACATGACGTTGGTGTGGCCACTTCTGGAGTACTGCATACAGTTCTGGTCACCCTGCTATAGAAAGGATATTAGTAAATTGGATAGGATGTCAAAAAAGATTTATAAGGATGTTACCAGAACTGGAAGTTTTAAGTTATAAAGCAAGGCTGGATAGGCTACTTTTATCACTGTATCATAGGAAGCTGATGGGTGACCTTACAGATGTTAATAAAATCATGAAGGACATGGATAACGTAAATAGCAAAGGTCTTTTCTCACGGGTAAGGGAGTTCAAAACTAGATAGCATAATTTTAAGGTGAGGGGGTAAGATTTAAAAGAGACCTGAGGGATAATCTTTTCACACAGGTGGTGCAGATATGCAATGCCAGAGGAAGTGGTAGAGGCAGGTTCAGTTACAACACTTAAAAGTGATTTGCACAGGTACATTGAATTAGAAAGGTTTAGAGACACATCAATCAAACACAGGCAAATGGGACAAGTTTGGCTTGGGAAACCTAGATGGCATGGACAAGTTGGACCAAAAGGTCTGTTTCCATGCTGTATGACTCTATCTGCTTCAACTGAAGGAGAGTTTTATGACAAGGCTTAATACTGTCACCAACATAGAACAAATATTCAGAAGTTTAGATGTGGGAAAGAAGTTGAAGGTGAAGCTGAGTGAGATTGAGGCAAAGGTGGGTAAAGTGGTATGAAAGGAGGTGGGGCGCACTGACTTAATCAGTAAACCAGATCATTGGGCAGCTTTTCCTTTCCTGAGGACCAGATGGATTGAATGACACAAACACAAAGCAAACCTGAGCAGGAATGAAGCATGCAATGAATAGAGTTCGCTGACCTTTTTATTCATTTGCTTATTTTATAATCCAGGTGCAGACTCACAGAATTATTATTTGCAAATGGAGGCCATTCAGCCCAGGATGCCTGCAATAGCTCTCCAAACTTGTATCATTATCTCGTGCCAAACTCTTGTGATTTTCCCCATATTGTTGAACAATTTTTCTATCTGAATAATGATCCAATGCCATTTGAATACCTCAACTGAATCTAGCTCCACTACCATTCCAGGCAGTTCTAACTACTTGCTGAGTGAAACGTTTTTCCACACATCATCTTGCTTTTTTACACATCGCTTTAAGTCTATGCCCTCTTGTCATTGTTCGTTCTGTGAGCTAGTGCAGGACAAGGCTCCAATCAGTTTCTACTTTTGCATGACCCATGTTCTCCATTGCTTTCATAATTAGCATGTTCTGGAGTTGTTAGTCTGTCATTGTGGAAATAGTCTTGGAGTAGGTTGGGTGGACAATTTCAGAGACATATTTCTAGACTCTAAACTCTTTTGAGGGTAACTGATCGCTCACGTTCTATGTATTATGTATAGAATCATAGAAAAGGACCACTCAATCTAAGGAGTCTGCTCCAAAAAGCATCTCACACAGACCGAGTCCTCCACCCTATCCTTGTAACCCCGTATTTCCCATGGCTAATTCACCCTAGCCTGCACATCCCTGAAAACTATGGGGCAATTTAGCATGGTCAGTCTACCTAGATTTGGCACGAGGTCTACAGTCAGACATCTCTTTCCAGAGTCACTTTAGATTAGGATATCTGTTCAGCATGGACGGGTTGGACCAAAGGTTCTGTTTCCGTGCTGGACATCTCTATGACTCTATGATGCAATCTCTAACATCAATCCTGACCATAACACAGGGGAACAGAAATAATCCATTGAGCCTGCTCCACCATCCATGGCTGATCTGATAATCTCAACACCTGACATCACTTCCAAGTTACAGACACAAGTATTAACACCACCTCTCCAACCCTGAGGTTGCCCTAACAAAGATATGTTGTATGTCGGCATCATTAGCCTGCATCACAGTTCCCTATCAGCACAGCCAATAGAAACAATGGGAATAGGTGATGGGAAAGATGGAATGGTGTGCTAAATGAGGGCAGCATCCCATCGCATTGCCCCTCTTATGTGAGTGGGCTTTTGCTGATTCATAATCCCAATTTTTCAGTGTATGATTAGAAGTATCCTTCCTCAAATGCAACCTAGGAGAAAATGAGGACTGCAGATGCTGGAGATCAGAGTCAAGACTGTGTTGCTGGAAAAGCACAGTAGGTCAGGCAGCATCCAAGGAGAAGAATCCAAGTTTTGGGCATAAGCCCTCCCTCAAGAATGAGGCTTGTGGGCTGGGAGCTGAGAGATAAATGGGAGGGGTGTGGGATTGGGGAGAAGGTAACTGAGAAAGCAATAGGTGGATGAAGGTGAGGGAGAAGGTGATAGGTCAGAGGGGGGAGTGATGGACAGGTCAGGAAGGACTGGGATAATATGGGGGGAGGGGAAATGAGGAAGCGGTTGAAATCCACATTTATCCCGTGTGGTTGCAGGGTCACAAGGGGGGGAAATGAGGCATTCTTCCTCCAGGTGTCAGGTGGTAATGGTTTGGTAATGAAGGAGGCCCAGGACCTGCATGTCCTTGGCAGAGTGGGAGGGGGAGTTGAAATGTTCAGCTACGGGTCAGTGGGTTTGGTGGGTGTGGGTGTCCCAGAGATGTTGTCGGAAATGATCTGCAAGAAGGCGTCCTGACTCCCTGATGTAGAGGAGACCACATCGGGTGAACGGATGCAGTAGATGACATTGGTAGAGGTACAGATGAATTTCTGATGGATACGGAAGGATCCCTTGGGAACTTGGATGGAGGTGAGGGGAGTGGTGTGGGCGCAGGTTTTGTACTTCCTGTGGTGGCAGGGAAAGGTGCCAGGCATAGGGTGTGGGCTGGTGCAGGGCATGGACCTGACGAGGGAGTCATTGAGAGAATGGTCTCTCCAGAACAATGATAGGGGTGAGGAGGGAAACATATCTTTGGTGGTGGGGTTCGTTTGGAGGTGGCGGAAGTGGTGGAGGATGATGCGATGTATATGGAGGTTGGTGGGGTGGAAGGTGAGGACCAGGGGGGTTCTGTCCTTGTTGCGTTGGGAGGGGTTTGGTTCAAGGATGGTAGTACGTGAAGTGGAGGAGATGCGTTGGAGGGCTTTGTCAACCATGTGGGAAGGGAAGTTGTGATCTTGGAAGAAGGAGGCTACTGGGACTATGTAACCTATGCCTGTCTCCCACTTTCCTACCTTGGTTTTCTCATCGCCAGCATCTAAATCTTTTCCCCTATCTGTGATGTTAGCTTTGGCTGCCCTCTCACCTCTAAGTCAGATGGCTGTGGGGTCTAGGTCCTATTCCAGCCCCTGGAGCACAGAAATCAAGGCTGACCCTCCCAGTGTAATACTGAGAGAGTTCTACAACGGCGGGCAGGATTCTACCTTTTGGATGAGATGTTTGTCTGAGGATCCCATCTGTCCTCTCATGCAGGCGAGTGTCAAAAAGCCCATGGCTTGATCTTCAAGAACAGGAGAGCTATCCCAGCAATCCTAACCAATATTTATCCGTCAAACAATATCTCTGAAAGGAGGTCATTTGGTCATTGTCAAATGGCTAATAGGAACTGCCATTCATTAGTTGGTCACTGTGGGTGGAATCTTGAAAGTTGAGAGCCAATCCCACTTGTTTTGCCCTCAACCCACATTCCCTCAATGACTCTGAGCCCTCAAATTCCTCCCCCCCCCACCCCACACCCCATTTCCTTCTCCCTCCATCACTCAACCTTGTGTCTAGGCCTCTTTGTTCTCAGAATTGAGGAGGGGGCAGTACTGGCAGCAGGCCTCCCCTGTGGCCTGTCCTTGGTCAGGAGCTTTTATCCTGAGAAAAGGCCCAGCACTGACACCATCACCCCCATGTGATTCTGCCTTGTGCTTCTTGCATTGTAACAATAGCTAGGTTTCAAATATACTTCATGGTGATCTGAGATTGTGAGTGACCCGATATAAATGCAAGTCCTTTCTTTTCTTTGTTTCTTTTGGAAATCAATCCATGTCATTGATAGCTCCAACCTTATCTTTCTTTACAACCAATGCTCAGTAGCAGCAGTGATTACCGTCTACAAGATACACTGCAGAAATTCAACAAGGCTTCTCCAAACTCCTGATCACTGCCATCTGGAAGGGCTGTACAGGACATTGGTTCGGCCACTGAGTGCAAGAAATATTGAGTGCAATTCTGGTCTCCTTCCTATCGGAAAGATGTTATGAAACTTGAAGAAGTTCAGGAAAGATTTACAATGATGTTGCCAGGATTGGAGGATTTGAGCTATAGGGAGAGGTTGAATAATCTAGGGCTGTTTTCCCTGGAGCATCGGAAACTGAGGAGTGACCTTATAGAGATTTATAAGATCATGAGAGGCATAGATTGGTTTATAAGATCATGAGGGGCATGGATAGAATAAATAGACAAAGTCTTTTCCGTGGGGCGGGGGAGTCCAGAACTAGAGGGCATAGGTTTAGGATGAGAGGGGAAAGAAATAAAAGAGACCTAAGGGGCAACTTTTTCATGCAGAGGGTGGTACATGTATGGAATGAGCTGCCAGAGGAAGTGGTGGAGGCTAGTACAATTGCACCATTTAAAAGGCATTGGATGGGTATATGTGTAGGAAGGATTTGGAGGGAAAAGGGCTGGGTGCTGGCAAATGAGATTACATTAGGTTGGGATATCTGGTTGGCATGGACAAGTTGGACCGAAGGTTCTGTTTCCATCCTGTACATCTCTGTGACTCTATGACAAGGCCAATAGATATTGGGAAACACCACCACCCACAAGTTCCCCTCCAAGTCAATCCTGGCTATCACTATTCCTTCACTGTCAAAATCCTGGAATTCCCTCCCTAAGGTCATTGTGGGGTTACCTACAACTCCAAGAGCAGCAACAGTTCAAGGGCAATTAGTGATGGGCAACACATGCTGACCCAGCCAGTGGTGCCTACATCCCATGAATGAACTTTTAAAAACTTCCATCTGGTAAAAATAAGGGATGTCAGGAATCCCAACTGTCCTCAGACAGCAGCTGGTAGCACCAGTTGTGCCTTGAGGACAATGCAACAAGCAGTGCACACACTCCCTGCAGACTCCCATGTTTCCTAAGATGTGGTTACATTGCAACATAGGAATTTACAGGACAGGAAATGAACATTGCGGCTCATCTGACTGGTCGGCTTGGTCAGGAAATATCAAATCCCAGGGTTCCTCTCCTGTCTTTCTATCAAATGATTCTCCAATGATTTGTGCAATCTGTCCCTCCTGAATAAGCAGAGATGATGTACCTCCCTCAAAATTCCAGCCTCTATGCTCAACAGCTGCCACACTGAAGTAATTAAACTCTTCACCCTGACTCTTGGCTAAAATTTGTGGCTCTGAATGCACAGAGTTTGCAGCAGTGCCTCAACAGGGTTCTGTAAATGAGTTATCCCCTTTAGGAGATTTTTACAAAAATGACAAGACAACGCAAATGCAAATGTTGCAGGATTTCATATAACTAAATTCCAAGATAAATGCCGCTCTGGTAGTAACCTAACAACTGACAGAACAGTGTTGGAACTAATCAAATTACTTGACATGTTTGCTTTGCTTTGTGGACTATCAGTTTTAAAGTTTGAAAGAGAGCATATTTTTGCATTTTAAATCTGTGAAATCATGTGTTTATAAGTTCTTTTCGTCGCAATTTGAACATGACCAGAAAATCTCTGGAAGAGCCAAGATAAATATTTGCTCTGATAAAAATCCAAGTGCTAGCAGCTGCCGACCTGATTAGACAATTTCCCCTTGCAACCACGTGCGCTTCGAAATTTCTCCCTTTTGCAATCAAGGATCTGAGTTCCAACTGTTGCCAGTGATTTATGAGACTACTGCCCCAGCTGCATGCAGAATAGCCCAATGGTTACAGCTGGAAAAAATATTCCCCAAATATTCTCTAAGTAATCGCTGTTAACTGCTTTCCGTCTGTGACTGAGAAGAGGTTTCCACTTGCAGGTGGCAACAGAACCAGAGGCCATAAATGTAAGATAGTCACTAATAAATCCAATGGGGAGTTCAGGAGCTATTTATTTGCCCAGATAATGTAGAACTTACTTTCACAGAGATTTTTTTTGAGGCGAATAGCAAGATGCAATTGAGTAGAAACCAAAAGAGCACATGAGGCAGAATGAAATATTCTAATGGAGTTACATGTAGAAGGATGGGGGGAAGCTAATGTGGAGCATAAGAACTAGCACAGAACAGTTGGGCCGAACAGCCTGTTTCTATGCTGCAAATGTTTTGTAGTACTCGAACTGCTGGCTACAGTGGTGATCTTCATTGCACGCAGGCTGACCAACTCTCCAGGATTGATAGATTGACTTCCAGCACACTGTTATGGGTAACCCACAACCTTTGAATTAGTAGATGAATTGCTTGCTTCTTTCTTTTTGATTTGAACACTATTGTTCCTTAGTTATGGTGAGCTTTCAGATGGAGATGGATTGGGGAAAGGAGGTTTGAGTGAGTGAGGATGTTGGAAAGCCAAGGAATATACCCAGAATTGAAAAACTAAAAGTGCCTCAACTTGCATTTATATAGCACTTTGAAAGCAGCAAAATATTCCGAGGTACTTTACAAGACAAGAGCACACACAATAGGAATAGCAGTAGGATATTTGACCCACTAGGCCTGCTCCACTATTCAATGCAATTGCCACTGATCTTGGGTACCTGCTCTCCATTTCTCTTGGCTCATTGAGACACCAAAAATCCATCTATCCCTTAATTAACAATGGAGATTCCACAATCCTTTGGGATAAAGCATTCCAACAATCCACAACTCTCTGAATGAAGGAGAATTCTCAACTCAGTCATAAATGATTGGCATCCTGACTGTGCCTCTGTGTTTTAGATTCCCTGACCAGTAGTAATAACTTGTCATCATCTACCCAGCAAACCCCTTCAGAATCTTGCACATTTCAATGAGATTGCTTCTAAACTCCAGAGGCGACGGGTGGAATCTTAGTGGGATCTGAGCAATGCAGGCCATGGTGTGATAAGTGAAAGAATTTATGGCCCATCTCAATGTCAGGACCATCTCATTCCACTTTTTATGCTTTCAACAACCAGTGCAGCAAGTTTCTCACTAGGCAGGAGTGAGTTGTCAGCTCAGGGACTGGGCAAGGTTACATCCCCAAGACCATTGCTCACTGTCATAGTGCTCACTCACTCTGAACCTACCTGGATGTTCATAGATTCCTTGCCTTGTCATGCCTTTTCACACTTTGCTCCATCGGCCAGAGATACCTCTGTCATATCTTACTGTTTTGCACAGATAGAAATGAATGGTTTCAATTGTATAGTATGTCAAGGGTAGTTGTGATATCAGTGCAGAAGCTTGGATATAGTTAGTCAGATGCTGGAGGTAGTCAGAGTTACAATGCTGTCTACATAAGGGCTGAGGAGCCAAATATCAGACAGCCCATTACCCATCTTGAGACTTTCTGCCATAATTTTGGACTGTTTTCCTCTTGCATGAGAGAGAGAGAGAGAGAGAGAGAGAGAGACACAAGTATTAAAGGAGACAAAAATGAGTGGCAGAACTGTTACTTTTGATGCAGTTAGGGAGGTGAATGTCTAGACAGCACAGAGGACTTGTAGGATTGGTACTGTTGAGGGTTGGGTGAAAGCAAGTGAGGGAGATGCTGCTAGCAATAATGAGAGTGGTGGAGCATGACATTGGTGGGAGCAGGATAATGTAGCAGAGGAGCAAAACTGGAATCAATGGCTATTGGGGGAAAACTCTCTGGTGGTTGGAGTCACAGCTGGCACACAGGCAGATGATTATGGTTGTTGGAGGTCCTGAACATCTCAGGTCCTGAACATCTCTGTAGAAGTTCCTCAAGGGAGTATCCTAGGCCCAACTATTTTCAGTTGCTTCCTCAATTACCTTTCCTCCAACATAAGGTGCAAATGTTTGAGGATGCTTGCTGATGATTGCATAATGCTCAGCACTATTCGCAACTCCTCAGATACTGAAGTAGTCCATGTTCAAATACTGCGGTAACTAAGTTATTAACTGCAGTAAGTAACTACCTCCTGACTCCCCAAAACCTGTCCATCAGCTACAAGGCACAAGCCAGGTGTATGTGAGAATCCAATTGCCTGGATGGGTGCAGATCCAACAACAGTCAAGGAGCAGCCGCTTGATTGGCACCACATTGACAAACATCCACTTCCTCAATTATTAACAGTCGTATGTACTGCATAAATTCACCACAGACCCTCAGACAGTACCTTCCAGACACATGATCACTTTCATCTAGAAGGACAAGGGCAGCAGATACATGGGAACACCACCTCGTGCTAGTTCCCCTCCAAGCCATTCATCATCCTGACCTGGAAACATATTGCCATTCCTTTACTGTTGCTGGGTCAAAATTTTGGAATTCCTTCCCTAAGGGCATTGTGGGTCAACCTATAGCACATGGATTGCAGCATTTCAAGAAGGCAGCTTACCATCATCTTTTCAAGGGCAAGCAGATATGGGCAATAAATGCTGGCCAGCCAGAGACACCTTAAGTGAATATTCCTTGGAATCCACTGGAAGCTGATTGCATGCATTGGTGTCTTCAGAAGCCAAACAGATACAATCCCATGTGCCTGTGATATTATGAATCATTGAGTCTGCTCAAGTGAACTGGCCAGTTACATCTCATGTATTACTTAATAAGTCTAGCTAGGAACCGTTGGGGTCAATTTTGATCGGAGTAGTGAGGCTGATTTGATCTGGCTGGCTATCTTCATGTTGCGACATAACTGGGGATCTTGGGAGTGCAGACAATCAAGGTTTAGAACCGGATTTTGGTATTTAGTGCGAGTAATCTGAAACAAGTTTGTACACAAACTTAAGATGGCACTGAAAACTGTTAAAGTTTTATTTGAAAGAGTTAGAGGTTTTCTTGGTATGGTCACAGGGTGTGGGTAAAACTAAATTCGCAGAGTTAGCCAGCAAGGCTACAAATGAAATTGTCAAAGCAAGCTAAGATAGCAGACATTATAAATTTAATAATGAACCAGTTGGGTTTAGATGAAATAGAGATGCTAGGTAGTAAAGGTAGTCCATTGGATGCATCCACAAAGCTTGAGGTGTGGTTCAGATAAATGGAAATGAGAAACCCGTAGTGTTAGGTGAAGGGGTAAATGTTGGGGAATGGGTCTGGGTGGGTTGTGCTTCGGCGGGTCGGTGTGGACTTGTTGGGCCGAAGGGCTTGTTTCCACACTGTAAATAATCTAATCTAATCTAAACTCATAACCATATCAAGAGATACAAGGGCAACTTAATTAGTTCTATTGAATAAGAATTGATTTTCCCTTTAGACAGTTTGATGGGAGCTAAGTTATTAATAAATAGGATTGATGGAGAATATATTCTGGTTCCAAAGCATCTGAAGTGCAATTTGTCAGCAGGAGAAACAATTGTTGGAGTAATAATGACATTGGTTATTGAGGGAGCAGACTTGCTTCTGAGGAAAGATTTGGAAGGACTTTGCCCATAATTACAAAATGCTCCAAAGGAGGTTAACAAAACAGAAAAGTGAGACAACAGGTTCCTGGTATTTTTCCTTTATGTGAAATAACCAGAACAATGGTTAATAAAAGTCCATCAATAAGTGTTAATGTGAGACTACAACCAAATGAAAGGGTAGGTGAAATATCCTGCAAGGTGAAAATAATTCAGGTGGAGTGTTTGGTACGACATCATTAACTGAAGCATAAAAATCAGACCATGAACTAACTAAATTAGCACAGTCAGCTGATATAAAGGGAGTGGCTAAAGTAGCTCCAGAATGCTATTAAGAATGGAGAGCTGCTGAGGAAGTGGAGACATTCCCCCCTCACAGACCCACAGGTGAAGAATGGACAAAGAGTGGTACTGCCCAGTTATTGTAAGGAGATTTGTTAGTAACACATGAGATTCCCACGGCAGGACATGTAGGTGTCTGCAAAACTCAGGTATTGTACCCGCCAAAAGATGTTCTGCAGTTTTATAAAATTTACCATACTCATCAAGTTGTCAGTAAACCTCAACATATAATTAAACCAGCACTCCTAATTCCTATCCTGGTTTTAAAAGTCATGTATTAATGGATTGTACCACACCATTATGTCAGACAGAAGTTGGAAATGAACATATCCTTGTCATTATAGATACGACTACTCAATTTCCAGAGGCTATTCCTTTAAGAACTGTCTGAGCTAAGGTGTAGTGGAAAAACAATTTTTCATTTGATATGGCCTACCAATGGAAATTCAGTTTGTTGAAGGATCAAATTATATGTCAAAAATGTTTTGCAGGATATCATCAGTAGTTTGAGGATTAGACAACTGCAATTGACTGCATACCGTTCACAGACCCAAAGTGCTTTTGAGAGGCATCCCCAGATTCTCAAAAGTATGAACAGAGCCTTTGTTATGAGTGTCTAGAAGATCCAGACAAAGGGCGAAATTTTCTCTTCTTTTTGACACGACATTCTCCAAACAAATCTACTGGCCTACTTGAAATAAGAGGACCATTAAAACTGATTAGAAATAAATTAAAAGTCAGAAAATTGAAACTTCAGTGTTAGAGTGTGTGTCCACATTTCTCAGAATGTTGACAGGACCATATAAAATTACACAGGAACACCTGGCAATTTCCCAAACAAAGTGAAAGAGTGGGTAAATAAACAAGTAGTGAGCAGAACTTTTAAAGCAGAGGATGAAGGTTTGGTACCATTGCCTTTAAAAGATGAGCCAATAAAAGCAAACTTTGTGGTCCCTACAATGCCGTTAAAAGTAAGATAACATATTTAATTGATACTCCTGACTGTAGGAATCGATTATCTCACATAACATGTTGAAACAGCATAATTGTAGAGAAGACAATGAAAACATTGTGCCAAGCAGAGTAGAGGAGGCTAGGAGAAAGAAGGATATGAACAAAGGAGAAATAGGTAACATCCAAAATTAACTTCCTGCTTTAGATTAACAAATTTATAGAATTTGTACGTTGTATTTTCATATCTGGAGGACGATCAGCAGAGAGATATAATGAGTTTGCTCTGAAAATACAACGAAGTTTGTAAATATCCAATGGGGGTACACTATTAATCAAACATGACATTAATGTAGGTAATTCAGACTCAATAAAACAAAACCCATATCAGTTAAATACAGAGAAACAGGGCCAAGTAACAAATGAAATTCAATAGAGAATCAATTGGTTGAACCAAGACAGAGTAATTGGAGGATTTTGAGGGAGGGTCACTGGACCTGAAATGTTAACTCTAATTTCTGTCCGCAGATGCTGCAAGACCTGCTGAGCTGTTCCAGCAATTTCTGTTTTTGTTTTAGATTTCCAGCATCCACAGTTCTTTCCGTTTTTACAGAAGAATTGAAGTTCTCCTGTAATATTAGTGCCTAAACCACATGGCTCAATTAGAATATGTGTTAGACTATAGAAAAGTAAATGCAGCCACAAAGATGGATTCAAACCCTACTCCGAGACTGGAGATTGCATTAATAGGGTTGGTAATGTGTCTTTCTTAACTAAAATTAATTTGTTAAAAGGATAGATACCATTGACAACAATGGCTAAGAAAATTTCTGCTTTTGTCACACCCAACTGATTGTACCAATATTGGATTATGCCTTTGGACTTAAGAATACTCCAACTATATTTTAATGATTAATGAATTGAGTTATAACTGAAGTACCTAATTGTGTGGTTTACTTGGATGACACAGTAGTCACGGAAGGAACATTCAGAACAGTTAGAAAACCTGTTTACACAATTACAGTCAGCTGGGTTGGTGTTAAGTATAGCAAACAGTGAATTTCCAAAAGCCAAGGTGATGTACATGGGACATGTTGTAAGATGAGGACAGATGTTACCCAGTACAGGAAAAACAACAGCTTTAATTGACTTTTCCACCCATTAAATTAAAACAAGATATAACAAAGTTTTTGGAATGTGTGGATTTTATCAAAAGATTAAACCTGAAGGGTGGCACTGTGGCTCAGTCATTAGCACTGCTGCCTCACAGTGCCCAGGACCTGGGTTCAATTCCCACCTCAGGCAACTGTCTGTGCGGAATTTGCACATTCTCCTTGTGTCTGCATGGGTTTCCTCCGAGTGCTCCGGTTTCCTCCTACAATCTAAAAGTGTATTATATACTCCCTAACAGTCGGAGGGAAATTGAGAAACAAACTTGTAAGGAGATCCCAGCTGTCTGTAAGAATAATAGGGTGGTTATGGTAGGGGATTTTAGCTTTCCAAACATAGACTGTGACTGAGCTGAAAATGTGTTGCTGGAAAAGCGCAGCAGGTCAGGCAGCATCCAGGGAACAGGAGAATCGACGCTTCGGGCATAAGCTCTTCTTCAGGAAGGGCTTCCTGAAGAAGGGCTTATGCCCGAAGCGTCGATTCTCCTGTTCCCTGGATGCTGCCTGACCTGCTGCGCTTTTCCAGCAACACATTTTCAGCTCTGATCTTCAGCATCTGCAGTCCTCACTTTCTCCTCATAGACTGTGACTGCCATAGTGTTAAGGGTTTAGATGGAGAGGAATTTGTGAAGTGTGTACAAGAAAAGTTTCTGATTCAGTATGTGGATGTGCCTATTACAGAAGGTGCAAAACTTGACCTACTCCTGGGAAATAAGGCAGGGCAGGTCACCGAGGTGTCAGTGGGGGAGCACTTTGGGGCCAGTGACCATAATATTATTAGATTTAAAATAATGATGGAAAAGGATAGACCAGATCTAAAAGTTGAAGTTCTAAATTGGAGAAAGGCCAATTTTGATGGTGTTAGGCAAGAACTTTCAAAAGCTGATTGGGGGCAGACGTTCGCAAGTAAAGGGACGGCTGGAAAATGGGAAGCCTTCAGGAATGAGATAACGAGAATCCAGAGAAAGTATATTTCTGTTAGGATGATGGGTAAGGCTGGTAGGTATAGGGAATGCTGGATGACTAAAGTAATTGAGGGTTTGGTTGAGAAAAAGAAGGAAGCATATGTAAGGTACAGACAGGATAGATTGAGTGAATCCTTAGAAGAGTATAAAGGGAGTAGGAGTATATTTAAGAGGGAAATCAGGAGGGCAAAAAGGGGACATGAGATAGCTTTGGCAAATAGAATTAAGGAGAATCCAAAGGGTTTTTACAAATACATGAAGGACAAAAGGGTAACTAGGGAGAGAATAGGGCCCCTCAAAAATCAGCAAGGCGGCCTTTGTGTGGAGCCCCAGAAAGTGGGGGAGATACTAAAAGAGTACTTTGCATCAGTATTTACTGTGGAAAAGGATATGGAAGATATAGAATGTAGGGAAATAGATGGTGACACCTTGTGAAATGTCCAGATTACAGAGGAGGAAGTGCGATGTCTTGAAACGCATAAAGGAGGATAAATTCCCAGGACCTGATCAGGTGTACCCTAGAACTCTGTGGGAAGCTAAAGAAGTGATTGCTAGGCCTCTTGCCGGAAGACTGGAGGTTGGCTAACGTAGTGCACTGTTTAAGAAGGGTGGTAAGGACAAGCCAGGGAACTATGGACCAGTGAGCCTGACGTCGGTGGTGGGCAAGTTGTTGGAGGGAATCCTGAGGGACAGAATGTATATGTATTTGGAAAGGCAAGGACTGATTAGGGATAGTCAACATGGCTTTGTGCGTGGGAAATTATGTCTCAGAAACTTGATTGAATTTTTTGAAGAAGTAACAAAGAGGATTGATGAGGGCAGAGTGGTAGAGGTGATCTATATGGACTTCAGTAAGGCGTTCGACAAGTTTCTCAATGGGAGACTAGTTAGCAAGGTTAGATCTCACGGAATACAGGGAAACCTCACCATTTGGATATAGACCTGACTCAAAGATAGAAGACAGCGGGTGGTGGTGGAGGGTTATTTTTCAGACTGGAGGCCTGTGACCAGTGGAGTGCCACAAGGATCAGTACTGGGTCCTCTCCTTTTTGTCATTTACATAAATGATTTGGATGCGGGCATAAGAGGTACATTTAGTAATTTTGCAGATTACACCAAAATTGGAGGTGTAGTGGACAGTGAAGAAGGTTACCTCAGATTACAATAGGATCTTGACCAGATGGGCCAATGGGCAGAGAAGTGGCAGATCGAGATTAATTCAGATAAATGCGAGGTGCTGCGTTTTGGAAAAGCAAATCTTAGCAGAACTTATATACTTAATGGTAAAGTCCTAGGGAGTGTTGCTGAACAAAAAGACCTTTGAATGCAGGTTCATTGCTCCTTGAAAGTGGAGTCGCAGGTAGATAGGATAGTGAAGAAGGCGTTTGGTATGCTTTCTTTTATTGGTCAGAGTATTGAGTACAGGAGTTGGGAGGTCATGTCGCGGCTGCACAGGACATTGGTTAGGCCACTGTTGGAATATTGCATGCAATTCTGGTCTCCTTCCTATTGGAAAGATGTTGTAAAACTTGAAAGGGTTTAGAAAAGATTTACAAGGATGTTGCCAGGGTAGGACGATCTGAGCTACAAGGAGAGGCTGAAACAGGCTGGGGCTGTTTTCCCTGGAGCATCGGAGGTTGAGGGGTGACCTTATAGAGGTTTACAAAATCATGAGGGGCATGGATAGGATAAATAGGCAAAGTATTTTCCCTAGGGTGGGGGAGTCCAGAACTTGAGGGCATAGGTTTAGGGTGAGAGGGGAAAGATATAAAAGAGACCTAAGGGGCAACCTTTTCACACAGAAACTGGTATGTGTATGGAATGAATTGCCAGAGGAAGTGGTGGAGGCTGGTACAATTGCAACATTTAGAAGGCATTTGGATGGGTATATGATAGGAAGGTACATCTCTATGACTCCATGTGCAGGTTAGGTGAACTGGCCATGCTAAAGTGCCCATAGTGTTAGGTACATTAGTCAGCGGAAAATAAAGGGTAGGGGAATGGGTCTGGTTGGGTTACTCTTCGGAGGGCCGCTGTGGACTTATTGTGCTGAAAGGGCCTGTTTCTACACTGTAGAGAATGGAATCTAATCTAACATTCATACAATAGCCATATCCTTGACCAACTTGCTATGAAAACAGATGAAGATAGCATTGTTAATGAAATGCCAGGCAGTCCTTGAAAAGTTAAAAGCAATTTTAATGAATAAATCTGTATTAACTAGTCCTAACTTTAACGAACCATTTAAATTAACAGTCAACACTGAAGATTTGAGGATTGATGAAGTTCTGTACAGGATGACGAGACTGGAATGGAGAAGCCTGTGGTTTATTTTTCCAAGAAGTTGAATCAACTTCAAAAAGATATTCCACTTTAGAAAAGAAAGCTTTTCAACACTTCAAAATTTATGTTCAACACGGAAACTATGAGACTTTGTTTTATTGCTGATCGTAATCTGTTAACTTTTATTCAGAAAGTTAAATCTAAAATTCCAGCACTTTTGGATGAAGCTTAAGTTCACAAACCTTTCTTTAACATAAAACTTGTACATATTTCCAGGAAAGGAAATGTAATTGCTGATGCTCTATCCTGAATGTGACTTGTTGTAAATTCAGGAATGTGACCAAGGAAGTTGAATGGTGATTAAGAATCTGGTGGGAAGAAGAATTAATGGTTGTGACTCCAGTGTTTTATTTATCATTCAAGTGTTTTTGAAATGGTGCTTCATGTTTTTGAGCAAGGAGGCATATTAAAACCCTTGGTGATTTTGTTTTATTTTTGCTTTTTTTATGGTTGTTGTTTTGGACCTGTGAACTATGAGTTGAGAGGTGAAGGTGAAGTTTGGATTGTGAGCAGCAGTTTACTTTTTTTTAAAAAAGAGAGAACAATCAAACTGATATTAATTTATGTGTCCATGCCTGGAAGTTAATTGCAGGTTAATTCTTGTTAAAAGAACGCTGTAGCTGCTTCAGTTTCAGAGATGCATTATGCTCAAACTGATAGTACACAGTATTGTTAACTAGGTCCTAATGAGCAGACATGGAAATGTGTTGCTGGAAAAGCGCAGCAACACATTTCCATCTCTGATCTCCAGCATCTGCAGACCTCACTTTCTCCCTAATGAGCAGACAACCATACTAACAAGGAGAAAGCAAACTGTGAACTGGTTTTTAAACATGTTTATGTCAGAATGATTGTACCTGTGGAAGCTTCAGGATGGATAGCTCCCTAGCTATCCTTCCATTATTAACTTAGTGAAAGTTCAGAGAATATAATCTCAGTTATAAGCATCAAGTGAATATTCTCAGAGTCTACTGGAAGCAGTGTGCATGCATCAGTTTCTGCAGAAACCAAGCAAGATACAATCCCATATGCCTGTTATGTTATGGATCATGCAATCTCCTTAAATGAACTGGCCTGGTGCATCTCATCTATTATTTTCTTTTAATTTATCCTGTTACTGTATTTGTTTGTATGTCTGTCTTCATGTGAGTGGGGGCTAGAATCAAAGAAGACTTGCTTTAAATCATAGACATTAATTAGATTACCTTGTTGTTCACCTTTGCTCTATTAGAGGGATTACATTATTAATAATTTGTTAATTGTTTTGTTTAAGCTATAAAATGATTGGTTATTCCCATAGTCCGGTACTGGTATGGTTAGGAACCATCGCTGTCATTATTGAAGGTCATTGAATATTTTAATTTCACTGTGTTTTGAATTCAGGAGTGGGAAGGCTAATTTGATTTAGCTGTCTTTGTGCCATAACTGGAGGACCAGGTGTTCAGGCTCACTCTGTTGAGACCCAAAGCTGCCCATATGTCCATTTGACATCATCAGTGGGTGGTATTTATTGCACTCCTCAATATTCATCCTTACAGATGCATACACAACAACTACCCAAGCTTCCTTTTCTCATTACTAATACCAAATGTTTGTGTCTTCAACTGGTCTTGGCAAATGCAGATATTTTTTCTAATGTTGGTGGGTGTTCTACTGTATAGCCCATTTGATTTAGAAGGACCACCAGTACTTCAACTGAGGAGCTGTCTTAGACTGAATGAGAGAATGCTGAAGATATACTTTAGGTACCTGAGAAGATCACAAGGATGGCCTTTGGAGTTTTAAGCCTGGATATCCACAATGACAGCAATATGCTGTGTCTCACAAGACCTTGCAGAACCAAACAAAAATCTAGTGATCTTAGCTTTGAACTTTTTCATTTCATCCCCAGTCCCAACCATTTTTTTGGTGGACAGTCTTTCCATTTCCCTTTGTGCACCTCTTTAAACAAAGAATCACCTCCCACCCCCCACCCCCATGCTATCACAGATCTCATTTCCTGGGTCTCTTTTCCATGTGCTACTCCTACTGAAAAGGTGTTGGTTTCTAAATCTAATGAAAGCCCATTGAGCTGAAAGCTGCCCTTCCATAGACACTGACTGAGAAACAAAGTCAGAGTTTCCATACTGAGCGGTAATATTACAGATTTCCAGCTCGATTATTATAACCCATCATGTTACTTACATACTTTGACTACAAGTACCTTCTCATTATATAAGCATTCCCAGCTGGCTATGATTTCCCAGGCTTGTCAATTGCTGCCTCCGTTAGAAATCTAATTACCAGCTGCTCCTTCAAAACTGGATTCCTCTTTGAAGATGCATTCTCCCTCGCCCAACCCAGGACAAAGTAAGAAACATACATTATTTTAAATTGCACTAGCAAATACATGGATAACCATGGGAATGCACTTGTTAACATAAATACCAGACCAAATTCAGTGATGCGATCTTGATTTGTTTTAATTGCTAGGGGGGTGGGGATGGAAAGACTGCTGGGGACAGTGAGGGCCCAGATTGTTCAATCGACCAATGTGCCTGTTGGGAGGCATTAAGAGTGCAAGAGTTTCCTGCACAGCCATCATGCAGAAGGCAACATCAAATCACTGTAGTACTTCACCCAACATAAATCCAATGCAGGTTCACTATCACTGAAATGTTATTAGAGCACTGTATGGAGAAAATGGAGTAAATGTTTTGAGTCAGAGAGGAACTGTCATTATTGGCTCTCAGTTCTTATCTACCTTGCCTCAGCCTGGGGATTTTCTAACTGTAGCAAGGGGATATTGGTCAGGGTGTGGGGGTAGGTATTGGTGTTAGTAAGAAATGCCTCTCCCCACTGTACAGGTGATTGTGGGATAATATGTTGTCAATTATATGACATAATATGTACAGCCTTGAGGGGAGGTGTGGTTAATATGAATTTATAAAGAACATCATCACTAGGAAGTCATAGAGTCATTGAGATGTACAGCATGGAAACAGACCCTTCGGTCCAACCTGTCCCTATGCCCTCTTGTTCTGGACTCCCCCACCCCAGGAAAAAGACTTTGCCTATTTAAACTATCCACTCCCCTCATGATTGCTCAGAGATAGAAGTCTTGAGCAGCCTAATAGTAGACATGAAGTATTTACCTGTACACAATTAGCATTTGTCATGTTTAAACAAAAGGTTAGGTTTGCTGATATCTTGAACATTCCAGACCTTTTTATTAACTGCTTTCCTGGAATCAATATGGAGGGTGATGGCTTAGTTATTATTGCTGTTAATCCAACAACCCAGTCAATGCTCTAGGGATCCGGCATCGATTGCCCACATGGCAGATGGTGGAATTTGAATTCTATAAATATCTGGAATTAAAGAATCTAATGATGACCATGAGAAAAATCCATCTGGTTCACTAATGGGAAGGAAGCTGCCATCTTTACCTTATCTGGTCTACATGACTCCAGGCCCATAGCAACATGCTTCATTCTTAACTGCCCTCTGGAATAGGCAATAAATGCTGGCCTAGCCAGTGAAGACCTCATTCTATGAATGAATAAAAAAAACAAACAAAGACAATAGTAATGTCACTGGTCAACAAGTCCAGCATAATGGTTCTCAATTAGTGGTGCTGGAAGAGCACAGCAGTTCAGGCAGCATCCAAGGAGCAGTAAAATCGACATTTCGGGCAAAAGCCCTTCATCAGGAATGAAGCATAATACTCTGGTGGTATAGGTTCAAATCTCACCACAGTAGATGTTATAATTTAAACTAATAAATCTAGAATTTAAAAGCTGGTCTAATGGTGACAATGAAAATATTGTTATTTTCATAAAAAGTCATTTAGTTTACTCTTTAGGAAAGGAAATCTCTAGTATTTACATGGTCTGGCCTACATGTAATACGAGCCACACAGCAATGTTGTAATTGTGTCAAACTGCTTCAAAGCCTAAAAGAAATTAAATTAGATGAACCACGTGGTATTAATCAAAGTACCAGAAATTATAAAGATTTGTGAGGGGTAGGTCTTGCCTTACAAGTCTTATTGAATTCTTTGAGGAAGTGACCAAGCATGTGGATGAGGGTATAGCAGTGGATGTAGTGTACATGGATTTTAGTAAGGCATTTGATAAGGTTCCCCATGGCAGGCTCATGCGGAAAGTCAGCAGGCATGGGATAGAGGGAAATTTGGCCAATTGGATAGAAAACTGGCGAACCGGTCGAAGTCAGAGAGTGGTGGTAGATGGTAAATACTCAGCCTGGAGCCCAGTTACAAGTGGAGTACCGCAGGGATCAGTTCTGGGTCCT
>NC_057728.1:53426065-53457981 GCF_004010195.1 Chiloscyllium plagiosum
GAGTGTTACAAGGGGACATAAATTTAAGGTGAAGGATGGAAGGTATAGAGGGGAAGTAAGGGGTAGGTTCCTTACCCAGAGAGTGGTGGGGGCATGGAATGCGTTGCCTGTGGGAGTGGCAGAGTCAGAATCATTGGTGACCTTTAAGCGGCAATTGGAATAGGTACATGGATAGGTGCTTAAGCTAGGATAAATGTTCGGCACAACATCGTGGGCCTAAGGGCCTCTTCTGTGCTGTATTGTTAGATTAGATTACTTACAGTGTGGAAACAGGCCCTTCGGCCCAACAAGTCCACACCGACCCGCCGAAGCGCAACCCACCCATACCCCTATATTTACCCCTTTAACCTAACACTACGGGCAATTTAGCATGGCCAATTCACCTGACCCGCACATCTTTGTGACTGTGGGAGGAAACCGGAGCACCCGGAGGAAACCCACGCAGACACGGGGAGAATGTGCAAACTCCACACAGTCAGTCGCCTGAGTCGGGAATTGAACCCGGGTCTCTGGCGCTGTGAGGCAGCAGTGCTAACCACTGTGCCACCGTGCCGCCAACATTGTTCTATGTTCTACGTTCTATGTTCTATAAAGCAAACCAAGATCCTTGCAAGATCCTCCTTACTAACATCTGGGGCTAGTGTCACAATTGGGAGAGCTGTCTCACAGGTGAATCAAGCAGCAGCCTGATTTTGTTATACTCACAGAATAATACTTTACAGACAATATCCCAATCACCACCAGCACCACAGCTGGACATGTTCGGTCCCACTGGTAAGATGGACCCAGTACAGTTGGTGCTACAGTACAATCAGGAGGGTGTTTCCCTCAGAATTTTCTGCAGTGACTCTAGATCACATGAAGTCTCCTGGCATCAGATTGAACATGAGCAAGGAAACTACCTGCTGATTACAATGCACTGCCCCCCTCACCTCAGCTGACAAATCAATATTTCTTCATGTAGAACACACTTAGAAGAAGCATTGAGGGTGGCAAGAACATAGAATGTATGGGATCTTCAATTTCCATCAGTACTGGCCAAGCTGGCTAACTCCTCAAGGACAAACAGCTGGACTGGGTCTATGACAGGTGGTGAGAAAACTGACAAAGGAAGAAAGTGACTTAATCTCATCCTTACCAGTTTACCTGTCGGACTGGCCACCACACAGTCATTGCGGAGACAAGTTCCTGGTGATACTACCATCAGGCTTAATAATGTTGACATTGAGCAACTCAAAGCTTAGTACTCATGCGGTACTCAGCAGCAACACATTATATTCAACTTCAAGTTATAAACCTATGGCCTGACATAACCTCGATTGTTGCCATTGGGCCATTGGATTAACCCTTGGTTGAATGAAGACAGCAGGATCAGCAGCAGATATACATAAAAGTGAGGCAGTAATGTGCTGAAACTGATATTGGGCTTTTGCATGACAAACAGCAGATGCAGCATGTGGCAGACAAATTAAACCATTCCATAACCAATGGATCAAAGGCCTGCTACAATCTATTGTCAGTGGTCTGTGCAATTAATTTACGAGATGCCAAGGGTCCACGAATATCCCCATCCTCACTGATGGGGGAGCACACCACATCAGTGTAAAGGACAAAGCTGCAGCATTTGCAATAATCTTCAACCTGAAGTGCCGAGTTAATCATCCATCTCAGCCTCCTCCAGAGGTCCCCAGCATCACAGATGCCTGTCTTCAGGCAATTCAGTTTACTCATGACATGTTTGGAGGCACTGGAAACTGCAAAGGCTGAGGGCTCTGACAACATTCAAGCTGCAGTACTAGCTTTCGGTTCCAGTCCAGCCACAACACAGGTACCTGCCTGAAAATATGGAAAATTGCCCAGGTTTCTCCTGTACATAAAATATAAAACAAATCCAAAGAGATTGAAAGAGCCATTGACAGTGCTGTCAAGTGACACCTCCTCATCAATGACCTACTCAGAGTCATCATTTTTGGTTCCCTAGGTCCACTCAACTCATGACCTCATTTCAGACTTGATCAAAACATGGATAAAAGAGCTAAATTCCAGAGATAAGGTGGGAGCCCTTGACATTGAGACCATATTTGATCAAGTGTCATATCAAGGAACCTTACCAAAAATTGAGGCAATGGAAAACAGGAAAATTTCCTGTTGCTTGGAGCCATTCTGAACACAAAGGAAGACTATTGTAATTGATAGAGGTCAATCATCTTAGTTGCAGGGCATTGTTGCAGTATAGTATTCTTGGTAAAACCATCTTTAACTATTTAATCGATGACCTTCCCTCCATTGGGGGTATTCACTAACAGTTGCACGATGTTCAGCACCGTTCATAATTTCTCAGATACTGAAGCAGTCTATGTTCATATATTAGTTTTCCTTTCCTTGCACCTTCTCTGTAGCTGTAACACTATATTCTGCATTCAGCTCTATTACCCGATGTACTTTTGTATGGTATTATTTATCTGGTTAGCACATAAAACAATACTTTCACTGTATTTTGGTACATGTGACAATAATAAAACAAGTCAAATCAAATGCAGCAAGACCTGGATAATATCCAGGATTGGGCTAAAAGGTAACAAGTAATGTTTGCACCACACAAACAGTAAGCTATGACCATCTCCAATAAAAGACTATCTAACCATCGCCTTTTGACACCATCACTAAATCCCCAACTATCAACATCCTGGAGGTTGGCATTAACTAGAATCTGAACTGGACGAGCCTTATAATTTGATAAGGCCCCTTAGAGAGCACCTGCCAAACTTATGGCTGCTCCCAGCACAGCAGGACAGGGGCAGCAGATACATGTGACCACCACCAACTGCAAGTTCCCTCGAAGCCACTCACCAACCTGACTGGGAAATATATCACTGTTCCTTTAATATCACTGCACCAAAATCCTGGAACTCCCGCCCTAAAGATTTTGTGTGTGCATCGATGGCAAACGTACTGCAGAGGTTAAAGAAGGCATCTTACCACCATCTTTTCAAGGGCTTCTCTTGGATGGGCAATAAATGCTGGCCAGCATGCAATGCACACATCCCATGAAAGAAAAACATGAATGAAATTAGTAAATAACTTAATTAATTTTTAAAAAGGATATAAATACTGTGAGGTTGGGACCTTGTGCTGCAGTGGTACTGTCCCTACCTGTGAGCCAGAAGGCCTAGGCTCAAGTGCCATCTGCTCCAGAAGTATGTAATAACATCTCTGAACAGGTTGATCAGAGAGATAGAAAAATGTTCCCAGTCTTAGGGGACTGCCTAAGAAGAAGGGTTGGGGAGTAATCTTTAGCAAATGCAAAATATTGCAGATGCTGGAAATCTGATACCAACACAGAGAATGCTGAAACAAAAGTTTCTCTCCACTGATGTTGCTGGACTAGTTTTTAAGACTAGCTACTCTTTTCTTGCCATTAGCTTTGGTGGACAGTTGCATTCTGTACTCCAAGAGGAGAGCTGAATTGGAAGAAAGCATGAATTGCATGATCAACAGTGCTGTGTCCTTATCTCTGATTCGTTTTTCAATCCGAGTTGAAATCGTAAGATTTCAGAAATATAAGAGGATGTTCCTCAAATTTGAATCTGGAATAGCTTTATGAAGAGAAGCCAGATTACTTTTACAAGCCAAAGGTCTGTGCCAATATTATGTTAATGCACAGAAATGTCAATGCTGGGAATGTTGTATGCAACATTACAGCTTAATTGGAAAGTAAGAGAAATGGTACTTCTGGTAAAATATGGATGGCTATGGAAATTGCCAACTTTGAAGCAGTTCAGATTCCAAAGAATGTGCTTCAGCCAGTAGTGCTGTAAAGGATCAAGTCACCATAATCCCACCAGACTATAGGGCTGCTCTCTCATTAGAGAGAAACAACTGGTGGTGAGGTTAACTTGAGGGTCATCACACCTCAGGCAAGTGGCAAGCTCTAGAAGGTGAGACCTGCATAATGACATCAAGCAGTGCGGGAACTGAAACCACGGGTATTGGCATAACACTGCATCACAAACCAGTCATCCAGCCAACTGAGCGAGCCCTTTCAAGCCACACATCCCAAATTATTATCAAAATTTTCTGTGGAAAACGAATGTTCTTCCAGTCACCTGTGATTGTTTCTCCAATTGCTTCCTCCCGAAAGGATGGCCCTTTCATGTTTCTGAGGTAGTTAGTGAACCTGCAACCAATACTGATCCTAAAAGGCTTCTGCCAGCATAAACACCATGGTCTCAAAGTTTTCCTTCTCTGACTAAATTTCAATGATTCTTAATTCAACTATGGAGGGGTTGTTTTTGTGAAAATTATGAAGGGGTTGCTAGTAATGGAAGGTCATGAAAATATAGACAGATGCAGGAGTAGGCTATTCAGCCCATTAAGCTTGCTCTGCCATTCATTGTGATCATGGCTGATCCTTTATCTCAGTACCATACTGCTATTATGTCCCACCATTCTTAATGTCATTGGTTTCTTAAAATCTGTGTATTCAGTGTCTTGGCTTCCACAACCGCTGTTAGTAGAGAATTCCACAGGTTTACCACTCCCAGTTGAAGATATTAGTCTATAGTGGTGTACCCCTTATCCTGAGACAGTGAATTCTTGTTCTAGATTCTCTGCAGCCAGGGGAAAAGCCTCATCTTGCCATCTAGTCTGTCCAGCCCTCTCTGAACTTCATATATTTCAATGAAATCCTCTTCTCATTCTTCTAGGCTATCCCTTAAAACTTGCTGGCTGCAAGATAGTCCTGACCTGCTAATCTTGGCAGGTTTACTTTCTTAAAGGACAAGTGAATCAATCATGCTTTTACAACAAACCAACACCTTAATTGACAGCTTTTCTGGTCCCAGCTTTTTTTAAAAATTACATCAGATTCTTAGATTGGAGCTCAAGTAGCATCTCAGTTTTCATGTGAGAGTCACTATTGTCTTGACCTGGGCTCCAGTTTTTTGGGAGGTGTTGCCACCAAGTTAATGTCTGGTTAAGAGTGATGCCAAGGTATTTTGGTATTAGGTGGTGAATGAGTGGTCACTTATAGACCTGAGCTTGAAGTCATTCCCTGGTCTTTAAGGTATAAGTTCAGGTAGATGGTGGAAATTATAATGCTGACAGCATTTGGACAAAGTCAGCATTTAGGCAAAGTTGGCACTTTTTAAAGTAATTATTTTCAGGGAATATCGATCTTCAGTGAGTGGAAGTTTTCTCAATGCCACAAAATTCTCCTGATCCTTCCCCTCTGTCATAATGGAAAAAAATAACCAATTAGAATATTATTGTACCTTCAATTATTTTTTGAACATCTAATTGGAAACCTCCAAATTTACTAAATATTCTATTCAAGCTTGAGACGTGGACAACATTGCCTGAGCCAGCATTCATTGCCCATCTTTAATTGTCATGAGAAGGTGATGGAGAGCTGCCTTCTTGAACCACTGCAGTCCATTTGGTGTAGAAATACCCATAATGACTTTAGGGATGGAATTTCAGATTTTGGAATCAGTGACACCTGAAGGAAAGCAATATATTTCCAAGTCAGGGAGGTGAGTGGCTTGGAGAACTTGCAGGTGGTAGTGTTTCTATGATCTGCTGCCTTTGTCCTTCGAGATGGAAGTGATTGTGGTTTTATAAGATGCTGTCAAAGGATCTTTGGTGAATTTCTGTGGTGCATATTGTAGAAAGTATGCACTGCTGCTACTGAGCATCAGTTTTGGAAGAAGTGGACATTTGTGGATGTGATGCGAAGCCAGTAAGCTGCTTTGTCCTGAATGGTGTCAAGCTTCTTGAGTGTTGTTGAAGCTGCACTCATCCAGGCAATAGGAGGGTATTCCATCACACTCCTGACTGGTGAACAGGCTTTTAGGGAGTCAGGAGCTCTAAACAGTGTGGCTGCTCCAAGGTTCTATACACCATAATTTACATTCATGCCAATACATTGACAGTTGGTTTCAGAAGTGGATTCTACACACAGGCCTCAGACATCCGTGCGCTGAGAAAACAAACAGAGTGACCATTGTTCAGGTAAGGACAGCAAGTTCCTTCTCTTCAAGGGCATTAGTGAATTGGGTAGGTTTTCACAACAATTGTTCAATGGCGATTGTTACAATTTTAATTCTATATTTCGTTTAATAAATTCAAATTCCACTATCTGACACATTGGGACTTAAACCTGGTTTCCCAGATCATTACTGGGTTCTCTGGATCACTAGTCTCACAATGATACTACTATGGCATCACTTCAGACAACCAAAAACTCATTGCTTTCTCCAGCAAATGGAAGTTCTTATGGGACAGGAAAGGTACAGAACTGGTAAATGACCTTGAAAACCTAAAGCCATTTGGAAGAACCAATCCTGAACTCAAGAAGAGTTTGGTTTGGAAGAGCCCAAACAGTTTGACCAAACCAAGGTAAGTAGCAGTCACTGTCTATTCTTTGTTCGATCAGTTAAAACAAGCCGAAAAAATAAATGTATTATTTTTCCAAACAAACAGAACGGAACAGGGTTAATCACACTCTGTCTCTGGTTGACATGAAATGAAAGTTTTCTGATTACGATTGAGACAAGGGAAAAGGGTCAAAGACCTACTCTACTGGGCCACTGTTTCTTGACTGCGCTGAGTTTCTGAATGGGTCTGTCTTTCTTTCTTTCTGTCTCTCTCTCTCTCTCTCGTACAAACTGACATCATCATCCTAGGAAAAGGGCTTTCTCCGTCTACCATATCTAATCCTCTGATCATCTTGTATGTCTTTATCAAATCCCCCCTTAGCCTTCTTCTTTCCAATAAGAACAGACCCAAGTCTCAGCCTTTTCTCTAAGACCTTCCCTCCAGACCAGGCAACATCATGGTAAACCTCCTCTGCACCTTTTCCAATGCTTCCACATCCTTCCTGTAATGGGCGACCAGAACTGTACACAGTATTCCAAGTGTGGCCGCACCAGCGTTTTGTATAGTTGTAGCATGATATTGCGGTTCGGGAACTCAATCCCTCTACCAGTGAAACTTAACACACTGTATGCCTTCTTAACAGCACTATCCACCTGGGTGGTAACTTTCAGGGATCTATGCACATGGACTCCAAGATCCCTTTGCACATCCACACTACCAAGAATCTTTCCATTGACCCAGTACTCTGCCTTCCTGTTATTCTTCCCAAAGTGCATCACTTCACATTTAGCTGCATTGAACTCCATTTGCCACCTCTCAGCCCAATTCTACAGTTTATCAAAGTTCCCCTGCAACCTGTAAAATTCTTCCAAATGGTCCACTACTCCACCGACTTTAGTGTCATCTGCAAATTTACTAATCCATCCACCTATGCCTGCGTCTAAGTCATTTATAAAAATGACAAACAGCAGTGGTCCCTAAACAGATCCTTGTGGCACACCACTAGTAACTGGACTCCAGACTGAATATTTTCCATCAACCACCACTCGCTGCCTTCTTTCAGAAAGCCAGTTTCTAATCCAAACTGCTAAATCACCTCAATTCCATGCCTCTGCATTTTCTCCATCAGTCTACCATGTGGAACCTTATCAAAGGCTTTACTGAAGTCCATGTACACTACGTCAACTGCCCTACCCTCATCTACATGCTTGGTCACCTTCTTAAAAAACTGATGAGATTTATGAGACACGACCTGCCCTTGACGAAATCATGTTGACTATCTGAAATCAAATTGTTGCTTGCTAAATGATTATAATTCTTATCTCTTATAATCCTTTCCAAAACCTTTCCTACAACAGAAGTAAGGCTTACTGGTCTATAATTACCTGGGTCATCGCTGCTGTCCTTCTTGAACAAGGGCACATTTGCAATCCTCCAGTCCTCAGGCACTAAACCTGTAGACAATGACAACTCAAATATCAAAGCCAAAGGCTCTGCTATCTCCTCGCTAGCTTCTCAGAGAATCCTCGGATAAATCCCACCCGGCCAGGAGACTTGTCTATTTTCACTCCTTCTAGAATAGATAACACCTGTGCGTAACTAACCTCGATCCTTTCTAGTCTAATATCTCGTACCTCATTCTTCTCCTCTACAATATTCTCCTTTTCCTGAATGAACACCGATGAGGAATGTTCATTTAGCACGTCTCCGATCTCTACAGGGTCCACACTCAACTTCCCACTTCTGTCTTTGGCTGGCCCTATTCCTACCCGAAACATCCTTTTATTCCTCACATACCTATATTCTATTTGCTAAAGACTACTTGTGTCCTCTCTTTGCTCTTCTTAACTCTCTCTTTAAATCCTTCTTAGCTAATCTGTAACTCTCCATCGCCTCTTTCCAGCATCTGCAGTCATTGTTTTTACCTCGTTGATTTTAACCCTACTGCGAATCCTCTTGCAAGGATGCCTGCCTTGAAGAAATTTTCCTCCTGATTCCTGATGAAGGGCTTTTGCCCGAAACGTCGATTTTGCCTGTCCTCGGATGCTGCCTGAATTGCTGTGCTCTTCCAGCACCACTAATCCATCGCCTCATCTGTACCATCTTGCTTCATCAACACATAAGCCTCCTTCTTCTTCTTAACAAGAGATGCAATTTCTGCAGTAAACCATGGTTCCCTTACCTTATCACTTCCTCCCTGCCTGACAGGGACATACCTATCAAGGACACGCAATATATCTGTTCCTTAAACCAGCTCCACATTTTGATTGTCTGCATCCCCTGCATTTTGCTACCCTCTTCTATGCATCCTAATTCTTCCCTAATCGCATTATAATTGCCCTTGCCCCATCGATAACTCTTGACCTGTGGCATGTACCTATCCCTTTCCATCGCTAAACTAAACTTGACTGAATTATGGTCATTCTCTCCAAAGTGCTCACCTACAACTAAATCAAACAACTGGCCTGGTTCATTACCAAGCACCAGATCCAGGGAGGCCTCCCCTCTTGTTGGTCCTTTGACATACTGTGTCAGGAAACCCTCCTATACACATTTGACAAAAACTGATCCATCCGACGTACTAGAGTTATAGTATTTCCAGTCAATGTTGGGGAAGTTAAAGTCCCCTATAATGACCACCCTGTTCCTTTCACTCCTACTCAGAATAATTTTGCTAATCCTCTCTTCTACCTCCCTGGAACTCTGCGGAGGCCTATAAAAAAAACTCCAAGCAGTGTGACCTCTCCCCTCCTGTTTCTAACCTAAGCCCACACTACCTCATCAAAAATTCTCTCAGCCACCGCTATACTATCTTTGACTAACAAGGCCACGCCTCCCCCTCTTTTACCACCTTGCCTGTTTTTAATGAATGATCTAAACCCTGGAACCTGCAACATCCATTCCTCACCCCGCTTTATCCATGTCTCCGAAATGGCCACAACATCGAAGTCCCAGGTATCTATCCATGCTGCAAGCTGACCTACCTTATTTCGGATACTTCTGACGTTGAAGTAGACACACTTCAAACCAATTTGCAGTCTGCCAGCACATTCCTGTGACCCTGAAACCCTGTCCCTGTCCTTCCTACTCTCATCCTCCTGTGCACTGCAACTACACCTCCGGTTCCCATCCCCCTGCTGAGCTAGTTTAAACTCACCTGAATAGCACCAGCAAATTTCCTACCCAGGATATTAGTACCCTTCTGATTCAAGTGAAGACCGTCCTGTTTGTACAAGTCCCACCTTCCCCAGAATGAGCACCAATTATCCAAAAATCTGAAACCCTCCCTCCTGCACCATCCTTGCAGCCACATGTTCAGCTGATATCTCTCCCTCTTCCTTGCTTCGCTATTACGTGGCACGGGTAACAAACCAGAGATAACAACTCTGTTTGTTCTAGCTCTCAGCTTCCACCCTAGCTCCCTGAAATCCTGCCTTACATCCCTATCCCTCTTTCTGCCTATGTCGTTGGTACCTACATGGACAACGACTTGAGGCTGGTCACCCTCTCCATTCAGTACCCCAAAGATACGATCCAAGACATCACGGACTCTGGCACCTGGGAGGCAACACACCAACTGCGAGTCTCATTTGCTCCCTTCTATCTGACCCTTTAATTATTGAGTCTCCAATGACTAACACTCTCCTCCTTTCCCTCCTTCCCTTCTGTGCAACAAGGACAGGCTCTGTGCCAGAGACCTGGGCCCTACTTCTTGCCCCGGTAAGTCATCCCCCTCAACAGTATCCAGAACGGTATACATGTTTTTCAGGGGAACGACCACAGGGGATCCCTCCACTGACTGTTTTTCCCCCTTTCAAACAGTCACCAAGCTTTCTTCTTGCCTAGGAGTAACTACTTCCCTGTAACTCCTATCTATCACAGCCTCTGCCTCCCTGTTACCTGCAGGGATCTACTAACCAGTCAGAGGCTTATGCCAACCTGAGGTCTGGATCACTGAGGGACACCAAGCTACATGTGAGTAAGGGAAGGGTAGGATTGGAGGAGGGGGGTATTGGGGCGAAGAGTGGAGGTGGAGGGAGGATGACAGGAAAGGTGGAGAATTGGCATTAAGAAGATATTAAGACAGCCAAGGACCAATACCGATCCAAACTAGAGATGGGGACAGACACCCAGCGATTATGGCAAGGACGGAATGATATCACAGGTTCTAAAAAGAGACAGTACAAGATAGCAGACGATGACACATCCCTCCTGGATCATCTCAATGCCTTCTATGCTCGCTTTGAACAGAATTTCAGCAGAGAGGTAACACCTATTCCAAGTTTTGACGAACCTCTCCGAACAGTCACTGCATCAGAGATCAGATCAGTTTTCCTTCGTGTGAATCCAAGGAAAGCGCTGGGACCAGATGGAGTACCAGGCCGTACACTCAGAGCATGTGCAGATCAACTGGCAGAAGTCTTCTCAGACAACTTCAACCTGTCCCTGCAGCAGCCACTGTCCTGCCTGTTTCAAGAGGGCTAACATCATCCCTGTGCCTAAGAAAGCTCATGCAGTATGTATCAATGACTACCGCCCAGTGGCCCTAACTTCGGTGGTCATGAAGTTCTTTGAAAGGCTGATCGTGGCATTAATCAACTCCAGCCTCCCCATTACTCTTGACCCACTCCAATTTGCCTATCAGACCAACAGATCTATGTCAGATGCCATATCACTTGCCCTTCACTCCTCCCTAGAACACCTTGACACCAAGAACAGCTATGTAAGAATCCTATTCATTGACTACAGTTCAGCCTTCAACACTATTATCCCCTTGAGACTGATTACTAAAGTTAGTGATCTCAGACTAAACCCCACTCTCTGCAACTGGATCCTCAGTTTCCTGACCCACAGGCCACAATCAGTGAAGATTGGGGACAATATTTCATCCTCACTAACACTCAACACTGGAGCCCCCCAGGGGTGTATGCATAGCCCCCTACTGTACTCACTGTATACTCATGACTACGTCACCAAATACCAGACTAATGCCATTTACAAGTTCGTTGATGACACCACCATAGTTGGCCAAATCTCAGATAGTGATGAAACAGACTACAGACATGAGGTGGAAGACCTGGAAAAATGAGAACAACCTTGCTCTCAATGCCGGCAAAACCAAGGAACTCATTATTGACTTTCAGCGGGATGTTACTCATGCCCCCCTACACATTGACAGCACAGAGGTGGAATGAGTGGAGAGTATCAAGCTCCTGGGAGTGGTCATCTACAACAAGCTTTCTTGGACTCTTCATGTGGACGCACCGGTTACAAAGGCACAACAACGTCTCTTCTTCCTGAGGAAGCTGAGAAAATTTGGCATGGTGGTGAATACCCTTGCCAACTTTTATAGGTGTACCATTGAGAGCATTCTGTCTGGATGTATCACTACCTGGTATGGCAACTGTACTATTCAAGATCAGAGATGGTTACTGAAAGTAGTGAACTTGGCCTGGACAATCCCAAAGCCAGTCTCTGATCTATAGAATCCATCTACCAGGCCCGCTGTCAAGGAAAGGCCGCCAGCATTCTCAAAGATCCATCTCACCCTGGCAATGTTTTTCTACAACCTCACCATCGGGGAGAAGGTACAGACGCCTGAACACACGCACCAGCTGGTTTCAAAACAGTTTCTACCCTACTGTTGTTAGAATGCTGAATGGACTCACAAACTCTTAGAATTCGCCTGTACCTGTGTTTTGGTTTTTGCTGCTTTTTTTTACCTATTATTTACTTATCTACGCTACTTAACTCTGCGATCTGCCTGTATTGCTCGCTGTGCCTCGGTACACGTGACAATAAATTCAATTCAATTCAATTCATTTGAGGGCTGGCTGTCAGCAAATCCCCTTTTCCTGATGTTGGATTCCTCAATCAGACAGTGAGAGCCATTGAACAAGATTCCTACACACCCTCCCCCTACCTCCATTGCCCCATAGAAACCCAACAATAAAGGATCAATTGCCCTTTTAAAGGCCTCAATTGGCAGGATGGTGAGAACTCATCCTTAGGTCCTCCTGTGACAGACTTTGTTTTGTCAGATATGGAAGAGGAATGGGGGTTGGGGACTCCACCCATTGATTCAATGCATTCCCTCCTGCCACCGAACGTGCTGCTTGCCATTAAAATCTGCCTTATGATTCTAATCTGTGACTTCAACATAATTTCATTCTGTATTTTAGTCCTAATTACGAGTGTTTTTTGTCCTTGTGGTGTAAAGTCTTGCAGGGCGAGCCTGCACACTTCAGTTTTATCCACAAAATAAGAAACAGACCTCACCCAAGGCTTGATTTGTTGCAGACTGTTTGACAGCTGATGTATAATTGAAATAAGCTGGTCTAGAATTCTAAGGATCTTGTAAATGCAGAGAGGGCTCAGTTTTCTCTTTTACTGTCCCACAGAAATTGTAACATAAATTAGTATTGCATTCTACTATTTCTATTCTATTTCTCCTCTCCTTTCGAGCTTTGAACCAAATCCTTTCTTTCTCAACAACTGAACGTAACTTGGCTCCTGGCCACATTTTGTTATGGGTTCAAGGATCTGCTTTACTGAGGACTGGGCGATGTTTAATGCTATTTACGATGCTGTTCTTTCGCAACAGTTTCTCTCAAGAAATAAGAACACATGGAAAGTATTCCCTTAGTGAAGCGTTAAATAACATTCTCCAAAGACTTACGTACTTTGAAGTCGTTCTGAAGTTATTGGCAAACCCTGTTCATTTTTGTTGTACACTTACCAAAAACATAATTGAATCAAAATGGGCAGTTTGTGGAGATTGATACCACAATATGCAAATTATAGTGAAAAAAAACCTTCTTTTCCCAATGTCTTATCTGTACTGTAACTGTAACCATCATGCCTCATTTGGTTAATGGGCTCTATTTCCAGTGTTACTTAACACTAGCAGAGCTCAGACCCAGAGTGATGACATAGCAGCTTTATAGTTGAGGGGTGTCCACCTCTCCCACTGTTGTTGTCAGCGCTGTGCCACAGAAGTCTGGCAGCCTCCTCTTTCTCCAGAGACTAGTATACAGCACTTAATATTTGATTCTTGCCCTCATTTTCTCTGTTGCTCATTCTTTGGAATTAAGAAACAAAAGACTTCAAGCAAAGGTAGGCGAGTGGATTTCAGTTTAGCTTAACAATGATTGCAGTGTGAAAATATGTTGAGATAACTTGCTCTTTTTTCTAAAGCTACTTTCAGAAATGTTTCTTGTGCAAAAAACAAGCCTGGATCATTGCTTTTTTAACCCTTGAATGATGATTTAGCAATATTTACGTTGCAAGTAGGATCACAATTAAGAGTGTACTGCATGAATCTATACATTTTTGTAGGTTAGTGGATAACATTGAATGTGTTAAATCAAGAATGGAGGACTGCTTCTGATAATGTAGGAATGAAAAACATAATTAACAAAATGTAATACGACTGATTTGTGTTCTGTGACCAAGGTACATAGAGAACCTTGTGAATTTATGTAGAAAGTGCTCCTTAACAAATTACTACTCTTTATTACGTCTACAACGAAATAGGCAACACTGCAAGGAAAGGAACGGTGATTGTTGAAAGATACATGGGGTTTATTGTGGAAATAATGTCAAAGCAATATTTTGTGATTTTAGTGCAGGGGCCAAACACAGTGCTACAAGTATGTAGACCTCTTGTCTGCACATTCCAGACAAGAGGATATCTGTCTTAGATAAGCTCAGTTGTTCATTCGGAGCAAGCCAGATTCATGTTTGAAAAAGAAAATCAGTCAAAGACAGTATTCAACATTCTTCATCTGATAGGAAACAGAAGCAGTCAGAAGCTGTCAATGCAGGTGGCAGTGTTACTGGTTCATAGAGTTAGTTGTTCGACTCTGAAGAGCTCGCTGGTTGGGTTGTTGTGATCTCTGTTTATTGAATTTTACAGGTTACCCAGTGTATACTGTGACCTGCGTTAAGGCTGAAACTGAAGTGCCCTATTGCTAATTGTGACAAAGGTGGAGGCACAGGATGTTGTGGCAGAATCATCCTTCTGAGATTTCAATCTTTGACCATTATGCTCTGGTCAAATTACCAACGGTGTTCTCAGAGGAAGCTCATTTTTAAATGCTGGGACATTAGAGATTGCATCAGTTATTTAATGCTCCCTGAAACTGATTTTTTTCTCCTTCTATTCAGAACTACTGTATAGGCTCAAAGGGAGTGAAGGGGTTTCTTACACAATCCAGGAGTGAGTTTATGATAATAAATGTAATAGTTCCTTAAACAGAAATATATGCCAATGATTGATTTCAAGGTTACTGAGTGCTAATAAAGCAAAATAAGGACATAGAAGGTTTTAAATGAAACTTTTTGCTGTGATGAGTGGAATATTGCTGCTGCAGACCAGTCTGTGTGAGCTCACCTCTTTCAAATGCCGTCCCACTAATTACAACCATTGCTTGCTCCCAATGAGTAAAACAGAAGAGTGTTTCCATTACCACTAATTATCTTGTTGTACTTTAGGTTGCTGTAAATTGATGTTCTCATACGGAATTTATCATCACTGGCTTAGACAGAATGACAACACACCAAGTTAATTAAAATCTCCACTAACTGAAAGGGTGAATTTTTATACAAAGATATTTCCTTTGAGTGTCCATGTAGGGAAATATATAGACACTGAGGCTAAAATGCTAAAGCTTGTTTTCCTTGACACTAGATTGCCTCAGAATTTCTTCCAAATGATTTTTTTGTCAGCTCTTTCTGTGGACCCCTGTAACTGTGGTTCCTCCTGTTAATTGGATCTGGACTTGTGTACAGATTAACTGTTTATGGCAATAGGCCATTCCACCCATCCTGTCAATACTCATGCCCTTGGGCTAAGGGGCATCCTGAACTGATCCCATCCTTTTGTTCCCCAGTCCACACCTATTCAATATCCACCTTCTTTTTCGTGAAAAGAGAAAATGAATTTGCAAAGTAATTGCTGAAACCATTGTGATTGACAGCTTCATATCCTATCAATCATCATGGTCTCTCCAACGCACTTTCCCATTTTGTCACCACAACAATGCTAGAGGGGATCTTGAGGATCTGCTGGAGCTGTCAGGGTCAGGGGATTATCAGAGTGGTACCATCTCAGGCAGATAGGAGCATAGGAACAGTAGGACATCATTCAGCCGCTTGACCATTCAATGAGATCATGGCTGAACTGTACCTCATCACCAGTTACTTGCCATTTCTCCAGATCCTCCCACTTCTTTTGCCAAAAAAAATTTAATGGATCTCATTTAATAATCCAGCCTCCTAGTCTCCTTGTGCCCTTTGATGGCAACAGATTACCCCATCTGCCAGTTGCCCCCATCTAACCCTGCTTAGATGGGCAAAGGAATGGTCTGGTAGAAAGATATATCGGTTCCTCTTTTGAAAGGTCAGAAGTTAAGCATTTCTGAATATTCCAGGCATGGGATTTTCCTTTTGGTACCAAGTTCTTGAAAAGAAACCTACCAGTATACCCTTTTGCTCTATAGGGGCACAGTTGGCATGACCAGCATTAATTTAGATACTGCCACATTCTGCAGATTAGTCTCCCCAGCCCCATTTAATAGCAAATGGAATCACTGCCTGCACTTTATGCAAAATACCTTACGTTACATCAAACCACAAGAAGGCAGGTGTAACTACTGCCCACGTTCCCTGTCTGTAACCAGGAAGAAATTATGTCTTTCCCCTTCCTTCTGGATAGAAATCTGCCAATGCTCGTAGTGCCCCCCATGCCAGAAAGCACATCAGCACTCAAATGCAATAGGAAATCCAGGGAAAATTTCTTCTTGCCTTTACTTTTGGTTTTCTAAAACTGTCAATCATGATGACGATATCAGCATAAGCATGGACCAGGTGTGCATGATGGAAAACACAAAACAATTATGACATGGATAAGAAAGAAGACAGTGGAAGACACTGAAACAAACATTAAATAACTGTCAGATAAATCACCTTCTGATTGAAACAGCTAGTCTGTGGTGCATTGTTGGAATAACATAGATACCTTTCATAACCTCAAAAATATTATTTTTCCCTAGCCCAGCAGGCTTTACACCAAAGTAGAAAAATATCTGATGAGTTATGCAAAAAATTCTGAAAAGAGAGACATCTTACTGAAATTCTTTATCTTGCCCTCATCAGGACAAATGCAAGAATGCCAAATTTCAAACAATCACAAAAATTTTAGTCTTCAGAAGAAAGCATGCTGTGATCTTTTAAAAGTACATTTTTGCACATTTTCTGATGAATGGACGATTAAAATCTTCAGTAACATGTCTCTTTTTAGTAATAGCTACATTATATAACGTTCATGTTTTATTGTGGAACATCTCCAGAACACTGGGAACACTTGAATGTTGAGAAAATACTTTATTTGCACAGCATAGAGAAATAGTGTCTTTTTGACAGAACGAAAATAACTGTAGCAATTAACATGTCCTTTCTGTCAAATGGAAGCCATTGTCAGTCTATATGTAGCTAAATTGAGGAGCCAACTATTAGAGCCCCACTTAGAATAGCAATGTTCTTGTTTGTTTCCCTCTCAAAAAGTACCATGAAACGTATTATTTGTTATTCTAAGTCACAGTTCACTAGAAACCAGAGTTGTTCCATTCACAACAACATTGGATGCTTTCTCGACCTCCAACCAGGCATCGAGAGAAAACAATACAAATAGGGATCAACAAGTTCCCAACAGAGTTAATGTCCAGCAATAGTTGGAGAGTGGCAACAGGCAAAAATTCTGGGTGACATTGTATATTTATGAGCCGTGCCCATAAAAGAATGTCTACACATGAAATGAATTTGCTACTTGTAATGTAAAACCAATTAGTGTGTTGCTGTTTAGATAGCTCATCATTCTTGCTGGCATCCCCCCAATTCTACACTCATTCAACCTTATGATATCCAAAACTTTGTTGCCTGTGCCCTAACTCAGCTGAAGTCCCATTTAACCATCACCACTTGCTCACTGGCATTGGCTCCTGATTACAAGCAGCTCCTCAATTTGATAATTTTTATTGCTTTTTGTTTTCCAAATCTTTTCGTCCCTCCCAATCTTTAATATCTTCCAGTCCTGCAGATCTGTGAGCTATCCATGCTTTTCCAATTCCAACCATCTGAACTTCTACCTTTGGTGGCTATACCTTTAGCTGCTCAGGCTGTAAGCTCAGAAATCCAGAGCCTCTCTGACTCACTGTTTCTCTTAAATGCACCTGAAAGCGCACCTTTTTGCGCAAGGTTTTAATCATGTGACTTAATATCTCCTTTATGTGGCTCAGAGTCAAATATTTTTTGACCATTCAAATTAGATTTTTCTAGTTATTATTCTAGTGATACAGACAATCATGTTCCAATGAATGTTTTGCAGTTCAGCTCAATCCTGCTAATATTCAGCAGCCATACAGATACCACTGCATGTACAGTGTTCAGAATGGTTGAGCTCAGCTATAATATCACCAAGGTCTCCTTGACCAATGTTCTTATATTTCTGATCAGAGATGTGGTTGTACACCTATGGAGCAGTTGAAACTTGCACCTGAGCCTTCTGGCTCAGAGGTGGGGATACTACCATTGTACACAACAGCCACCTCCTCTTGACTGATATTGAATACTTACAATAAGCCTCAGGCTTGCCTGATCTGCCTCACTGATCAGCAGACCACTGTAGGTTCATCCGGCTAGTTAATGGATAGGTCCTTAACAATAAAGGGAAAATACTGCAGATGCTGGAACTCTGAAATAAAATTGGTGAGGGCTGGACCAGCAAGTCCTGCATAGCTATGAAGAGAGAGAAAGTTAGAATCATAGAATCCCTACAGTATGGAAACAGGCCCTTTGGCCCAACAAGTCCACACCAACTATCCGAAGAGTATCGCACCGAGAGAGAGAGCGAGAGAGAGAAAGAGAGAGAAAAAGTGAGAGGGATGAGGGATCTGGAAGGGGGGATGGAGAGAAACTGTTCCCACTCATGAAAAGTTCATGATGAAAATAACACAGACTTAAAGTCGGATTTACAAAAGAAGCAAAGATGATGTGAGCAAAGTTTTTTTTCTACACGGGGAGTAGTTCAGGTCTGGAATGCATAGCTTGAGGATGGGATAAAAGCAAAAACATGCAATACGGTATTCAACTGTAACTCGGGCCATGTGGGGGCTGGGACACCTCATGCCCTGACATCAGGATCCTGAAGCCAAAGTAAAATCCAGTTCTAATTTTGTAATGGACTTCATCAATTCAACTGGTCAATCTTTCAGGGATAACATTTGACCTCCTGATTAGAAGCCAAGCAAAATTGCATTGAAAAACCCTGAAGTTCATTGCTCAATAGTAATGCAGGATGTTCACTAAACATATATATATGTTATTTCTTTGAGATACAAGTAATAATTCCATGCCTTTTCTCTACACACAGCTTCACCATACATTCCTGAGATGAAGGCCATTCAACTTCCTATATTTGCTTTGCTGGTTAGCAGCATACTTTGTCAGTATGACTACAATGAATACTTTGGTTACTACAACCTAATAAATTTACAGGCCCCAACTTATCCAGTTTGCTCTGTTGAGTGTGACTGTCCACTAAATTTCCCCACTGCCATGTATTGCAACCATCGCAAACTTAAAACCATCCCTTTGGTACCAGCGGAAATAAAGTACCTTTACCTCCACAGCAACCAGCTCACTGGCATTCCAAATAATGCATTTGAAAATGCCACTGGTCTCCAATGGCTGGTCTTGGATGACAATCAGATTACTAGTGACAACGTAGGAAAGAATGCATTCTCAAAGCTAAAAAGCCTGAAGAGGTTGTACCTAAACAGGAACAATCTGACAGACGTTGTCCGTGGCCTACCAAAGTCATTAAAGGAACTGAGGCTTTCATCGAACAGGATCTCAAAGGTTGGAAACACCTTAAGAGGACTGGAAAACTTGACAACTCTTCAACTCAATGACAACAAATTGAAAGATGTTGGATCTTTGAGTGGATTGAAGTCTTTGACATACCTTGATTTAAGTGGCAATCAATTAGCAAAACTTCCTGATGATCCTCCAGAAGGCATAGAGATGTTTTATGTGACAAACAACAACATCAAAAGCATTCCAAAGGACTACTTTAACAAGATAAAAGACCTACAGTACCTACGTATGTCACATAATGAAATTACAGATGACGGTATCCCTGATAAAATCTTCAACATCACCTCACTCATTGAGTTGGACCTTGCATACAATGATTTGAAGAGCATCCCGCTTGTTAATGAAAGACTCGAAAATCTGTACCTACAGGCAAATAAAATTGACAGTAAGTCTGACTGTGTTTCACTCATGATAGCATCAAGTTCAGATGTTAAAAGACACAAAATAAAATGAGGAATTTAGGACTAAACTATTAAGTCAAAGTGTGCACTGTTCATAGAAAAAATTTGAAAAAATATTAAAACAGAACTTTAACATAGAAATGAATTCCAATTCAGCTGAATTGAACCATGAATATTGGAGATTTTTTTCTCTTCCTAAGGTTACTTATACTCTTAAAAGATAATTCTTATAGATAGATGTACTAACATCTATTTTGATATCAATATAAACAAAACATCTTCTGAATTCAGGCCAAATCTGATACCTGCAATATTTCAATGATATGGCAATTTATGGAAAAATTTAATTTCTAAATATCTGAAGATAATTTGCATTTTGTATGATACAGTACTGGTAGCTTCAGGGTAAATGGAAGGAAAATTGGTCACCGCTGCCACATCTGTTTGGTTGGAATTACCATGTTAAATTAGCACAAGACAACCGTTTTCGATATTCAGGTTGTCTACTGGAAACAAGTAACATAACATAAAACCATGAATTGAAACATGTTCAGTTCAGCAAAACACTGAAGAGGGAAACACACGATTAACCTAAGGTATTTGCTCCTAATCCACAACAATTCTTATTAATTAATTTCCTGCCACTATTCATTACTTTCAATAAATAAAGAGGCCATTCGACCCAAACAGTCCCTGCTAGTGTTCATAATCCACGTTAGCCTCCTTTTATTATACTTCACGTATGTCCCCTGTATTCTCTTCTCCCTCAAAACACTTTTTGAACTTCCTCTTACATGCATTTATACTATTCACTTCAAGCACTCCCTATGATAGCAAGCTCCATATTCTCACTCTGGGGAAAGAGGCTTTTTCTGATTTCCCTATTATATTTCCTAGAGATTGTGTGAGAGGTGGTGGGATGATTTTTGGTATAGTCGTTAGCACTGCTGTCTCACCAAGGACTCAGGTTCAATCCCACCCTTGGGTGGTTGTCTATATGAAGCTTACATGTTCTCTTCCTTTCTGCTGGGTGCTTGGTTTCTTCCTACAGTTAAAATGTGCAGGTTAGATGTGCCATGCTAAAAAAAAGGTGCCTTATAGTATCCAGGGATGTGTGGGTTAGCCATGGTTAATAGCCCATGTTGGGGGGGGAGGGGAGACAAGGGATTGTTGGTCTGGGTGGGATGCTCTTCAGAGGGTTGGTGCACACTCAATGGGCCAAATGGCTTCTTTCTGCACTATAGGGATACTATCCTGCAATAATGGCCTCTGGTCTATTTGTTACTCGCCACAAGCAGAAAATGTTATTGGGTCCACAGGAAACATAATGTGCGAGGTGACCTTTTTAAGCAGAATGAAAACTCTCCATTTCCTGGCAGCAGGTTGAGATGCAGAGGTTTGGTCAGCTGCAACATATTGGGCCTTATATTGGCCCATGTCAAGTTCTGGCTTGCAACACTATTGTACGCAATGGATATTTATTACATAAAACCTTTTTGTAATTCCAATGAAGAAACAATGGCACGTGAAACTCTTGTGGTACCCAGTTCATGTTTATTTAGAGGTGACTTGCACCAACTAGCTTTGTGCTATGTAGTCACTGTGCAACGTCAGTGGTTTTGTGTCCTTAACTCTCTGACGCGAGCAAGGGGAGCAGGAGAATGACAGCTTGGATCGGTAGCTTTGGGTCAGTAAGGATGGGTCAGTGGTGAGGTGGTTGTAGAGGCATGGAGAGTGGAAAAGGGTAGAGCCTGGTGTTGTTGAAACAGGTAGTCAGTGTAAGAAGGTGAGGAATCTGAAGGGTGCTGTCAGTGCTGTTCAGATGTAAGTCCACCTCAAGGTGTTGGCTGACAGAGTCCTTATACTGCCTTAAGTTTTACAACATCACAATGATCCCCTCTGAGGATGCTCTGTGAGAACGTCCTTCAAATGCATAGAAGGGAGAGTCAGCTGAGCCTACAAGTTCTACCATTTCACACAGAAAAGTGAGTACAGCATTGGACAATAACTCAAACATTCGATAAAGAGTGAACATAAAAACACATTATTTCCCTTCCAAAGAAAGAAATGTCCCTAACATCCCTGTAAACATCATGCACGCCAGTCATAAGACTGGAAGACAATAACATGTAGGAGCAGAAATAGGCCATTCAACCCATTGAGTTTATTCTACCATTTAATTAAATCATGACTGATCTGATATTCATCAAATCCACTTTCCTCCATTATCCCCATATTGTTCAATCCTTTACTGATTCAAAATCGGTTGATCTCAACCTTGAATCTAATTAACCATGAAGTAGTCCATCTATTTAGATCTCTGACTGACTTTGTCTAATCAAATACAGGTAACATGCACTTGATTAAAGTGAAACCAGTGCAATGTGAAATATTTATAAGTGAAATTTAATTTTGAAAAATACCCTTTGTGCTCTCAGGTCTTATGTGAAGGGAATTGGTCAAGAAAGTTGTGTCCATGAAGCAGAGTCTCCCTGTCTGATCAGGAGCCTCTTCTATAGCCCACTTGTTGAGACAGCATGGTCAGCTGACAGTGGTTTTCCTTCCTCTGCCATGTGATTACGCACGTCTCCTGTGCACATCTTGGCACTTTCAATCCATTTGGAATTGTGTAGGAATCGGAGAGCAGAAATAGAGTCTTCTTCTTGTTGCATCTTTGGGAATGTTGCACAGCTGGCAAAATCTTCCACACTCTCTCAGATCAAATCTATCAAAACTGTTTGTAATGCTAAAGCCATTTGTTAGGTCAGATTTCTCTTTCCATGGAGAGAAGAATGTTATTGTACCAATTTGCTTGCTGCCATATTTTTTACTGGCAAGGTGATTTACAAGTAAGAAACTTTTGAGAGTGTCAAGAGACTTGGCCATTTCTTTTCATAATGGCCATGCTAACCTGTGTTGCCGCTTCTAGTGGTCTGTATGTCTGTTCTCCCAAATCCCTTTGAGTATCTACCCCAGCGAGAATTTTCTTTTCTAAGTAATATATGACTATTTACATTTCTTTCTCAAATGTTATACCTCACATTGATCTAGTTTTAAGTGCAATCACATATCACTTTAACATTTTAATTTAGTTCATTTTTTTTTCCAAATTGTTGCCATACTCCAGAATTTAGTTCCTAGTTTATCAGCAAATTTAGAAATTGACTGTTTTTTTTAATTCCAGTGTATAAACAATTAGTGTGGATCCCCACTTTCCATTTTTAGACATTCTGAATAGTTTTCCATTACCTCACACTAACTAATAATTTCAGGTGGATTATTTGAAAAGTAGCAGTGAGACCACTTTTGTCATACCCTAGACTGGACACATTGCACCTTTTGATTATTAAATCCATGAACACATTAAGATATCAGTTAGATTAGTTCACACTGCGGTATTTTCCTGGCTGTCATTAATAACAGCCAAGAAATCCTCTCATTATAGAATCCCTACAGAGTGGAAGCAGGCCTTTTCGCCCATTGAGTCCACACCGACCTTTTAAAGAGACTCAGTTCCTCTACCCTATCCCTGTAATTTCCTTGACTAATCCACTTAGTCTGCATAACCTTGGACATTATGGGCAATTCAGCATAGCCAATTCTCTAAGCCTACACATATTTGGACCATGGGAGGAAACTGGAGCACTCAGAGGAAACATACACAGACACTGGGAGAATGTACAAACTCCACACAGTCACCCAAGGCTGGAATTTAACTTGGATCCCTGGCACTGTGAGGCAGCATTGCTGACCGCTGAACCACCAGGCCATCTTAGACTTCTTTGTTAACTGCTTATAGTTAATACACAGTTCATTGGGAAGCTCATCACTGTCCTAGGTTAAAACCCTCATACAAGACAAGCAATATAATCTTAAGAAAATCCATACAGCTATGGTCCTCTAAGATAGTATTATGGTACAGCTAACTTTCAACGAGTAGCTTCAGGTTCAAATCCCACCCCAGGATTTGAATAACAAGGAAGCTGTATTTAGATTACATTACAGTGTGGAAACAGGCCCTTCGGCCCAACAAGGCCACACCGACCCGCCACCCACCCATACCCCTACATTTACCTCTTACCTAACAATACGGGCAATTTAGCATGGCCAATTCACCTGACCTGCAGGTCTTTGGACTGTGGGAGGAAACCAGAGCACCCGGAGGAAACCCACGCAGACACGGGGAGAATGTGCAAACTCCACACAGTCAGTCGCCTGAGGCGGGAATTGAACTGCTGTGAGGCAGCAGTGCTAACCACTGTGCCACCGTGCCGCCCACATTCAGGTGCATTCAGAACACAGCCAAACAGGTTGATTACCAACTTGCAAATCTTACCAATATGTCAGGCAGTATGTGGAGTATACCCTTTAAGCTACAAAGCCTCTGCTTTAATCTGTTCTGGAAAATGGAAGCTACAGAAACGGACCTAAGTATATGCTTCATTTGTCTCATGCATCTCTCAATTAAGGGAAACCTCCCAAGTCTTCAGTCCTATCTCTGTAATCTAATCACCCTCTTAGATCTCTGTGTCCTCTAATTCTAGCCTCTTGTTCAATCACTGGGAGTCATGACTTCAGTTACCAAGTGCCTAAACTTGAATTTCCTTCCGAACCTTCAGCACCGCCTCTCCTTTATAATGTGCTGCTTAAAATCCTATCTCTTTCACCAAGATGTTTTGATTATCTGTCACATTAGCTTCTGACGTGATTTAATGTCAAATTTTGTTCAATACCCATGAAGTATCTTGGGACAAGGCACTGTGTAAATGCAAGCTGGTCTTGTAGGAAATTATTAGGACACAGATTCTTGACAGTACTATTACCATTATCTGAAACTCTTAATATATTTATATACCTTGTGTTTATAGACTTTTTCATCTAAATGTAATAATCTATGCCAATAAACTAATTTCCACTATGATAGGAAATGGTGATATATTTAGACTTTGTGCTAAATTATGTAATATTTCCCAAACATTAGAATGCTCAAAGACATTAAACTCTAAATCTGAGACGCTCCATATATTGCTGAAATGTTGCACTTAGCTTTATATTACAAGAATCAATATTCCTTGGGTCACTCTAATACAATGAGTGTCTCTAAATCTCTGAATCTTCATTTTGCAGAGTTTACCTTGCAGAGCTTCTGTCGTGTTACTGGACCATTGGATTTCTCCAGCATCAGGCACCTGCGTCTGGATGGTAACAACATCTCTCGAGCCAGTGTGCCCTATGATCTGATCCGATGTCTGCCCCTGGCCTCGGATATTACACTTGATTTTTGATCTACATCCACTTAATTGGGAAGACCTGAGGGCAGACTTTAACACTGTGTAGCTGTCTGTCTTGTCCTCCTGCCTCACCCCCAACCCCGAATTCCCCAAGGTTTCCCAATCAGATTTGTTCACTTGTTAACACATCATGTCATGCATACTAACACTTTTCGATCTTATATCTTCACATAACCATAACTTTTCTACTAGATTTTCAAACAGCTAAAGAAAACCAACAGAATTATTGAAAAGAAAGGAACGTAACAGTAAGTCGAGGTTAAGGGTAAAGCTGCATAATGTGGAAAGAAGGTATTCTTTCAAAATGGAAGGTATTTTGGGATCTTTACAAGGATACATTTGAATCAACCATCTGTTGTACACATATTCAGCAATAGTCAAATAAAGCTTGTGATGAGAAGTTACAAAAAAGAATAAATCAGTGATTGCAATGCTAAAATTAAATCAACTTACTTTCCTGTATTTTGAGAATCCTCTTTTGCTCTGTTTTTTATAATAGCGATACAAATATTACAAAGGAACTTTTAAAAGATTCAGCTCTTTTATAACCAACTATGTTCTGTGCAAACTTGCCATTCAAATTATGCAGTTCAGAAGATTTTTCAAATAATTCCTCACCAAAATATTATATTCGTAAGTCCTCTAAAAGATTATCAACTTGTACTGACTTAAATAGTATCAGCGCTATCTATAATTACTGTATTATAGAGTAGGTTTGAAGAAAAACACATAGGATCTGTAGAATGTGGGAGAACAGGAGTTTGATGGGATTTAGCAATTTAAAGCTTGTACAGAAGTTATTACGAAATAAAGATTAACAGTAAACATTATTGTAATAACCAAGTGAGTGGCTTTCTTTCAATAACTTGCTTAAATTTACTTGGCTTAAAAAGCTGGCAGTCTTGCAACTTTTAGATTAGTTTTTCATAGGGACAATGAAATATTTTAACCACAGCTTGCATCATACATTGTAAATCATGCATGATCTTTTACCCGTTTTTCTTTGTATGCAAATTTGAAGTTTTGTGCAGGAAATAGAGCATGGTTAATTTAGCAGCAGCAGCCATGGCTGGCTTTAATTTATCTGTTGTATTTTTGGCTTTAGCTGACAGCCTTGAGTCTGCAGTAATGTCCTTAGTATGCAACCATTGTTTACACAGCCAGGTATGCCACTAGGTTTGAGTTTGTTGGGTCTCTCAAATACCAGTGCTATTTGTTTGCAAGGAAATCTATCCAACTGTCAACCAGGCTATAACTTGAGGGCATCTTTTAGGCTCAGAGTACTCCACCTTTGGGGAATGAGTGGACAGTTATCTGACGTTGGTATGTTACACCATTATAATAAGACACTTGCTTAAGCTGATCGCACAATGGTAATCCTGATCAACATGGAAAAACACAGCTGGAAGTGGACTTCACAAGATCTCCGCCAGGATGGGATAGATGTGGAATTATTGAATTTTATAAATCCACAAAAAAGGGTGTTCCAGACAACTGACCTGAAAAATGTATCACTTCCAAATGTAATGAACTGACCTTGTAGTTTTAACTCTGTACACAACTTTTATTTTTCTCACATTAACCATTAAAATATATCTTCACCTTTCTTCAACTGTGCTTTATTTTATTCAATAAATTTGTGAACCTCCACCTATTTGTTATTGATATATAAAGATAAATTCACCTAATAAAGAAAGACACTTCTGGTACATAGGCTGCACAACAGATTCAACACATCAAGCCAAAAAAATCCAAAGAACTGCAGATGCTGGAAAACAGAAACAAAAACACAAGTTGCTAGAAAAACTCAGCAGGTCAGGCAACATCTGTGGAGAGAAAGCAGAGCCAATGTTTTGCGTTCAGTGACCCTTCCGTTATAAGTAACAAACCTCTTGTTCAATCGAGTATTTGTTTGTTAGATGCTGTTCTAATGCTGGTCAAGGTCATTCCTCCTTCTTCTTGACCCACTGATGACTGTTTTCACAACAGAGTGGCTTATTTGATCATTTCACAGGGCTTTAAGAGATGCCTCAGAGCAAGAAAGAGATTACAGGATGTGTTTTTCAAGTGGTGCCATGACTCCAACATTGAGAGGAAAAGGGTGCCCAGAACTCGCATTTACTGAATGCAAGTCCTCACTGGCCACCTTACCTTGCATCAGTTTCCAAAACAGCTGTTGGATGCTCCACTGCCCCACTGAACAGGGCATGGAGGGGACGCTGTGGAGCAGGGAGGTAAGGGGTTGGAGCAGGGAGAGTGAGGTCTGGAGTGGGGAGGGGTATGGGTGGAGCAGGTCATGGAACATGGAGAGTCAGCAGAAGGGGTGGAATATGGAGGAGTAGGGAACAGAGCAAGGAGTGGGAGCAAGGGGCACAGCTAAATAGAGATGTTACATGTTGTCTATTAGGTGTAGGGCTAGACATACTGGTCTCAGAGATGCTGAGAAGAATATCAAGAGCGTGAGAGAGAATGTGGGTGTTTCTGGCTAGGCCAGCATTTATTGCCCATCCCTAGTTGTCCTCAGCAAGGTGGTGGTGAGCTGCCTTCTGGGACTGCTGCAGTCTATTTGTTGTCGACCCACAATGCCCTTAGAGAGGGAATTCAAGGATTTTGACCCAGCGACAGTGAAGCAATGGCAACATATTTTGAGATGGGATGGTGAGTGGTTTGGAGGGCAATTTGCAGGTGGAGGTGTTCCCACCTGCGTGCCTGTCTGCTTCACCAACTCAGAGACTAAGTTCTCCCGTTTGCTTATCCTCTTCGTTCCACCTCATCCCCTTTCTGAGAGGATTCAGGTCAATAATCTTGACATCAGGTGCATTTGTATCTCATTCAAATCATGCTGGAATTAAGTTCACCTTCCCCATCAACTTCCACTAATTGAGCAATTTGATGTTTCAAATACTTATCACCAAGTTTCAGGCATATACCTGGAGACTGTCACTTCTTCGTATACTGCAGGGCAAATTCTTGCAGCTTTGTCCTTATCACATAATGTGGTTAACAGTTGCCTACATTCCCTTGCATAATCTTGTCTCCGAGTACAGTTTGTGCCCAAACAGAGGTAGGCAGGATGGCTTCCTAGGCATCTCCAACTAGCATGAGCTTACAGCTGAAGGAGGAGAAAGTAAGGACTGCACATGCCAGTCAGGCAGCATCCTAGGAGCAGGAGAGTCGACGTCTCGAGCTAAATGCTATCCTGATGAAAAGCTTATACTCAAAATGGCGACTCTCCTGCTCCTCGGATGCTGCCTGACTGGCTTTGCTTTTGCAGCACCACACTTTTAGAGACTTACAGCTGAAGGCTACGGAACAGGAAAGACATGAAATTGGTGAGTGGGTAAAAGGATAAATCAGACAACGTTGTGCTCCAGCCAAGTGGAGTGTCTGGGGTGGTGGGAGGGGGCTTGTGTTATGTCTAACAGTGAGTAAGCGATATACCTTATTGAAACATGATCTTGTTATCATCACCGTATCACAATTTGTGACATAATGGTTAAAGCTCTCAGTCTTTCGTTCTCCATCTTACTGGGGTCAATTGCAGCATGACATGCTAAAGGAAGCCAGTTACAGTTTGTAAATGAATTGCTCAGACACAGCAGTACCTGTAACTGTATGTAGATACCAGGAGCTGTGTTAAATGCCTACTGGATCTTTCAGTGCTGTGTTATCCATGTCTGTTATAGATGCTACCATTTAACTGAGATTTTTGAAGAGGTGCCTAAATGTATTGATGAGGATAATGTAGTTGATGTTGGTTTACATGGACTTCAGTAAGGCCTTTGACAAGGATCCATGTGGAAGGCTTGTCCAAAAGGTAAGGCAAGCTGGAAAACTAGACCCAAACCTGGCTTGCAATGGAAAGCAAAAGATGGAGGGTTGTTTGTGTGACAAGGTCAAAGGGCCTGTTTCTATGCTTTATGACTCAATGACTCTACAAGTACATATACAAATATCCTGCAGATGCACAAAAGCCCATTACTGCATCTACAGCAGATTGTGAGGGTAAGACAGATCAGGGGTACTGCAATCAGTGACACTATACTGTGATGGTTATTTCAGTCAGGGTTTGAGCTGTGACAGTCTAAGGACCTGTATATGGGCTACATTCCAGAAATCCGGAGGGTCCACGCCTGAAGGCAGTCCGCAGGCTACATTCCAGAAATCCGGAGGGTCTGGTTCTGCCTGAAGTCTCAATTTGGGGACTCTTTGTTTAGGATGTTATCTGTACACCTTGAGGCCGAACCCATGTCTGGGTCTTGGTCTGAGTTTCCTGTGAAGTGGAGGGAATATCCTGGTTTACACAGGCAGCTGTTTTTATAGGGTGGGCGCTGGAAGCTCTGGGTTAGGATTGTATAGACTCCAGGGGAAGGTAAATGTCAAGGAACCTCATAGTGGAGCTTGTTTCGATCATGGATAAGGTAAGACTCAGCAGGGGCTTTAGCACTTGGATTGTGAGGGTTTCTGAGGGTGGGTTCAGTCAGTAATATTTGAGAGGGGCTCTGCAGTGGGGCGATTTTAGGGGAGAATGGCGAATCTAGGGGGTAACAGGAATTTTGAACCAGTGGGGGTGGAGGAAGAGAATAGGGGTTATCTGGTGGATTTTGTTTGGGGTTGAGGGTGATGTTGGCACCGAGGTGACCCAACTAACTGAATCTCACCTTGTTTTCTTCAAGGAACCGGAGTAAGTCTCAGTCAAATTGGAAAGCACTACACTCAAAGTGGGAGGCAATTTCATTTTGGGGAGGAAGTGTCGTTATAGCTCACATGTTGTGGCCAAGAAAATGAGACCCCTATTTATGAAGAGTCCAGTTGATTGTCCATCATTTTTATCTGCCTTCACTTGGCACATTTTTCATGTTCCTACAGTGTGCAATCCACAGTCTCTGTCTCTGGCTTTAATTTCCACACCAGTACTTGGTGAACGTGGAAGATTTGATTCTAGTTATTATATTCTCTCTCTTCTAATATTGTCTGATGAAGCGTTCCATTTACAGCTGGAGAACTTGGTAACCCCTGTGGTGCCCCCAGACAGCATGTTTGTCCATCTCTGCAGGCAGCAGCAGGAGGACTGTGGTCTGGATCTCCCGGGAGGAGACAGGCTGCCACTTGCTGTAGTAGACTAGGCTCAAAGATGTCATTGACAAAAAAGTTGACAACACTAATGAAGGAGGAGAAGGAGCTGGTGTCTGGGTGGACCTTGTAGATATAGAGGCTGTGACTCTCCTTGCATTTCTTCTCTCCTTTGACATACTTCTTATAACATGGCCAACATGATCATCATCCTGTAAATCCTTCCAACATGCCTGTCGGCAGATGGTAAGTGTGGGAGAGTTAGCCATCCTGCAGAAAGCAATGGCAAAATTAATTGTCTATAAATGTAGACCAATCCAATGAAAGGCCACATTTCAGCCCTCAGAAATGAGAGTGGGAGAAAAGACAGACTCATTGTGACATTCTTTGACTATGTGATATTAACTTAAAATGAATTCCTCTGAAATATTGGCCTCATTATTAGCAGTGTTAGTGTTCTCTGGGCCAGAAGAGGTTCCAACTGCCCTGGAAGTGTCTTCGAACAGACGTGTCCTGATTAAACATTTTTAAAAATTCAATGGGAATTTGCAAGGCAACTGAATATAATCTATGAACTGTCACATCAGTGTGAGCCAAATACTACCGTATGTTTGGCAACTGGCTTGAAACCGCTGTCATGTTGGGAGTAAGGGTGCATACAACTGGGGTTTAAGGGGTTGCCTGCAATGGAATTTTGCCAAGGCCACAGAATAAGCATTCTGTTTCAACCTTCCGCAAGCTGACATGTATAGATGGGAAAGTGCACAGCAATGTTTTCCGTCCACTGGTCCATGTGCTCTGCCATCTCACACGCACACATTATTCATGAATAGTGGTCCTTTGAAGCCACATAGGATGCAGTTTCTCAAGAAACATGGGATGGTTGGCAAGGAGACCAGGTGGGACTCATTAGGAGGTAACAGTTTCTCCTGGGGTATGATGGGGCAGGCTGGCCATGTGAAAGTCTAAGAGAAATCTAACTCTCAAGGTGACATTACTGGTTCCACAGACCTCTGAAAGCAACATCATATTGGTTCAGATCAACCCTGCCATTCTTCTGGTCATCGTGCTTCACTGAAGAATCCACAGGCTCCAACGCTAACAGCAGCAGGAGGAGGAGGAGCACAACCTGTGTCAGATGGTCAACAAAGATAGTCCCAAATTGAGTCCACAGGCTGAAAGGAGAAAGTGAGGTCTGCTGATGCTGGAGATCAGAGCTGAAAATGTGTTGCTGGAAAAGCGCAGCAGGTCAGGCAGCATCCAGGGAACAGGAGAATCGACGTTTCGGGCATAAGCCCTTCTTCAGGAATGAGGAAAGTTTGTCCAGCAGGCTAAGATAAAAGGTAGGGAGGAGGGACTTGGGGGAGGGGCGTCGGAAATGCGATAGGTGGAAAGAGGTCAAGGTGAGGGTGATAGGTCAGACTGCATTGGGGGCGGAAAGGTCAGGAAGAAGATTGCAGGTTAGGAAGGCGGTGCTGAGTTCGATGGATTTGACTGAGACAAGGTGGGGGGAGGGGAAATGAGGAAACTGGTGAAACCCGCGTTCCTGCCTTGTGGTTGGAGGGTTCCTAGGCGGAAGATGAGGCGCTCTTCCTCCAACCATCGTGTTGTTGTGGTCTGGCGATGGAGGAGCCCAAAGACCTGCACATCCTTGGTGGAGTGGGAGGGGGAGTTGAAATGTTGAGCCACAGGGTGGTTGGGTTGGTTCGTCCGGGTGTCCCAGAGGTGTTCAGTCCCTTCCTCCAGATCTTTGACACAGATATTGATCGTTGATGATCCCATAGTGATTTCTGAGGCACTCCACCAGTTACAGCTTTGTAATATGACAATAAGCATT
>NC_057728.1:53458452-53477592 GCF_004010195.1 Chiloscyllium plagiosum
GGGAGCACGAGGCGGCGCCGATACAGTCATTGATGTAGCGGAGGAAAAGGTGGGGGGTGGGGCCAGTGTAGTTGCGGAAGATGGACTGTTCCACATATCCTACGAAGAAGCAGGCATAGGTGGGGCCCATGCGGGTGCCCATGGCTACTCCTTTCGTTTGGAGGAAGTGGGAGGATTGGAAAGAGAAGTGAGGACCAGTTCAGTCAGTCGAAGGAGGGTGCCGCCGCGATATTAACCGTCACCTGAACTCCCCCACCCCTGCTAGGAGGACATCATTCACCTAACATGGGGCAAATGGACATCTCGTCTGGCCTACATCTTGTTTAGCAAACACTGCAATGAGGCATCAACAAATTGCAGGATGAGTTACTGCTAACTTTGAGACATCTCCAGATTGGGTGAGGGGGTGGAGAGGTAGTAAGAGGGTATACAGTATTGACTGCACTCTCCAGGGATGATCCTGGTTTGCAGTGATTGAAGGGGTGACCTTTAAATCCAACACCAGAACTGTCTGCTGAAGGTCCAGGTGGGAGCAAGAGATTCTGCTTTCTGGCCATACGTCATTTGCATTTTAGCTTACACTCTAACCTTTTTGCATATAAAGTGCGTGAATGTGTGAGAAAACTCACCAAAGGCCATGGTAAAAGGGACACCCTCTACACTTGAATTCCAGTGCAAACAATATGTAAGATGGGGCAAAAATTCCCATCAGATACCCTGGATTAAAACTCTCTGAACTTGGGACATGAGTTTGTGGAATTTACATTTGACTAAGAGTCACTGAGCTCTCTGGCTGTGACAGACTAGGCAATATGCAAGCCTAGAGGCAGCTGTCTGAAACAGGGGTTTAGCTTGTAAAGCGAAAGGAAGACTCACAAATGCCTCAGCTAAAAGATAATGAACATCACCTGCACGGCAAACAACTGAGACATTCTGGAGCCTACAATACTATGAAACCGTTCAGATTTTAATCATTTTCTCAGACACAGAGATACTGAACATGGCCCAGGTTTGATTCCAGCCTTGGGCGACTGTGCGGAGTTTGCATATTCTCCCCGTGTCTGCGTGAGTTTCCTCTGGGTGCTTCAGTTTCTTCCCACAGTCCAAAGATGTGCAGGTTAGGGGGATTGGCCATACTAAATTGCCCATAATGTCCAGGGATGTGTAGGTTAGATACGTTAGTCAGGGGAAATGTAGAGTAACAAGGTAGGGGAATGGGTCTGGGTGGGATACTCTTCAGAGGGTTGGCGTGGACTTGTTGGACTGAATGGCCTGTTTCCACACTGTAGGGATTCTATGATGATTGTACAACATGCAAACCTGTTTGCCTTGAATGGGAAGGCCTTCACACTATTAGCAACACCTTAACCTCACCTCTCAAAGAGAAATAATGAACATTCAAAACTATCGGAAACTCACTTACTTTAATTGAACAACCATTCACGTCTCATCTAATACTCAGGAAGCTCATTCAGCCCCGAGACGAGGAACAACAACAATCAAACCCAAATTTGTCAGGAGATAAGGGAAACTGGCAGTCAGTATAACTGGGGATCCCTGATCTCTGATGTCTGTTTCAGCAAGAGGTGCGGAGAGCATCAAGAGGATCAGCCACGGCCAGTCGCAGACTCAGGAAAAAAGGTGAGCAAGCAATGTTCTCATCCATGAGCCTCCATATACTGATGAGAAGTGACTGGTGAGCCGAGAGACCGAGTGGCAGCGCCAGTGACATCCATCACTGTACAAGCCAACAGAAGCCACTTCGGGGGTGAGCATAAGATCATTGAGACCCACTATCCCAGCTCAGTGAGATAGGATAGAAGGGTAGGCTTCAGGGCTGATGGTGCAGGCCACTCCCCAGGGAAGGGAAATAGGATAGGATCCTGCGATTCGCAGCATCCGAGTCCTGATGAAGGGCTTTTGCCCGAAACCTCAATTTTCCTGCTTCTCGGCTGCTGCCTGACCTGTTGTGCTTTTTCAGCACCACTCTAATCTAGACTCTGATTTTCAGCATTTGCAGTCCTCACTTTTGCCAGTGGATTCACGTTTACTCTCTCACTTTTCCCCTGTCACCCAATAATTAATGGCTTTCTGCAATTCAAAACCCACTGCAAGGGTTAACTGGGGTGTTAGTTTTTTTCCATGGTTATTGTTTTTTCTTCTTTTTCCCCACACTACCGCCTAACTGCAATAGTGCTTATTTATTCCCCAGCACCCATGTTGTGTGCGTGCAGGTGTGAGACACAGTGAAAGACACAAGGTGTACAAAGTTTTATTCAGTTTCCACCACCAGGAAGAAAGGAAACACCTGAGTGGCCAGTGACAAGCAGTGCCCTTCACATCAAAGGGCAATGCTGCGTGATCAAACAGTGAAAGGGAGAGCAGGGATTAAATCAAAATCAAAAGAGCTGGAGGCAGAAATAATACATTCCACTCCCTGCTGCGCCCACCTCTCCCTGAATAGCTCAAGGGTGTTGGTGGACACCGCGTGCCCCTTCTCCACAGACACTGGGCTACAACATAACTGCAGAAGAGGGGCAGGAGGTCGGCCCTAATGACTCCCTCCACGGCCTGCTGCCTGGACCAGTTTGGCCATGCCCAGGAGCAGACCCACGAGGAGGTCCTCAGACTACCCTCCCTCCTCCTCACCGAGTGCCCGAAGATCAGGAGCATGGGACTGAAGTGTAACCAGAAACAGAGAAGAAGGTTTTCAAGAAAATCAAATAGGGAGTGCAAATGCCCACACCCAATATACACATGGTCCACGGGCTCCACAGCACCACAGAACAAGCAGTTGGGTTGGGAGTCCATGAACCACCGCAATCTGCGATTGCAGGGGACTGCTGCATGCAGAACCCTCCACCCCAGATCCCCGAGAGAAAGGGGGAGGATTCCCACGTAGAGAGCCCTCCACTGGGGAATTGGGGTGTTAGTAGCTGTCAGACAGGTCTCATTTCAGTTAATGAATAGCATTGTTCTTATCAAAATATTCATTTTCTCGTCAATTATGCTTGTTTTAATAAAATCAGAGTTTCCTTTGCCTCTGAAGCATCTGTCTCTTGTGTTTTTCACCACACCCCATCTCACTTACGTAAGCCCAGAGTCAGAACCAGGGAGCTGTTGTACATTAAACCGACCAGCACTCCCTATGAATGCTGGCTGTAGCTCCAGTTTTTCCACATCCGGCAACTTGGAACAGTCCCTCTGGGGGGGGCAGCTTGAAATCACATGGGAAGAGTAGAATTGATGGATCAAATTATCTTTCCTCATTCTAGATTTTCTTCTGAACTGGTATGGGACAGACACCCTGACAAACTTTTAAATAAAAACATGCTTGGAAGGTTTCTAATAGCCAGAATGGTGGTATTGGAAAACTCACAGTGTGAACTCAGAAAGCAGTAAAACTGAAAAGCATGTTTCATATTGTTCCAGTAGGAAGCCATTTCCTTTCCCAAGCTTTGATTCTGCAGATGGAACAGATTATGGGAAGAGAGTTAGATCAACATAATAAATGCAGCCAATGGAACACATTCTCTGCATGATCACTTTTATAACTCTTCGTGGTATGTAAGTCACAAATATTTGCAACTTTCTTTCAGTCTTCATTAGCCATTAAGCATTCTGATAGGCTTAGGCTTGGTTTCACTGTCACTGTAACCCTTTCCTGGAAAATGCTGAAAATAAGAAATAGTTGCAAAAGCTTTTTCACTCATTGGACAAATTACAAGATTTCTAAATTTTGAATGATTATTGGCTCCCTTCCCTCCTGTAGAAAAAAAATATTGTGATCATTTAAAATTAGGTATTCTTGCAAGTTGTTCTGATAAGTGTTGGACAAAGTGTTTTGGCAATATGCCTTTCATTTCAGCCACAAACACCTTGGGGAAATGGAGTCCACGTTTGCTGCTCACAATATGGTCTCCTCTATACTGGAGAGATGAAATGCAGACTATGTGACTATTTTGTGGAATGCTTACATTCTGTTTGCAAAAATGAATGAGCTGCTAGTTGCCTGCCACTTTAACAAACTGCTATGTTCCCTGACCAACATCTATGTCTTGTGTGTGCAGCAGTGCTCCAGTGAAGCTCAGTGCAAGTTGGAAGAACATTGCTTAATTTTCTACTTGGGGTTGCCTGCAGCCTCCTGAACTCAATATTGAATTCAAACATTTTAGAACCAGAACATCTTCTTTCATGTCCTTTGCCCACCTCCACACCCTTAGCCCTGTCATCTCGAGGGTTGCCCTCATCTACTTATGATTCCTATTGTCAATTTTTCTTTCTCCTGAGCAGACTCATCTATCCCTGTGCCTCTTTAACTATCAATCTCTCATTCTGGGCAGCATCTCCACATATCCTCTCACTCCTTTCTCTGCTCCCCCCAACCTCCCATCCCTGTCTTCAGTAGAAATAACACCATTTACTAGTTGCCAACAGTTCTTTTGTATCAGCATAGCAATAAGCCCTTTGGCCCAACTTGTCCATGCCACCCAGTTTTCACAATTAAACTATTCCCATTTGCCTGCATTTGGTCCATATCCCTCCATACCTATTCCATCCATGTACCTGTCTAAATATGTCTTAAATGATGAACTTGTACTCGCTTCTACCACTACCTCTGACAGCCTGTCCCTCATCAACCCTCTGTGTGAAAAGATTCCCTCTCTAGAACCTTTTGTATCTCTCCCGTCTCTCCTTAAACCTATGCCTACTAGTTTTAGACTCCTCTGTCAGCAATAATAAGTTCCGTCCTTTTTCTATTGAAGTGGGAGATGGCACGGAGCAGGGTGACACTAGGCACACAGACACATAAGATGGCTGCTAAGCCATCAGTTGGCCACTTGACACATAAGATGGCCGCCAGACCACAATATGGAGAGAGACAGCAAAGCAAATACAGACACAGCCTGGGGCCACCAGAATGCCAACACAATGCACTCACAATCTAGTTGATTAGTTTAAGGTGGCTGGAAGAGAGAATACATATGAATAACATATACAGCTCGCGAACACCTGTGACAGAAATGCTAATAGTTTGATATGGACTCAGTACAAACTAACAACTGCACAGAAATTGACAAAGGATGCGCTGAAACTGACAATGACTGCATCGAAACTATCAACAATTCTGCAATCATTGCCATAAATAAATCATGTTACAAAGACAATAATCTCATCACTGACCTGTTGTGTCACAAGATGTATAAAAGTATCTTGACATGTGCTCCAGGTGGAGAGAAGAATTGCAGCTGACCACTGTGATGTTGGTGCTCCAGTATTTCCTTGTACAATAAACTCTGTCGTTGAACCCCGACTCTGACTCTGAGGCTGGTGATTTTCCCTACAACAATTGGCGCTGTGAGCAGGGTTCTGATTACTGGTGCCCTGGTCAAAGGCCATGATCAGGGGGGCCGGGATAAGAACCAATTTGTACCTGCAAACAAGAAGAATCAGACCAGGCTAAGGACACAGTTTAAAAGTTATATGGATTATAATGTCTGATTTGCTACAGTACTGAGTTAAAATTTTTTAAGTGCATGTCTGTGGAGAATAAGTGTTTAGCTGTACTAACTGTTGTAAGAACCTGCTGCTTGTCCTGTAACAGCCAGAGTACAAGGTCATGTCTGTTTCAAAAGCCCTGCCCTAAACCGGTTGTTAAGAGTGGTAGCCTCCCCCATGTGAAGGTTGGGATTTGAAGTGGGAATTGAGGTGCTGAGGGCACTAGGAGCTGTGAAGCACAAGTGGCAAAGTCAGGTAACATTGGACCCTGTAGGGGCAAACAACGCAGAGTCCAGTTGGAGTTTAAGTTAAAAGTTGAGTCAGGGAGGGTAGAGAAGTCTCACCAGTAGACAGCACACCTTGCTCGGAGGCTGTACGGACGGTGCTGGGACAATATTATTGGCCAGGGGGTAGAGAAGTCCCCACTGGTTAGGAGCACTTTACTGTTGGTGGTATCCAGGGGTACACAATCTGCTAAATGGAAGATAAAAGTTTTAAGGGAGATACTGCAGGTTCCGTTATTGAGAAATACAAGGCAGACAGACAAGGGCTGACAGAGCAAATGAAGAAAAGTGGTTGGGATCCATCCCAGACATTAGCACAACAGAGCAAGTCGATAGATAAGCAGAAATGGAATAAAACTAAAACGGTAGGGGCAATGTTAGTATACCAATTAGTCAGCCTAATTGAACAAGTGAGTGCCTCCACGAGTAGGTGGAGAAAGGACCAGGAACAAGTTAAAGAGCTGGAGAGCAGGATAAAGGATCTAGAATTCACAATAGAAAGAATACAAGATGTGAGAGAAATTGACTGTCTCCCCTCTTACAAAACCGTCCAGCAGGGACCAACTGCTCCCTCTGTTGGACAAACCATGCAAGAGTATAACTTAGCACCCGTTACCAGAGGAGGGACAGAATCACATCCCAAAGCAAATTATAAACCATTTACCCCAGGGGAGAGGCAGCAGATTATGGCCTCCCTGGGCAAATTACAGCCCCGGAGTGCAAACACCCGGTTCTGGGAAGAGCTGGGTAGTGTATGGGTAGGGTACCAACTATACCTAAGGGACATACACCAGTTGGTCCATGCAGCTTGCCCAGCGGACAAGTGGAGGCAGGTAGCTGGCAGTCCCAATGCCACGGCAGCCCGAGACTTTAGAGGAGGACGGTGGACAAATGGCATTACCGTTACAGCTGAGATAGATGCCCAGCAGGCCCCCTTCACCAACTTTAAAGAAGAAATCCAGAGGGTGCTAGGAAATGCTCCCACAAGCTGAAGCAAGATCATGACCACTAAGCAACTGAAAGGGGAAGGAGCCTCTGGGAATGGGGAATGATTTATTAGGGTCTAACAGGAATGCTCAGGGCAAGCAAACCCAGATCGGGGGGACCGGGCATTCATCCAAGCTTTTAAAGATGGGCTCTCTAGAGCCCATCAAGCCATCCTGAAAATGGGAGTAATAATGTCCCAGGATTATGGTGACCTAGTTGAGTGGGCTAGTGGGGTGCAGGATGCAGAAGCTCCTGTAATAAAGACAAGACCTGACAAGGCAGCCTCTTGGAATGGAGGCAAGAATGGAATAAAACTATCCTGCCATAACTGTGGTCGGCAGGGACACTTTGCTGGAGAGTGTAGGGACCACGTGCAGGAGATAGACCAGGTAACAATGTAAAATACTGCAGCCACTGCAAAGGAATAGGACACATGGGAAAAGCATAGGGCACCCCCAAACACCACCAGGAACACCGCAGAACCACGGGAGCCCCAAGGTAAGCAGAGCTGAGAACCAGCTGCCCCCATTCGTGGGGGCAAGGGTGAGGGGAGAATTTACACTCCCACGGTAATAGGAGGGAGGAAATGTGAGATGCTAGTAGATACAGGAGCGGCTGTATCTATCACAAACTTACCCTAATTCCACACAAATAAAATGATTCACTTAACTGGGGTAGGACGGGATAAACACCAGCTTACCTAAGCAAAACTACCCTCATAGAAATAAACAATATATATATAATATATCCCCATGAAATCCTATCTATGCCAAAATAATGAGGGCATCATAATGGGCAATGATCTCATGAAAGAATATAATGTTCTAATCAATTGTGCAAAAGAGAAATTGACTTGGCCCAGACAGGATGGTTGGAAGACTGAGATTTGGAAACTTACAAGTTACCTTGAAACTATTAAAATGGCTACAGTCACCAGTAGGGACTGGAACTTCAAACAGGGGGATTCGGAGTCATCTGCGCCTCCGTCCCCAGAGTCTGGGCAGAAACAAAGTTAGATACAAGTCTAGTTAACAAAGACCCGATAAGGGTTCCCAGACCAGCGCATAAGCCCCATCAGCAATACCCAATAAAACCCCGAAGCAGAACAAGCAATTGTGGAGATAGTTCAAGGACTAGTGAGACAGGGAATTCTGAAAGAAACCACAAGTACAACTAAGTCCCCAACGTGGCCAGTAATAAAGCCCAATGGGAGCTACAGGCTCACCATTTATTATACAGGACTAAATAAGGTCACCCCCCAAATGGCACTCCATTTTGGCAGACTGCTCCACCATTTTAAATAGCTTGGCCCCCGCGCACAAGATATTTTTACTGTTTTAGACATAGCCAACGGTTTCTGGTCTATGCCATTACATTTTGAGTCCAAGAACAAATTTGTTTTTACAGTAAGGGGCAGACAGTACACATGGACTCGCCTGCCACAAGTGTTCCACAACAGCCCCATTATTTTTCACAAAGTGATGAGCGACATTCTGAAGAGAGTAGATTTACCACAGGGTAGCACTGCCCTCCAATGTGTAAATGATATCTTAATTGCCTCAGAGTCTGGTCCAGGACACCAGGAATCTTTATGTCTTGTATTGCATGAATTAGCAACTGCAGGGTTAAAAGTCAGCCCCACAAAGGCACAGATTGGCAAAACACAAGTCTTATACCTGGGGCACCTTATCTCCCAGGAACTCAAAAGAAATGCCCAATGACCACAAGAAGGCAATCCAACAGATGCCATGAGCTGCCACTGTCAGGGGAGTCAGAAAGGTCATGGGGCTATTCAACTACAGTCGGAGCTTTCTACCAGAGTTCGCAAAATTGGCTGAACCGATCCAGAGATTAACTAAAGGAGGCAAGCCCGCCTTGGAACCTGTAACCTTGGGGCCAGAACAGGATGAGGCATACAGTCAGCTTAAAACTCGACTCATAACGGCCCCCGAGCTAGGGCTGCCATATCCCAACAAGGATTTTCGCATCCACTGTCATAATGAGGAGGGTTTTACTCTGCAGTGGTCACCCAAGACTATGGTAGCAGGAGAAAGCCTGTAGGATACTACTCAACTACAGAAGAGCCATTGGTCACCGGGTTGCCCAGGTGCATAGCAGCTTTAGACTGTGTTGCTTGGGCCATTAGGGTTACTGAGCCCATATTAGTGACAGGGAATGTCATCCTCCATACTAAACACACCCTAGTAGAGATGCTAAACACAAGGAAACTGAGGGCCGTCTCCAATATGAGAAGGGCAAAGTGGAAGGCAGTTCTTTTACCCCCATGTTGGTCTGTGGTAATAGTTAGGGATACAGGAGGAAACCCAGCTGTGGGAACTCTAGAGGCAGGATAACCGCACAACTGTAGGGATATAGATGGGGATGAGGATAGGGGTCGAGTAAAAGATATCCCCCTTGACACAGCCGAGGAGACCCTCTACAGGGACAGGTCACGAAAATATGTAGCAGGGTTGCCCTGAACAGGATGGGCTGTGGTAAATGATAAGTTAGAAACAGTTATGTCTGGGAGGATTGATGAAAGTCAGTCCGCACAGGTAGCAGAACGGGTAGCACTCACCAAAGCACTGGAACTAGCAGAAGGAAAAACCGTCAATATATATATATGGACAGTCAATATGCCTTCAGCGTCGTCCATGAGTACATGGTGGCATGGGGCAGAAAAGGGTTCACCACTGCAGGGGAACCCCTATCAGACACCAATTAAGAATTCAGGCACCAGTGAACAGCCAAAAGAGGCTGCAGTAATAAAACTAAAAGGCCATCAAAAGGTGCCAGAAAAAAGAGAGCTTAAACTGGCTAAAATTCAAAGGAAACTAGGTAGCAGTCTGAGCAGCTCAGAAAGCCCTAGACCAAGGAGTCATTAATGCGACTGCAATAGCCACTATTGAATTAAGGAAAGATGCTATCCAAATTCAGAGTACAATGGAAACTGCAGGGGGCATTCAAGCAGAGGATGGTGTCTGGAAGTGAGCAGACAAGGTGGTATCACCAGCATGTATACAGAACACATTGCTCGAACTGCACCATGAGTTCTCCCATACAGGTAGAGAGGCCATAAAAGCAAGCCTAGGGAGAGAGTGGTGGTGGAAGGGAATGGGAAGGGAAGTGGCCAAGTACTGCCACAGATGCATGATTTGTGCACAACATAACCCAGGGAGACCCATAAACGTTAGTGTGGGACACCAGCCCAGACCTAGGGGACCCTGGGAACACCTTCAAATAGATTTTACAGGGTCACTACCACCTTCATAGACCAATTCACCAATTCATTCCTGACCAAAAGCTGCACTCCAACCACTGTAGCCAGAATATTAGCAGAAGAGATAGTCCCTCGGTGGGGAATACCCCTCCAGATCGACTCCGATCAAGGGACACATTTTACAGGCAAGTCGTGAAGACTGTCTGCAGATTCCTCGGCATTAGACAAAAAATTAACATTCCCTATCACCCCTAGAGCTCAGGGATGGTAGAGAGAATGAATAGAATGCTCAAAAATACTTTAACTAAGGCTGTACAAACCTTAGGCAGAACATGGGCTGAAGTGCTGCCAGCCATACTAATGAAATTAAGAGCCACCATAAATCAGGCAACCGGGCTGACACCACATGAATTAATGACCAGGTGAGCAATTAAATTGTCAGAGACAGTAATCACAGGTGGCACCGATGTGGGTTTACTAAAAGACAAAATTCAGCGATATGTGATAGAATTGAGCGCCCAATTGAAAGGGCTGCAGAAATCTGTAATTGACAAACAGGACAAAAAGGACAAGGCAGGGGAACTCGATATCTTCCCTGAGGTCCCAGCAGCAGGAAGCCGATAGTGCGAGCATTGCCTGACAAACCAGGTTTTGCCCCAAATTGGAATGGGCCATACGATGTGGTAATAACTGGGGACACCTGTGCCTGCATAGACATGAAAGGAAAAGGCACGTGGAAGCATTGAACCATTTAAAGACTCTTGTGACCAAACTAATATCATTGACCATTCCCCAGGTGCAGACTGGAATGGTGGACAAGACGATCATGCCGGGGGGAGTACTGAAAACTCAACAGAGCAAATCACACAGAAGCACCACTGCACTGCCTGACACAAGCAAAGGCTTTGACTGATATCTTTATTTTGACTGCAAAATGTATATATCTGTATGTATTTCACTGTGTTTAAGCGCACAACTGTCGGGAGCATGTCAGGATTTGAGGATAACCTCTTCCATGAAACCCACCGAAGCTTGCATGGGAAATGAACTGTCTGCTATGCACTGGTGTGATCAATGGAATCACTATTTGTGGCCACCCTGGTGTGGACCCCTCGTGACATGTATATGGTGGACACTTCGGGAGCGCCATGTAAAGGGCGGATTGGGAAATACAAGCAGGGACTCAGGGTAGATGTGTGCAGCTGAACAGGACCACTGGCCCATGGAACCGGGCCTCCCAGCATAGGGAAGGGAAGACCCATTTAAAACCCGGTAATTATCCATTCTGTTTCACAGGACAGGGATGGGGATGGGTTGATGCCCTGGTTCCCAAAAACGACTCATGTGTCCATACTCAGTGCAATTATCAGCACTGTATAGTCACCAGGGGACAGTTTACCTGCACCTGCAGCGAGCAGGCATGCTTGAATGTGACCGCGGGCAGACAAATCATATGTGGTCAGTGCAATGGCACCCATGTCAGCTCTGCCACATGGATGTACCCGTTCGATACTCACTAGCTCGGGGGGGGGGGGGCGTGACCAGGGGATCAGGGACAATGTGGGTGAACCGACAGATGTAAGGACAGAACAATGTATGTTACTGAGCAGCGAAGGGATTTGTTTTTCTATCTAATGGGACTTATGGAACAGACATCCAGACTTTCCAACCTGTTCGCAGTAGGTACAATTGCGCTCCTTACTATACCATGCCCCAGAGGGGGACATGTTCGGAGAAGGATAGTGACCCACTCCAGGAGTTCTATGCTGACTGGCAGATCCCCACCACTTTGGGGTCATCATTGGGATATGGATTCCTGGGATCGCTATCCTTGGTGGTGGTGGTGGGGAGGGGGGGGAGTGTACGCAGCAGGGGTTGTCAGTGATAAAAACTGAAATTATCTTGTATGTGGCCTGATTATCTTACGCAATAGTACCTCAAAAGCTCTGGAAGTAATTAATACAGAGCTGGCTGAACTCGGACTTTACATATAGCAGGCACATTACATGATGGATTATCAATTAGCACAGCAAGGGGGAGTTTGTACAATTATTGTCGACAATTGTATCGCCCATGTTATTGACGGTTCTTATAACATTACAGAAGCCATCAGGAATATCCAAGACCAGCGAGATATTTTTCGACAGGGAGCCATAATCACAGCCAGCTAGCTAAACTGGTTGATAGGTAGATCTTGGGGACCCTATTTGGCACACGGGATAGTTCTCCTCATTGCACTCATGCTGGCATGCTGAGTCGCCCATGGGTGCTCAAAGCTCTGCTGTAAGGCGCTACTGATGAGAACTGTACCAGCAGCAAGTGTCACCATGGAAGAGCCCCCAGCTAAATTGACACTCCATGATACCCCTTGGGCGGAGGAGCTCCTAGAGATGACCTACCTCTACATGTAAATTGGGTGGTCTGTGGGAGATCTCTGAAGTCACCTCCTTGACCACAAAGAGGGTAGTGAAGTGGGAGATGGCACGGGGCAGGGTGACACTAGACACACCGACACATAAGATGGCTGCTGAGCCATCAGTTGGCCATTTGACACATAAGATGGCCTCCAGATCACAATATGGAGAGAGACAGCAGAGCAAATACAGACACTGCCTGGAGCCACCAGAATGTCAACACAATGCACTCACAAACTGGTTAATTAGCTTAAGGTGGGTAGGGGAGAGAATACACATGATTAATGAGGACCGTCCGCCCAAGTATCTGGGTCTAGCCAATACCTTTGATATAAATGCTAACAGCTTGATAGGGACTCAATACGCAGTGCTAATAGCCAGGCTGCAGTAGTCGTCCTTCCCAGGAAGAGCAATTAGCATCCATTACTACAGTAATGGACTTCCACGCAGACATTGAAACTGACAATGTCTGCGCTGAGACTAACAATAACCGCACTAAAATTACCAAAGGCTCCACTGGAACTGACAATGACTGTCAATAGTTCTACAATGATTGCCATAAACAAATCATGTTACAAGGACAATAATCTCATTACTGACCTATTGTATCACAAGATGTATAAAAGTTTCTTGACATATGCTCCGGATGGAGTGAAGAATTGCAGCTGACCACTGTGTTGTTGGTCAAGATTAGAATAGTGCAGGTCAGGCAGCATCCGAGTAGCAGGAAAATTGATGTTTTGGGCAAAAGCCCCTCATCAAGAATGAGGGCACTGTGCTGTTGGTGTCTTTCTCTCCCCGGAGCTGCGGTATTTCCTTGTATAATAAACTGTCATTGAACCCCGACTCTGATTCCGAGACTGGTGATTCAATTTTCAAGAAGTGTGGGAAAGAGCAAGAGATGAGGGGAATCTTTTTTACACAATTATGGTCAGTGACATGGTATCTGAAACAAGTACTCAGTAACGGTTAATAGCTGGCATGAAAGTGTGATTATTTTCAAATCATCATAAAATAAGGATTCCACAATTAATTAGAATATGACTGGTTTAATAGATTTTTGGGGAAAATATGTCAAAGCCATCTAAGTGTGGAATGACAGGAGATGGGCAACTTTTGATGTTAGATTTAGATTTAGGCTTTATTGTCATGTGTACTCAAGTACGGAATACTAGAGTATAGTGAAAAGTGTGCAATGTCAGCATGCACAATGCCATTTAGGTACAATGCACCTAAAGACAAATCTGAGTTAGAGAAATAGAAAAATAAAGAGAAAAGCTCAAAGGTTCAATATTACAGTCTTCTTAATATAGAGTCATAGAGATGTTCAGCACAGAAACAGACCCTTCATTCCAACTCATTCATGTCAACCAGATATCCTAAATTAATGTAATCCCATTTGCTAGCATTTGGCCCATATCCCTCTCAACGCTCCCTATTCATATACCCATCCAAATGCCTTTTAAATGTTTTAATTGTACCAGTCTCCACCATGTCTTCTGGCAGAACATGGTGGAAAACCATCCACTGCCTGAAAAAGTTGGCCCTTAGGTTGTTTTTAAACCTTTCCCCTCTCATCTTAGACCTATGCCTTCTAGTTTTGGACTTCGTTATCCTGGGGAAAATACTTTGGCTAATTACCCTATTGATTTTATAAACCTCTATAAGGTCACCTCTTAGCCTCCAACGCTCCAAGGGAAACAGCCCCAGTCTTTTCAGCCTCGCCCTATAGCTCAAGCCCTCCAACGCTGGCAACATCTTTGCAAATCTTTTCTGAACCCTTTCAAGTTTCACAACATCCTTCCTTATAACTGCCCAGTATTTCTTGCACTCTAGGACAGGGCAGTTGCCATACCAAGCTGCGATGTTTTCTATGGTGCATCTAAAAATATTGGTAAGAATCATGGACATGCCGAATTTCCTGAGCCTTCTGAGCATTGTTGTGCTTTTTTAACCAAAGCGTCGAACTGTGTAGACCAGATTGTTGGTGATATTTACTCCTAGGAACTTGATACTCTCCATCAGCTGTACCTCAGCATCATTGATTCAGACAGGTGCATGTTCTCCTCTCCACCTCCTTAAGTTGATGACCAGCTCCTTTATTTTGCTGACATTGATGGAGAGATTGATGTCTTTACACAATGCCAGTAAGCACTCCATCTATTTTCTGTGCTCTGTCTCATCATCGTTTGAGATCTGATCCACAATAGTGGTGTCATCAGCAAATTTGGTAAGTCAAGGACTGATTAGGGATAGTTAGTATGGCTTTATGTATGGGACATTGTGTCTCACAAAATTGATTTAGTTTTTTGAAGAAATGACCAAGAAGCGAGGTAAAGGCAGAGTGTAGATGTTATCTACATGGACTTTAGCAAGGCCTTCAGCAAGTTTCTGCATGGTAGACTGGTTAATAAGGTTAGATCACATGGGATCTAGGGAGAGCTAGTCAACTGGATAAAAAAAATTGGCTTAACTGTAGGAGGCAGAGAGTGATGATAGAGGGTTATTGTTTCAACTGTGACCAGCATTGTGTCACAAGGATCAGTGCTAAGTCCACTGTTGTTTCTGATTTATATAAACGATTTTGATGAGAATATAGTAGACATGATTAGTAAGTTTGCAGATGACACCAAAATTGCTGGCGTGGTAGACAGTGAAGAAAATTATCTAAGAGTACAATGGGATCTTGATCAGCTCGGTCAGTGGGCCAAGGCATGGCAGATGAGTTTAATTTAGATAAATGCAAATTGTTGCATATTGGTAAAACAAATCAGGGCAGGACTTATACAGTTAATGCTAGGGCACTGGGAGTGTTGTTAAAGAGAGTGACTTGGAGTTGCAGGTGCACAGGTCTGCGAAAATGGCATCAAAGGTAGACAGGGTGGAAAGAAGACATTTGGTGCCTTGGTCTTCATTGGTTACAGCATTGGGTAAAGGAGTTGGTATGTCACGTTGCTGCTGTACAGGACATTGGTGAGACCATATTTGGAGTACTGTGTACAATTTTAGTCGCTACAGGAAGCATGTGATTAAACTGGAAAGTGTGCAGAAAAGATTTACAAGAGTATTAGTGAGACTGGAGGGCTTGAGTTATAAATAAAGGCTGGATAGGCTGGGACTTTTCCCCCTGCAGCATAGGAGGTTGAGGGGTGACCTTATACGGGATTATAAAATCATGAGGGGCATAGGTAAGTTGAATAGCCAATGTCTTTTCTGCAGTGTAGAGGAGTCCAAAACTAGAGGGCATAGGTTTAGACTAAGAAGGGAAAGTTTTAAAAGGGTCCTGAGGGGCAATCGTTTCACCCAGAGGGTGGTGCATGTATAGAATGAGCTGCCAGGGAAAGTGGTAGAGGGAAGTACAACTACAACATTTAAAAGACATTTGGATAGGTACGTGAACAGCAAAGGTTTATGGGCCAAACACAGGCAAATGGGAATAGTTCAGTTTAGGATACCTGGTCGGTATGGAAAAGCTAGACCAAAGGTCTGTTTCTGTGCTGTATGACTCTGTGAAACTATGACTTCAAAGCTCTTCATCTAGTCTTACTACTGGCTTGTGGTACAAGTTAAGGAAGGCTATTGCTGAATGAAATCATTTGAACATCAATTTCCAAGTGGTTTCAAATGAAGTCTACATATTTGTGAAAGAAGCAAAACAGGAATCTTGTAACTCTTCTGTTTGTAATAGTCTAGTCAGCCCACTGAGCCCAGGATGGAAAAATTTGTTTAAGTGTTTTTCTTAGAACAAAGAACCAAATATTTTAATTGTCCTCTGACTGGTTCTATTTACATGGATATTTCATAACATTATGAAATCAGACATGAGTCAGGGGTACAAATAAAAATATAGAAATAAAAATATCTTAAAAGTCTAGACCTTCACATTTGGATGGGCACGCCTTCCGAGTATTTGCTGTCACTTTTTCCAGTTCTGATGAAAGTTCATTTTTCTGAATGTTAACTCTGTTTCTCTCTCCATGGTGGCTGCCAGCTCTGTTGAGTATTTCCAGCTCTTTCTGTTTGTATTAAAGTTGCTGTTTTATATCGTTCAGAAAGCAACTTCCTCACATCAATGTAAATTTCAAAATATGTGATTATTTATTGAAGAATTATCTCTTGGATCTAGATATTGCCTTTCAAGGCTAATATTAAACCGTACTGTTTTGACCAATCCTTGGGAGGCTGTCTCAATATCTCCAGTGTTAATTTTTCCTTGTTAATGTTCTTGTGAAGCATCTTAAAACATTTTACTACATTGAACACACTATATAAAGATGTGTTTTTGAAGGGGTCAAAGTTAATCATATTCTCTTGAAATTTGCTAACCACAGAATCATACAAGTGTTTCAGTGCAGAAATGGAAATGTGTTGCTGGAAAAGCATCATACAAGGTTTCAGTGCAGAAATGGAAATGTGTTGCTGGAAAAGCGCAGCAGGTCAGGCAGCATCTAGGGAACAGGAGAATCGACGTTTCGGGCATTAGCCCTTCTTCAGGAATGATGAAACAGTTGGGTTGACTGAACAACTTGAGGCATCTTAGTTGGCATCATTTCTCAGCTCAGGGTTCTAGATGCTGAGTTCCAGTGCAGTACTGAGGGATGGCTGCACTGTTGAAATAAGCCAGGGGCTTTTTTTTTATTGTGTGTATTGTCTTCAGTTTCCTGGCCAGTATTTATCCCATCACCAACAAATTCTTCAACTAAAAGATTGTTTTAACACTTTCATTTTGCTGTTTGAGAGAAATTAGTTGCTGTATTTAGTCATAGTCACATAGCACTGAAACAGGCCTTCGGTCTAACTTGTCCATGCTGACCAGGTTTCCTAAACTGACCTAGTTCCATTTGCCTGCATCTGGCCCACATCCCTCTAAACCTTTCCTATCCATGTATCTGTCCAAGTGTCTTTTCAATGTTGTAATTGTACCAGCCTCCCCCTTCCTCTGGCAGCTCACTCCATTCACGCACCACCCTCTGTGTGAAAACGTTGCCCCTTAGGTGTCTCCTATGTCTTTCCCCTCACCCCAAACCTATGTCTTCTAGTTTTTGACTTCCCAGGGAAAAGTCCTTGTCTCTTTACCCTATCTGTGCCCCTCATGATCTTATAAATCTCTACAAGATCAGCCCTCAGCCGCCGCCTCTCCACAAGAAAAAAGGCCTATCCAGCCTCTCCCTTATAACTCAAACTCTCCAATCCCAGCAACATCCTTGTAAATCTTTCTCTCATCCTTTCCAGTTTAATAATATCCTTCCTGTAGCAGAGTGACCAATATTGTACACAGTATTCCAAAAGTGGCCTCACCAATATCCTGTAGAGCCATAATATGACATCTCAGTTCCTATACTCAATGTTCTGACCAATGGAGGTAAGCGTACGGAACACCTATGTGCGACTCCACTTTCAAGAAACTACTATGCATCTACATCCCTTGGTCTCTGTTTGACAGCACTTCCCAGAACCCTACGATTGACTGTATACGTCCTGCTCTGGTTTGTTTTACCAAAATGCAACACCTTGTATTTATCTGCATTAAACTCCATCTGCTACACCTTTTGCCCACTGACCCAGTTGATCAAGATACTGTTGTACACTCTGATAACTTCCTTCACTGTCTGATATTCCATCATTTTTGGTTTCATCTGGAAACTTAGTAACCATGCGTCCTATATTCTCATCCAAATGTGTATATAAATGATTAACAGTGGATCTTGCAGTTATCCTTGTGGCGCACCACTAGTCTCGGGTCTCCATCTGAATAACCACCTTCTACCACCATTCTGTCTCTTACTGTCAAGCCAATTGCGTACCCCATTGGGATAGGGGGTGGAATTCCAGATTTTTGACTGAACAATAATGAAGGAACTGTGAGATATTTCCAAGTAGAGATTGTGTGCACCTTGGAGGTGAACATAAAGGTGGTAGTGTACCCATGTAACTGCAACTCTTGTCCTTCTAGATGGTACTGGGTGTGGGTTTGAAAGATGTATCTAAGGACCCTGAGTCAATATCCTGTAGGTGGTACACACTGCTACTGAGCATTGGTTGAGGAAATGAATTTTATGGATGTGATGCCAATCCTGCTGGCTGCTTTGTCCTGGATGTTGTCAAACTTTGAGTGTTGTTAGGCCTGCACCCATCCAGGCAAGTGGGGAATATTCTATCTCATGCCTGAATGGTGCCTTGTCTAGTGAACAGGCTTGGGGAGTCAGAATGTGAGTTACTCACCGTAGTATTCCTAGCCTCTAAACTGTTCTTATAGCCCTGGTGTATTTACACTGCTCATCCAACTCTGTCTCTGGTCAGTGATAAGCTCGAGGGTATTGATAGAGGGAGGTTCAGTGATGCTAACATCATTGAATGTCAAAAAGCAATAGATAAATTATCTCTTTGGAAGTGGTTATTGCTGAACACTTGGGCAGCGTGAACGTTACTTGCCATTTGTCAGCCCAAGCCTGGGTATTGTACAGATTTTGCTGCATTTGGACATGGGTTGCTGGTTTGGTGGACCAAAAGTGTTGTCCAAAATGCAGTTGTTGCTGGGTGTCTTTCTTTTTGTACTGGAACTAATTGGGAAATCTTGCAAAATTCTTTCAGAGGCTTCTCTTGTGAGAGCAGCTAGAACAGGACTTCAAGCGTCACATTGGACCCACAACAACCGTGAGCTGGGATTGATCTTTCGGCATTTTTCTCCCCCAACTCCCCCACCCCACTGCTACAACCAATATCCAAGCAGGAGATA
>NC_057728.1:53478124-53508990 GCF_004010195.1 Chiloscyllium plagiosum
CTTCTTCCCGACCTCTCCGCCCCCACCCCAGTTTGACCTATCACCCTCACCTTGACCTCTTTCCACCTATCACATTTCCGACGCCCCTCCCCCAAGTCCCTCCTCCATATCTTTTATCTTAGCCTGCTGGACCAACTTTCCTCATTCCTGAAGAAGGGCTAATGCCCGAAACGTCGATTCTCCTGTTCCCTAGATGCAGCCTGACCTGCTGCGCTTTTCCAGCAACACATTTCCATCTCTGATCTCCAGCATCTGCAGACCTCACTTTCTCCTTTCAGTGCAGAAAGCTTATCAGGTCAGCATTGACTCGTTAACTGATCATCATTATCTCATGTCAATCTTCTGCTTTATCCCCATACCCTTATTTCTATTCAAATAATCATTTAATGCCCTCGTGAATGCCTCAATTGAACCTGCCTCACCTCATTTCCAGAAAATGCCTTGATTTTTCAGTGAAGGAAAACATTTTTCCCAACTGCACTCCTGTTTCTTTTGAAGATCACTTTAAATCCCTTCCCTCTTGTTTTTGTTCCTTTTATGAGTGGGAACAGTTTCTCCCCAGTTACTCCTGGTCATGATTTTGAAAGCCTCAATCTGCAAGGAGAACAGTTCTAATTTCTACAATTTATCCTCATAATGGAAGTTTATTATTCCATGTGAATCACTTCTGTACTCTCTCAATACATTCACATTTTTCCTTTATGACCAACGCTCATTTTGTGAACTCTCTTGTTTCTTATGAAAATATACACATACAAGTTCTTAGACAATGAGAAACTGGAATATGGAACTATTAGGACATTATTGGGTTGAAGAGAGGTTAATTGATCAATTTTTTAGAAATAAAAAGTTGAATAGTCAAAGAAAAAGTGCTTCACCTATCATTTACAAATGTCAACTAACTTTGAGGAAAGAACGTCCAACCAAGCCTGTTAGAAGAGGTAAGAAATGGATTTATAAAGTATTGTTGCTGCAGAACAGTCACTGGACCCAAAAGTGCTAACTCTGTTTTCTCTCCACAGATGCTGCCAGATCTGCTGAGTTTTTTTCCAGCAATTTCTAATTTACTAATTCACAGTCATTCTGTCACTGTTAACAATCACATTTCATTCACAGGAAATCAAAGTATCTAGGAGAAGTCAATCCATTCTATCTCTGAATTCAAACCCTTAACTGACAAGTCTGATCTTTTTTGCTTACTTTTAAAATCCATAATATCTCTGTAAAACTAAGTTGTTTTGTCTTGTTCATGTATGAATGTATGGGCGATTAAGACGGTATGTTTTAAATCCACATAGTACTTAGCTAATAACCCTTTTTGCCACTTATTTCAATAACAAATTTGTTCTTAATACACAAGCTATTTTGAATTATTGAATTATTGGTGAGGTATCTAGAGAACAGTAAAAAAAAACAAATTTTGCTATGGCTCATAGACTGCCAAAGATTTTACAGCACAGAAGGAGGCCACTTGGTTCATTCTGTTCATTTCAGATGGTCAACACTATTCACATTGTCCAGCTTTTGGCCCAGAGCTCTGGAAGCTTTGCAACATAAGTGAATATCTAAACACATTTTAAATGTTATGAGAGCTTTCAATTTAACTGTCCGTTCAGACTGTGAGTTACAGACTCCCACCACCACTTGTATGAAAAGCATTCTTAATTTCCTCTCAACCTACTGCTTTATACCTTAACCTTTTTGACCTTTCTATTAATGGAAAATGTGTCTTCCTATCCACTCTATCAGGTCCCCTCCTAAACTTATATGTCTCTGTCAGATCCTTTCTTAATCATCACAGATCCAAAGTAAAGAACCATTGCCTATCAAGCATTTTCTCATATCTCAGATCCCCCAGACCAGGCAACATCTTGGTAAATCTCCTCTAATAGAATCACATCCTTCCCACAAAGTGGTAACCAGAACGGCATGCAACACTTTAGATGTCGCCTAATCAACATTTCCAGCTGTGGTAACCCTCAGATTAAATTACTACCAGTTGCCTCTCTCCAATGAGAGAGCAGGGTTATGGCAACTTTACCTTTATAATCAGTGTTCCATACAGTTCCAACATAACCTCCTTGGTGTTGTATTTTATGACTTGGGTAATAAAGGCAAGCATTCCACATGCCTTCTTAACTACCTTATTTACCAGCTGTTGGTGGATACGCACAACAACATCCCTCTGATTTTTAATAGTTTCCAGGGTCCTAACATTCACAGTGTAATCCCTGCCTGGTTATCCCTCTCCAAGTGTATTACCTCACACATTTCCAGGTTAAATCCCATTTTGCCACAGCCCTGTCCACCTGAGCAGTTCATTGATATCCTCCTGCAGGTAATGGCTACCCTCCTCATCATTTACCACTCTACCAATTTTTGTGATGTCCATGAATATCTTGATCATTTCCCTAAGGTTAAGCTCAAATCATTAACACACACCACAGACAGCAGGAGCCCAAACACTGAGCCCTGCAGACAGACTTCCAGTCACAGAAACTTCTCTTTGTCTCCTGCCTCTCAGTCAATTTTAAATCCAACAAACTGTTTGAATAGGATCTTGGTTTCATAAACAGTAGGGGACCTTCTTAGAGCCTTGCTAAAGGCAATATAGACCACTTTATCACTATCAACATTCCTGGCTACCTACACAAAAATTTTATCAAATTTGTTGAATGTGTCCTTACTTTAATGACCATCCTTGATTAATCCCTGTCTTTCCAAGTACAGATATACTCTATGTTTTAGAATTCTTTCTAATAACTGTTCTACCACTGAGGCTAAGCTAGCTGGCCTGTAACCTCCTGATCTATCTCTAAACAACTGGATGACATAAGCAGAACGTCTAATTTTCTGACACCTCAGTTATGGTCAGAGAGAGCTTGAGAGTTACTGGCTGGGACCCTGAAAACTCCCTTCTGATTTCCTCAACATTCTGGAATAACATTCACCCTGTCCTGCTGATCTACATCGATTTAAGCTTACTAAGCCTTTTCGTATCGTCTCTCTTTACATGTTAGTATCTTCTAATAGCTCTAGATTTATTTTCCATTACGAAGACTGATGCAAGATACTCATTGAGGATTGTTCCCATATCAGATTATGTCGATGGTCCCTAATGGGCCTGACTTTTCCCTAGTTATTCTCTTCCTCATTATGTATCCTTAAAGAAAAAATTGCTTTTGTGTTGTCTGTTTCTACCTTCTGGTTCCGTATTCATACACAATCTTTATTTTTCAAATTTTCTTGTAAGTAGCTCTCCACACTTTTTAATCACCTCTTGGGTCTCTACCATATTGAGCCATCAGTTTCTGACATAAGCTTTTCCTTTATGTGCCTTAATGTCCAGGGCTCATGGATTAGTGGGGCTTGATTATCAGCTCACTCCTCCTCTCAGAGTCATAATACGCTTAAATATTTATAGAAACTCTTACCAGCTGTCTCATATTTCTGGCTAGCTTTTTCTCATACACTTATTTCCCTCTTGTTATTTTTCTTTGTCATCCTTTCGTGTTTTTTACATTCTGTTCAAACTTCTGGCCTGCCAACAGTCGTTTTCAGTTCAATAATATCTTTAACCTTTCTTGTTAGCCACAGATGGTGGCTTCCTCCTTTGGAAATGCTCCTACTTATTGGAGTGTACCCATTCTGTGCATTTGAAAAAAATCCACTTAAGTGTCAGTCGCTTCATTTCTATTGACCGATCCATTACCCTAATTTGTCAAGGCACTTTGGTATAAAAATTAACAATGACACAATTCAATGGTGAAGAGAAGGATGCAAGAGGAAATGCCAGGAGGAGAACCTGACACCCTTAAAAATGGGTTAGCAAACTGGATGAAGTCACAATACAGGACTATTTGTGTGCCAAGTGGTGAAAGCAGAATGCAACAGTGATCTAAGTGATTCCACAACCAATGGATGAGATCTAAGCTCTGCAATGCTGCCATGTCTAGTTGTGAATGGTTTACGATAACTGAACAACTAACAGCAACCTCCACAAATCTTCTCATCTTCAATTATGAGTGTGCCTAGCACATCAGTTCAAAAGAGAAAGTTGAAGCATATTCAACAATTATCAGCCAGAAATGCTAAGCCTCCTCTAGAGATTTTGGTATCACAGATGCTAGTCTTCATCCATTCAATTCACTCCACATGTTATCAAAATATGTTTGCAGACATGAATTCTATAAAGACTATGGGCCCTGACAAGATTCCAACATTAAAGACAGAATTAACCATACCCCAAAACATGGCTATTCCAGTACAATTTCGATAATAGACAATAGGTGCAGGAATAGGCCATTTGGTCCTTCAAGCCAGTATCACCATTAATTATGATCATAGCTGATCATCCATAATCAGTATTCTGTTCCTGCCTTATCCCCATTACCCTTGATTCCACTATTTTTAAGAACTCTATCCATCTCTTTCTTGAAAATATCCAGAGACTTGGCCTCTACTGCCTTCTGGGGCAGAGCATTCCATATATGCACCACTTTCTGGGTGAAGAGGTTTCTCTTCAACTCTGTTCTAAATGGCCTACTCCTTATTTTTAAACTGTGTCCTCTGGTTCTGGACTCACCCATCGGCGGAAACATGCTTCCTGCCTCCAGAGTGTCCAATCCTTTAATAATCTTATACGTCTCATTCAGATCCCCTCTCATCCTTCTAAACTCAAGTGTATACAAGCTCAGTTGCTTAAAACTTTCTACATATGATAGTTCTGCCATTCTGGGAATTGACCCCATGAACCTACGCTGCACTCCCTCAATAGCCAGAGTGTCCTTCCTCAAATTTGGAGACCAAAACTGCACACAATACTCCAGGTGCAATCTCACCAGGGCCCTGCACAGCTGCAGTAGGATCTCTTTGTTCCTATACTCAATTCCTCTTGTTATGAAGGCCAGCATGCCATTAGCTTTCTTCACTGCTCGCTGTACTTGCATACTTGCTTTCATTGACTGATGTACAAGAACACCTAGATCTCGTTGTACTTCCCCTTTACCGAACTTGACTCCATTTAGATAGCAATCTTCCTTCCTGTTCTTGCCACCAAAGTGGATAACCACACATTTATCCAATTTAAACTGCATTTTCCATGCATCCGTCCACTCACCTAGCCTGTCCAAGTCACTCTGTATTCTCATAACATCCTCCTCACATTTCACCCTGCCACCCAGCTTTGTGTCATCAGCAAATTTGCTAATACTACTTTTAATGCCTTCATCTACATCTTTAATATATATTGTAATTAGCTGCGGTCCCAGCACTGGACCTTGTTTTACCCCACTGGTCACCGCCTGCCACTCCAAAAGGGACCCGTTTATCACTACTCTTTGCTTCCTGTCAGTCAGCTAATTTTCAATCCAAGTCAGTATTTTGCCCCCAATACCATGTGCCCTAATTTTGCTCACTAATCTCCTATGTGGGATCTTATCACCCATTGGATCTCCCTTGTCCATCTTCATAGCTACATCCTCAAAAAATTCCATAAGATTAGTCAAGCATGATTTTCCCTTCATAAATCCATGCTGACTCTGACCTATCCTGCTACTGCTATCCAAATGAGTCGTATTTTAATCTTTTATAATTGACTCCAGCATCTTTCCCACCATGACGTCAGGCTAACCGGTCTATAATTCTCTGTTTTCTCTCTCCTTCCCTTCTTGAAAAGTCACCCTCCAATCTGCAGGAACTGATCCTGAATCGATACAACATTGGAAAATGATTATCAATGCGTCCACGATTTCTAGAGCCACCTCCTTAAGTACCCTGGGATGCAGACCATCAGGTCCCAGGGACTTGTGAGCCTTCAGACCTAACAGTCTATCCAACGACCATGACATCTACCTGATAGTGTGGAAAATTTCCCAAGTATATCTTGTACACAAAAAGCATTTAATTTTTGAACATGAACTGTTTTTGTATCAGAGGAGTTGTGAATGGTGCTGAACATTGTGCAATCATCAGCAAACATCCTACTTCTGACCTATGAGGGAGAGAAGGTTGTTGATGGCACAATGAAGATGGTTTAGCCTAGGACAGTTCTCTGTGGAACTCCTGCAAGGATATGTTGGGACTGAGAGCAATGTTTTGTCTTAGTGTGTCTATTGTGACTCTTAAGTTGCTGGCCCTCTTATTGTGTCAGCATCACAGCCTGACCCTTAAAAGGGTGGCAACATTGAAGACAATTAATTAGGAAGCTACATCCAGGAACATTGCTCTGCTGGTATTGTTTGCAATGATTGCAGTCTTATGATATCAATTGGTCTCAAAATTGGGGTCCAGAATCCTACAGGATAATTTTACCTAATACTTCTGGTATATAACCTTGCATCAGAAAGAACAATATTCAGAGAGTCATGGTGTCATAGATCTGTACAGTATGGAAACAGTCCCTTTGGTCCAACTCGTCCATGCCAACCAGATATCCTAAATTAATCTAGTCCCATTTGCCCACATCCCTCTAAATCCTTCCTATTCATGTACCCTTCAGATGCCATTTAAAAGTTAAAAATCACACAACACCAGGTTATAGTCCAACAGGTTTAATTGGAAACACATTAGCTTTCTGAGCATTGCTCCTTCATCAGGTGGTAGTGGAGGGCTCAATCCCAACACACAGAATTTATAGCAAAAATTTACAGTGTGATGTAACTGAAATTATACGTTGAAAAATTGATTGTCTGTTAAGCCTTTCATCTGTTAGAATACCATGATAGTTTCACTTCTTTCATGTGTAAATCACAAAACCTTTTTTTAAAAAGTTGCATTCTCAGGTTAGCTGTTAACAATGGGGATAGCTAGGCAATATGTTGAAGGTGTTGGCCCCCTGTGTTCTCTGTCTATACCATAATGTTTAGATTGATTCTAATCTAAAACGTGAGATAACGGAGTTTTACATGAATTCATGCAGTTCTTGAGCTCAGAGTTCTACATGAATGCATGCAGTTTTTGAGCAAAGTACAATGTAACTCTGCTAGTGTACTTCCAATTAAATCTGTTGGACTAGAACCTGGTGTTGTGTGATTTTTAACTTTGTACACCCCAGTCCAACAGCGGCATCTCCAAATCATTTAGAAGTTGTAATCGTACCAGCCTCTATCACTTTCTCTGGAAGCTCATTCCATACATGCACCACCCGGTGCCTCAAAAGGTTGCCCCGCGGATCTCTATTAAATCTTTTAGCTCTCACTTTAGGCCTATGCCGTCTAGTTTTGGACTCCACCACTCTGTGAAAAAGACCTTTGCTATTCACCCCATCCATGCCCCTTGTGATTTTATGAACTTCTATAAGGTCACCCCTTATCCTCCGACTCTCCAAGCAAAATAACCCCAGCCTATTCAACTTCTCCCTGTAGCTCAACTCTCCAACCCTGGCAACACCTTTGCAAATCTTTTCTGAACCCTGTCAAGTTTCATAACATTCTTGCTATAGCAGGGAGACCAGAACTGAATGTAATATTCCAAAAGTGGCCTAACTAGAGTCCTGTACAGACTCAACATGACCCCTCAACTCCTATACTCAATTTACTAACCAATAAAGGCAAGCCTACCAAAGCTTTTACTATCCTGTCTACCTGTGACTCTGCCTTCAAGGAACTATTAACCTGCACTCCAAGGTCTCTGTTTAGTGACACTCCCTAGGACCTAGCCATTAAGTGTATAAGTCTTGCTCTGAATTGCCTTTCCAAAATGCAGCACCTCACATTTATTTAAATTAAACTCCACCTGCCATGATCAGCCCATCTGATAAAGGTCCCATTGTATTCTCAGATAACCTTCTTGTCCGTCCACTAGACCACCAATCTTGGTGTCAGCTGCAAACCTACCAATCATACCTCCTATGTTCACATCTAAATTATTTTTTGTAATTAAATCATTGAATGCCTACAGTGTGGAAACATTCCCTTCGGCCCAGCAAGTCCATATCGACCCTCCAAAGAGTAACCCACCTAGTCTCATTCCCCTACCCTACATTTACCCCTGACTAATACACTAACACTATTGACAATGTGACATGACCAATTTACCTGACCTACATATCTTTGGATTATGGAAAGAAACCAGAGCACCCGGAGGAAACCCACGCAGACACGGGGAGAATGTGCAAACTCCACACAGTCGCCTGAGAGGTGGAATCGAACCCAGGTCCCTGGAGTTGTGAGGCAACAGTGTTAACTACTGAGCCACTGTGCCACCCCATTTATATAAAATGACACAAAGTAGATCATGCCCCCTAATTTTGGTCAACTCAACCTGGCCAATTTCCACCCCATCATTCTGCTCTTGACCATCACTGAAGTGATGGAATGGGTCATCATCTTGTTTAGCAATAACTTGCTAACTGAGATTCAGTCTGAGTTCCTCCTGTGCCATTCAGCTCTGAGCTTACTGCAGTCTTGATGCAAACATGGAAAAAAGAACTGAACTCCAAAGGTGGGGTGAGAGTGACTGCTCAAGGCTGCAGTTGGCCAAGTATGGTATGAAGAAGCGATAGTAAAACTGACGTCAGAAAGGAATCAGTTGGAAAGCTCTTTGTTGTTTGGAGTCATACCCAGCCTGTGGTGCTTGAAGGATAATTATCTCAGTTCCAAGATATCAGTGATGGTTGCACAATGTTCAATACTATTTGCAACTCCACAGATACTAAAATAGTTCATGTCCAAATGCATCAAGACCTGGGCAGTATCCAGACTTGGGCTGATAAGAGGGAAGTAATATTTGTGTCACAGAGTAGCATGTAATAGATACTGTCCATTTGCTTGGATTGGTGCAGCAGCAACAACATTCATGAAGTTTTATATCATCCAGGACAAAACAACCCATTTGATTGGCTAACTTCAACATTTTCCACATTTACTCTCTTCGCTACCAAAGCACAATGACAGCAGTGTATGGCATCTACAAAATATATAGCAGGAACTTACCAAGGCTACTTTGACAGCATCTTCCAAACCGTAATATCTGCCATCCAGAAGACAAAGGCATAAGACATATGAGAGAGGGTGGTGTACTTACCACTGGACTCAGACCAGAGTTCAACTCAAACCACAGAAACTGGTGGAATATTACACATCACTGTTCATTCAGTGTCGCTGAGTCAAAATTCTAGAGCTCCTATCCGAACCACAGTGTGGATGCACCTGAAGCCCAATACTGAAACAGTTCAAGATACCAGCTCACCACCACCATCTCCAAGGCAACAAGGAACGGGCACTAAATGATGGCTCAGTCAGTGATGTGCACATTCTATGAATGGATTAAAAAGTGCCTCTGATTTGAATAAAAATCACCAACATGAGGGACACTCCTGGCTTATGCTCACTGTCAATTTAGATTAGATTAGATTAGATTACTTACAGTGTGGAAACAGGCCCTTCGGCCCAACAAGTCCACACCGCCCCGCCGAAGCGCAACCCACCCATACCCCTACATTTACCCCTTACCTAATACTACAGACAATTTTAGCATGGCCAATTCACCTGACTTGCACATCTTTGGACTGTGGGAGGAAACCGGAGCACCCGGAGGAAACCCACGCAGACACGGGGAGAACGTGCAAACTCCACACAGTCAGTCGCCTGAGGCGGGAATTGAACCCGGGTCTCTGGCGCTGCGAGGCAGCAGTGCTAACCACTGTGCCACCGTGCCGCCCAATTTATGGCTGTTAAATTGAAATAAACACTTATAGGAATGACTGGCTGCAAAACAAGAAGCTACATCATCAAACACATGAATTTAAATAATATTCCACATATAAACCCACATCAATGAAAGCTTGACTGACTTCTGTAACTTTGTAGAACAGATGACTTGATTTTTCTTTCCCTTACACTGAAATCTGTTCTGTTGCCACAGTGAATCATTTTTGTGGGTTTCATATATTAACTTAGAACTGATTGCATCCTGTTTCCCAAATCAAGACATTTCAAAAGTCTTGTTGGCCAACCTCCAATCTTCCAGCTAAGTAAACTTAACTCATCCCAAATTCATCTGCCTGTGCCCTGATTCGTACCAAGTCTGATTACCTCCCATCCTGATGATCTATATTAGCTCCTGCTCAAGCATCACCTCAAATTTCTAATTAGAGTCATAGAGTTATAGAGATGTACAGCACGGAAACAGACCCTTTGGTCCAACACGTCCATGCCCAACCAGATATCCCAACCCAATCTAGTCCCACCTGCCAGCACTTGGCCCATATCCCTCCAAACCCTTCCTATTCATATACCCATCCAAATGTCTTTCAAAAGTTGCAATTGTACCAGCCTCCACCACTTCCTCTGGCAGCTCACTCCATACACGTACCACCCTCTGTGTGAAACAGTTGCCTCTTAGGTCTCTTTTATATCTTTCCCCTCTCATCCTAAACCTATGCCCTCTAGTTCTGGACTCCTCAACCCCAGGGAAAAGACTTTGTCTACTTACCCTATCCATGCCCCTCATGCTTTTATAAACCTCTATAAAGTCACCCCTCAGCCTCCGATGCTCCAGCGAAAACTGCCACAGCCTGTTCAGCATCTCCTGATAGCTCAAATCCTCTAACCCTGGCAACATCCTTGTAAATCTTTTCTGAACCCTTTCAAGTATCAGAACATCTTTCCGATAGGAAGGAGACCAGAATTGCATGCAATATTCTAACATTAGCCTAACCCATGTCCTGTACAGCCGCAACATGACCTCCCAACTCCTGTACTCAATACTCTGACCAATACAGGAAAGCATCCTAAACGCCTTCTTCACTATCCTATCTACCTGCGACTCCACTTTTTCAAGGAGCAAAGAACCTGCACACGAAGGTCTCTTTGTTCAGCAACAATCCCTAGGACCTTGTCATTCAGTGTTTAAGTCCTGGAAAGGAAGATAGGCAGGTAGGACAGGTAATGAGGGCGGTGCTGAGCTGGAAGGTTGGAGCTAGGGTGAGGTGGGGGAAGGGGAAATGAGGAAACTGGTGAAATCCACATTGATGCCATGGGGTTGAAGTGTTCTGAGGTGTAAGATGAGGCATTCTTCCTCCAGGCGTTGGGTGGTGAGGGAGCGGCGATGGAGGAGGCCCAGGACCTGCATGTCCTTGGCAGAGTGGGAGGGGGAGTTGAAATGTTGGGCCACAGGGCAGTGGGGTTGATTGGTGCGGGTGTCCCAGAGATGTTCCCTAAAGTGCATTGCTAGGAGGCGTCCAGTCTTCTCAATGTACAGGAGAACTGTCTCGGGAGCAATAGATACAATAAATGATATTGGTGGATGAGCAGGTAAAACTTTGATGGATGAGGAAGGCTCCACTGGGGCCTTGGATGGAGGTGAGGGAGGAGGTGTGGGCGCAGGTTTTGCAATTCCTGTGGTGGCAGGGGAGGGTGCCAGAAAGGGAGGGTGGGTTGTTGGGGGGTGTGGACCTGACCAGGTAGTCATGGAGGGAACGGTCTTTATGGAAAGTGGAAATGGGTGGGGAGGGAAATATATCCCTGGTGATGGGATCCGTTTGGAGGTGGTGGAAATGTCGTCGGATGATGTGGTTTTTGCGAAGGTTGGTAGGGTGGAAGGTGAGCACCAGGGGGATTCTGTCCTTGTTACGGTTGAAGGGGTGGGGTTTGAGGGTGGAGGGGCAGGATGCGGATGAGATGCGTTGGAGGGCATCTTTAACCATGTGGGAAGGGAAAATATGGTCTATAAAGAAGGAGGCCATCTGGTGTGTTCTGTGGTGGAACTGGTCCTCCTGGGAGCAGATGCGGCGGAGGTGGAGGAATTGGGAATATGGGATGGCATGTTTGCAGGAGGTAGGGTGGGAAGAGGTGTAATCCAGGTAGCTGTCGGAGTCATTTATTACTCCACTCTGCAGGCACCCTGCTTTCATTCCTGATGAAGGGCTTTTGCCTGAAATGTCGATTTTCCTGCCCCTCGGATGCTGCCTGACCTGCTGTGCTTTTCCAGCACCACTCTAATCTAGGGCCCTATTCTCTCCCTAGTTACCCTTTTGTCCTTAATGTATTTGTAAAAACCCTTTGGATACTCCTTAACTCTATTTGCCAATGCTATCTCATGTCCTCTTTTTGCCCTCCTGATTTCCCTCTTAAGTATACTCCTACTGCCTTTACACTCTTCTAAGGATTCACTCGATCTATCCTGTCTATACCTGACATATACTTCCTTCTTTTTCTTTATCAAACCCTCAATTTCTCCAGTCACCCAGCATTTCCTATACTTACCAGCCTTTCTTTTCACCCTAACAGGAATATACTTTCTCTGGACTCTCGTTATCTCATTCCAGAAGGCTTCCCATTTTCCAGCCGTCCCTTTTTCTGCAAACATCTGCCCTCAAACAGCTTTTGAAAGTTCTTGCCAAATACCGTCAAAATTGGCCTTCCTCCAATTTATAACATCAACTTTTAGATCTGGTCTATTCTTTTCCATCATTATTTTAAAACTAATAGAATCATGGTCGCTGGCCCCAAAGAGCTCTCGCACTGACACCTCAGTCACCTGCCCTGTCTTATTTCCTCAGTGTAGGTCAAGTTTTGCACCTTCTCTAGTAGGTACATCCCAATACTGAATCAGAAAATTTTCTTGTACACACTTAACAAATTTCTCTCCATCTAAACCCTTAACACTATGGCAGTCCCGGTCTATGTTTGGAAAGTTAAAATCCCCTACCATAACCACCCTATTATTCTTACAGATAACTAAGATTTCCTTGCAAATTTGTTTCTCAATTTCTCTCTGACTATTAGGAGCTCTATTATACCATCCCAACCAGGTGACCATCCCTTTCTTATTTCTCAGTTCCACCTAAATAACTTTCCTGGATGTATTTCTGGGAATATTCTCCCTCAGTACAGCTGTAATGCTACTCTGTTAGGCCTCTTGCATTGAAATAAATGCAGTTTAATTTATCAGTCTGACCTTGTTCTCTGCTTTGTCCCTGGCTGCCCTGACTGTTTGACTCGCTTCTATTCTCAACTGTACCAGTGTCAGATTGAAATCTCTCCTCACTATCTCCTTGGGTCCTAACCGCATCCTCACCTTCCACCCCCGACCTTAATAGTTTAAATCCTCCTAAGCAGCTCTAGCAAATCTCCCTGCCACTATATTAGTCCCCTTCTAATTTAGGTGCAATCTGTTCTACTTGTACAGGTCACTTCTACCCCAAAACAGCTTCCAATGATCCAAAAATGTGAATACTTCTTCCTTACACCAGCTCCTCAGCCATGCATTCATCTGCTCTATCCTCCTACTCCTGCCCTCACTAGCTTGTAGCACCGGGAGCAATCCAGATATTACTACTCTCAAGGACGACCTTTTTAAATTCTTGCCTAACTGTCTGTAATCTCCCTTCAGAATCTCAACCTTTTCCCTTCTTGTGTTGTTGGTTCCAATGCGTACAATGGCCCCCTGCTGGCCCCTCTCCCCCGTGAGAACATTCTGCACCCTCTCTGAAACATCCTTGATTCTGGCACCAGGGAAGCAACACACCATTCTGATTTTTCACTGCTGGCCACAGAAATGTCTGTCTGTACCTCGGACTAAAGTCCCCAACACAATCGATTGCTTGGAAGCCGACGTACCTCTCATTACATTACAGCCAATCTCAATACCAGAAACTTGGCTGTTTGTGCTAAGTTCCCCTGAGAATCCATCACCTCTACATTTTCCAAAACAGCATACTTGTTTGAAATGGGGATAGCCACAGAAGACTCCTGCACTACCTGCCTCCCTCTCTTACCTGTCTTGGAGTTAACCCATCTATGTGACTGTATCTGAGACTTTCCCCCTTTCCTATAACTGCCATCCATCACATCCCCTTGCTCTGCTAAATTCCTCATTGCCACTAACTGCCTCTCCAACCGATCCATTTGATCTGATAGGATTCGCAACGAACGGCATTTATTGCAGATATAATCCTCGTAACGCATAAACACTCCTTAAACTCCCACATCTGACAAGAAGAGTATATCACTATACTAAGGGCCATTTTTGTTTCTTTCAATCTACTACCTAGAAAATAGCACTGTCTTATTCCTCTGCAAAACACTGCTGTAGGTTAAATTAATACTTATAGCTAATATTTTAAGTTTAATCAAGTGACATAGCTCAATAAAACATATAATCAAGACAGAACCCAGTGCAGACTTATTTTAAGGCCACGCTTAAAATCCACTTATCTGCTTCTGTGCTGTGACCTCTCTCAGGCAGGTTCCTCCAAGATTAGATGTGAATTTCACTGTTTGCTAATTTTCCCAGATGCACTCCGATGTCCAGCGACACATGAATTCAACAGAAAAGGCAGTAACTGTCAGTTAGCAATGTGGGTTTCTTTCTCTCTTTCTCTCTCTTTCCTGCACTGACCTTACCATGTGCTTCTCTTGTCTGTTCTTCTCCCTTTTAAAAGTGCTGTTGTTTTGACTTTTTTTCTCTCCAAAGTTCCAAAGCAATGCAACAGCATATGAAACAGTAACTGCTACTCCTGGAATTCGAGGAAATCACCACCAACACCTGAAATATCTCAAAAAAGGAGCAGCTGTTACAGCCAGAAATGTTTCCTGTCCTCCATCTTGGATTACCCAGAATCCTTAGCTCATTGTCCTACTTATGTTCAAATCTTTCCACAGCCTTACACCTGTCCTTATTTCAGTAATATCCTCCAACCACACAACTCTCTGGGATGTCTGCACTCTACCAATTCAGCCTTCTCAAGCAATCCCATTTCCTTTGGTCCAACATTGGCAGCCATTCATTCATCTGTCTTAGCTTTCTCTACCTGTGTCTCTCTCTTTAACTCCTACCCTTTTGACCAAATTTTTGGTCACCTGTCTTAATTTCATTTTCTTTGGTCTGGGAGGACATTTTGTCCAATGACAATCCCTTAACACATCCCATTTTATTAAATGAAAACAGAAATTGCTGGGAAAGCTCAACAGGTCTGCAGCATCTGTGGAGGGACAGCAGAGTTAACATTTCAGGTCCAGAACATTTCTGAAGAAGGATCACTGGATCTGAAACATTAACTTTGCTTCTTCTCCACAGATGCTGCCAGAAAAACTGTTGAGTTTTTCCAGCAATTTCTGTCTTTGTTTCTGTTTTCCAGCATCAGCAGATCTTTGGTTTTTCCATTATGTTAAATCTCTGAATAAATTCACGCTATTGTAACAAGTGAGATAAAACAAGCCTTTTGGAAAGAATCATTAGCCCAGAATTGTCACAGGGCAGGCTTCATGCAAAGTCCTCTGCCCGGATCACCCAGGAATATATGATTCAAAGAAGTGAAATGGGAATAGTGTCATAAGGATTGTGTTCTTCAAGCTGTGACAATTGCACAAAGATTCGTGAAACAATAATGTGAGTTCTTATTTTGGTGATTGTGTGATGTGCCTGTGTAATTTATATATATTTTAATATCATTTACTTCAGCGTTTGGATTTTAAAACCACTTGCACATTGATTTTGGCCAGTGTTTATGAAGGATTTAATAATTAATATATAAGGCTTTCTGAAGCCAGGATTTGTTTCAAAAAGAACTATGGGATACTGTTAAAAATCCAACAACACCAGGTTAAAGTCCAACAGGTTTAATTGGAAGCACACTGCCTTTCGGAGTGTCGCTCCTTCATCAGGTGGTACCACCTGATGAAGGAGCGACGCTCCGAAAGCTAGTGTGCTTCCAATTAAACCTGTTGGATTTTAACCTAGTGTTATGTGATTTTTAACTTTGTACACCCCAGTCCAACACCGGCATCTCCAAATTATGGGATACTGATTAGAGGCTAACAGGAATTTGTTGACATAAAGTAAACAATGCAGTGTTTTAAGCTTCTGCTAAAGTGATCTGTTTGTTTATGGCTTAGGGAAAACACCTATAGCTTGAAGAAAGATGTTAGCTTTCAGTTGACTTCTTTAGAAGTCCTGGCTGAACTGGAATGTGTGAAAAGATTTCTGCTGAAGAACAGAGATAGTTTGGAACTGTTAAGAAACTAATTGCTCAATGTAAGGAGATTAGTGTGAACATTCCAAACTTGAAGTGTTCAGTTAAAATCCTGAAAGGTGCTGTTTCATGCTGAGAAAGTCTAGGTTCAGTTGTATGAGGACTCAAAGAAAAAGGTTACCAGATTTTTAAGACTGGGAACTGAAGCATCAGTTAAGGCCCATACATGTATAACTGAAAAGAATTCACTCTGGCATTTGAGAATTATAAAAGGGTGTTGTTGGGATTAATGAGATTGTAATTTACCATCTACTTTAAAACTTTAAAACCTTTAAACTTACTACATGTAAATAGTCAGGTTTTTTCCCTTAATTTATTTTGTCTAATAAATTCTTTTGTCTAATGTTAAAACAAAATCTGTAACATTGTATGCATGAGTTTCAGTGGAAGACAACAAATTGAAAAATAAAGTGAAATACGATCTATTAAACAGATTTCAGCCTGGATCTGACTTGATCAGTCTTAAAATCTGCTGGGTTCATCCATGATGTGAATCTATTTGATTTAAGAGGAATCTGTGTCTTTCTTAAAAAAAATGGTGAGGTGGTGGTTCTGGAAATAAAATAGCTGAATTCTGGTGAAGTTTATGAGATGGGAATTTTAAGATGTTGTAAAGATCTTTTTCTGTAAGTAAAAGATATAACATTGCCTTTTTTTGAAAACTAAAATAAGAGAGTTAGCAGATAAATTGCATTAAAAGTTAAACTAGGAACTTGCATGATGAAATAGTTCACATGGTCATTCAACACTTACAATCAGATTAAAGGAAACCTGAAATTGGAGTGTCACAGCTGGAATTAGGTAAAATATGGCTAGAAATAAAAAGAATTGAACTAGAAAAGAGAGAAAAACAGAGGGACATCGAACTAAGAAAATTTGAAAAGGAAAGGGAGATGCAATCAAAAGAAGTTGACCTTTGGACTGAAGGCCAGTCACCACCAGTGTTCCACAGGGATCAGTTCTGGGTCCTCTTGTTTGTCATTTATCTAAATGATTGGGATGAGAATGTAAAAGGTACGGTTAATAGGTTTGTAGACAACACCAAAATTGGTAGCTTGGTAGACAATGAAAATGGTTTTATAAGATTACAAAGGGATATTGATCAAATGGGTCAATGGGCTGAAAGATCAATTGAAATGCAAGTTAGATAAACAGGGGCAGAATTTATACAATTAATGGTAGAATCTTAGGAAGTGTAGTACGACAGACAGATCTAGGTCTTCAGATACATAATTCTTTGAGGACATTGGTGAGGTCTCTTCTGGAGTATTGAAGGATATTATTAAGTTAGAGAGGGTTCAGGAGAAATATATCAGGATGTTGCCAGGTATGGAAGGTTTGAGTTACAAAGAAAGGCTGGATAGGCTGGGATCTTTTTCATTGGAGCATAGGAGGTTGAGAGGTGAGCTTATTGAGGTTTTTAAAATCATGATGGGTTTAGATAAGATTAATGGTTGGTGTCTTTTCCATGGGATGGGGAATTTCAAGATTAGGGGGCATATTTTTAAGGTGAGAGGAGAGAAGTGCCATAGGAAGTGGTGGATGCGGGCACAGTTACAACATTTAAAAACACTTAGAACTACATGATTAGGCAAGGCTTGGAGGGATACGGGCCAGAAGCAGGCAGATGGGACTTGTTTAATTTGGGATTTTCTTTGGTGTAAACTGGTTGGACCTAAGGGTCTGTTTCTATGACTCCAAAGAGGCAGAGAAATTAGAGAATGATCATTCCATGGACCAGATCAGAGGAAAGAAGGATGAAAAGGGCACTGTTTTAGAAAACAGAGAGAAGGATATCAAAGTAATAAAGAAATAAAGTTAAAACCAAAATGTCATACAAAGAAATTTAAAAAAAGCAAAAAAGGGCAAAGATATTGGGAATGAGGCTGATATGTTTCGCCCATCTTACTAAATAGAAATACAACAAATTGATTTGGAATTGAAAGAGTTATACCAAACAGCCAACTCAGAAATTGAATTGGGAAAAACTTGGATTTAATTATTTGAAAGAGAAAGTGTTAATGAGGAAATCAAAACCACCTGGAATACCAGCTAACTAGGTGTGTGGTCTATCAGATGGCAGTTCCATCTGAGCATCATAATGAAATTTTACAGACCCCTCACAAAATCCCAATGGCAGGTTGCTTTGGAATTAGAAAAACCTAGGCTAAAATATTAAAACATATGTAATTGGCCATAATTAGAGAATGATGTATTTAAATTTTGTCAGGCATGCTTTATGTATCAGGTAGTGGGGAAACATTAATTCAACCTGTGCCTTTAATTTCCATACCAACTTTGGGGCGTCCAGCTAAAAACAGGAATACGACACAACAATGTTTTAATCATTATGGATGTTCCCACAAAATTTCCTGAAACAGTGATTTTAGGAGAAATTACTACAAAATTTGTCAGGGAAAAGCTAGTTCATTTTTTAAAATATGGTATGTAGTACTCAAAGAAATACCATCAGATCAAAGCTCAAATTTTATTTCATAGATGTTCAAAAAAATTAAGATTAGTTGAAAATAAAACAATTTACATCTTCTGCTATCACCCACAATATCAACGTACAGTGGAGTGATGGCATCAAATTATGAAGAGCATGATTAGATGTGATTGTCAAAATGTTCTAAAGATATGGATAAGTGAATTCCTTTTTTACTAGCTGCCATTAGGGATGCTCCCAATGAATCCATATGATTTAATACTTTTGAAGTAATCTTTGAGCATGAGGGCCACTCATGCCAACTAAAGAGAAATTGATAAACCAAACCTCAATAATGAAGCTTTAAACCTGTGATTTGAGTTTTGGGGGAAATCTGACCAAGGTTTGTGAGCTGGCTAAAAAAAGTTGAACAGTGTTTGACAACCAATGCTAACTAGACCTAATTTTTAAAAAGGCCAAAGTTTGAAATTATGTTGCTGGAGATAAAGTGCTAGTGTTGTTTCCTATCTCCAGGGAGCCATTAAAACCAAGGTTTACTGGACTTTATCAATTCAAAAAGAGACCCAATTATTTGAAATAATAATTGTGAGTACTCGAACAGAATAAAGAATCAGTGAATGTGTCATATTAATGTCACAGAGATATTATGAAAGGGAGAATAGTTAGGAAAAACATGCACTTACTTTAGTGAAAGAATTAGGGAGAGAAATAGAAATATAAGAGCAATTGGAGAATGGATTAGAAATTCAAAGTTCAAAATTTCAAATTTTTGGAATATCTCAAGAAGATCAGTTTTGGCTGTTTATGATGTTAATGTGTTGTTGTTAAAGCAACAACCTTACAGATTTCGTTCAGAGAGATTAGCTCAAGTGAAGCAAGAAATGAAGTTCATGATGAGTAATGACATTACTGATTGGAGCCATATCATAATGGTGCACAAACTGAATGGGACACAGAGATTCTGTGTGGATTATCACAAAGCCAATGTGTTAACAATAGCAGACTTATGTCTTATTCTGTGATTGAAACATGACCTGGAATGAATTGGACACTGATAATTTTTCGCAAAAGTCAACTTACGAAAGGGTTTATTGAGAAGTTCCATTGACTGATACAGCCAAAGAAATATCAGCTTTAGTAATATTAGATGGAGTCAATGTCATGTCAAGCCATTTAGAATGAAAAATGCACCAGCGACATTCCAATTATTAATCAATAAAGTCTTCGAAGAACTGTGTTGTTTGATGATTTGGCTGTTTTTAGCCAAACCCCGGAAGAAAATTTATACCACTCGACTAAGCTGTTGATTGGCTACAAAAGCTAAGTTTGTTATAAGTCTGGCAAAGAGTGAAGTTCCCAAAGCGAAACTGTTTTTTTTGGGCCAACTATGGGTTAAGGTCAAATAGCAGCGAATGAAGTGAAGGCTATTTTGCATTTTCCTGTGCCTGAAACTTTGCATCATGTTAGCATGTTCCAAATTTCAGCAACTATTGTTGGACCTTCAGCAAATTTACCGAAGAAAGGCAGAAAATATGCAGGTGTCAAAGTGCCTGTGTTGAAACCATACTGGTTTTAGCCATGCTTAATTATGAGAAACTATTCAAATTGGCTGTTGAATCCAGCAACGTCAGTGTGATGACAAGATGGGGATCGAATTGTCACAATTATTACTTAAAAAAACTGACCACATATCAGCAAAAGGACTGCACAATGGAGAATGTGACATTGATTCTTGTGTTGGATCTACACCAGTTTGAAATATACTTCAACAACAATGTGGAAGAAATGGTTATTTATACAGATCACAACCACTTAATTTCGTTTGGAAAAGTTTCAGGACAAGAATTTAAGATTATTTCAATGGAGCTTCATTCTCCATTGGCGTAATTTAAAAATTGTTGCTGGGACTTGACAAGAAATGCTTTCATGAACACTTTATCAAGAGCACATATGAAAGATACCTAATGCTGTGGTGCCCATGGACTAGTATGAAATGTAGTTGCCGTGTAACTCACTGTATGTTTAATATCAACATATCACTACTGTTAATGTGATATAGTGTTAAAATATTTTCGATGAATAATGAAATTGCCTATTAAAGATTTTCGTTCGCAGGGAAGTGTGATGCAAGGTGTTGGATTTATGTGTATCTTAACATCATTTATTTTGAGTTTAGATTTTGAATTGGTGAGAGAATTATTTGCCCTGCCATATTTTCCTTTATTATTCTTTAAGGCTTTTTTTAGTTTGCACATTCTCAATGCTTCAGTAATCCCTTTTCCTTGAAAGCATTTGCTTCTGTAAATGACAATGCTGTTTTATTTTCATTATCATAACGCTTTTAAGCAGTGCTATACAGCAATGATACAACCTTCTCCTTCCAGTACTTTTTAATTCTGTCATATAGCAATGCTAGTTAACTGCACAGCTCACTGGAGGCTTTCCTAGAATTTGTATTCAAGTTGGAGGCTTCCCACCAATTGCAAGCTAAATTGAGATTTTCTGATTTTATATGGACAAAATAGATGATTTTCCACAGTCAAGGGTTAAAACACAATACCTATCCTTTCTATGTTATTCCCAAATAAAATCTGATCCTTGTGGCCTTAGAAAATACTTCCCACCAGAGGTGTGATTTAAATTAAGGGTCTTCCACTTGCATCGCAGCCTTAAAAGACTTTTTTCTGTTAGACTCTGTCTGCTTTAAGTTTTAAATGCCCCCCTTTGCCACTATCTATGATATGGGACATTCCCAGTGCTACAACCTCAGTGTAAAGCACTTCTATGGTCCCTGATTTTCCTACAGTAGTCATAGTGGTGTCTGCTCCTAATGACAGCATTACTCATTGTGAACTGCAAGTTTTGTTTTACTTCAGCCTGATTTTTGGCATACTAGGTTCAAGCTATCCCTCTTGCCCAGCAGTGAGTTTTAGCTTAATGTGTAGTCTCTGTTGATTGCTGGACCTCGAACAGGGAATGGTCCCACAGATCCTCATGGCCTAATGGAATCTGTAACTACCCAGTGTGACTGGTCTATAAGCACTTTCTAATGCACACTGCGTCACCAGGTCTGGAATAAAGGCTTGAGCATCTTCTGTTGGATGTCTCTTGTTCTCTCCACTAGTATCAGCTGACCGCTTATTTATTTAAGCAATAACAGCTGCTGACTATCTGTGTGAGTAGCTCTTCAAGTAGTAAACTCACTTGGTGGTCTGGAAGTTCCTTCAACTGGGACAAATGAACATCTTTTTTATTATTGCGTCCTTTGGTCTTAAGTAATGATGTCCACCATTGATCATCAGTGGAATTTGTGAGTAAAATGGATGCTGTCATGATTTATCTTTCCTTTGCTAAGTCTAAGGAGCTATTTTGTTTTCAGTGTAGAAGAACAAGCACTCGTGAGTATTGACAAGAAGAGGCTTTTGTGTTGACAAGATGCTGTTTACCATATGATTACCTGCAAGTTACATTAGCTATATTGACATTGTTACTAAACTATTGGGAGACATAGATTAAACATTGATCCTCTTCAGGATTCCAAGCAATTCTCCTAATGTCCTCACTCAAAATTGTGTGGCATCATCAGCTTAGCGAAACTCAATGCAATCTCCAACATTAACTCTTCTGGATCATTATTGCCTTATACAACAGAGGCTAGCCCAAATTATTTGATAACTAAACATTCTCTTACAAGTAGCTCATTTGCTTTTCTGTGCTTTTCTATTTAAGAGCTGACATCTTAATCTTGCAAGGAATTAAGGGATACGCGGAGAGTGCAGGTAAGTGGCATTGAAATGCACATCAGCCATGATTGAATGGCAGAGTGGACCCGATGGGCTGAATGGCCTTACTTCCACTCCTATGTCTTATGGTCTTACAGTTCTCCCTGCGATGCTTTGATATTTAGATGCGACATGTCAGAGGTCTATTCACGCTGACTCCACAGAGAATGTGCCTCTTTCCTCAGGCATTCCACCTTCTTGCTGGATTCCCAAGAGTGGTTTTTGGGGTAGGCCAAATGTCCAAATGGCATGATCTCACGGCAAAGAAAGAACCTCAGGAAGAAATGTCTTAATAGGCCAGGAATGGGTGGGAATAGCAGACAGGAGAAGAGATTTACCAGGATGTAGCTGATTATAGAAGGTTTGGGTTATAAAGAAAGGCTGGATAGGCGGGGACTTCTTTCACTGGAGCATAGGAAGTTAAGAGGTGACCTGACAGAAGCTTATAAAATGATGTGAGGTACAGACAGAGTTAATGATTGTTGTCTTTTCCTTAGAATGGGGGATTTCAAGATTAGATGGTACATCTTTAAAATGGGAGGAGAGAGACTTAAATAAGAAATGAGAGGCAAATATTTTGCAGAGGGTGGTTCATATGTGGAATAAACTTCCTGAGAAAATACTAGATATGGGTATGATCACAATGTTTAAACACATTTGGATATATACATGAATAGAAAAGGTTTGGAAGGGTATGGGTCAGGAGCAGGAAGGTGAGACTAGTTTAGTTTGGGATTACATTTGGCATGGACTGAAGAATCTGTTACCATGTTGTATGACAGGAGGGTGATGGAATTACTTAAATGACAAAAAATATTATTAATGTGAAGCAAGTTGATATGATCTGAGATGCATGATCAGAAAGTATGTGGAAGCAGATTCAATAGCAACTTCCAAATGAGTGTTAAATTTATGCCAGAAATGAAAAATGGGTGGAACAAATTGAATAGATTTTACAAAGACCTAGCAGAAGCATGATGGCTTGAAAAGTTTTCCTTCCATTCTGCAGAGGAATCAGGCTCCATTCTGAATTCCTAAATTTTGTCTGCTCAGCCAGACATTTATACACCAATATGCATAGCTTGTGATAAACATTAATCGTCAAAAGAGAAATAAGTTTTTTTTGCTGATGTAACATGACATTAATTCATCTTTTTGAATTTAATATATTAGATTACTTACAGTGTGGAAACAGGCCCTTCAGCCCAACAAGTCCATAACGACCCTCTGAAAAGCAACCCACCCAGACCCATTCCCTTACGTTTACCCCTTCTCCTAACACTACAGGCAATTTAGCATGGCCAATTCATCTAACCTGCACATTTTTGGACTGTGGGAGGAAACCAGAGCAAACCCACGCAGACACAGGGAGAATGTGCAAACACCACACAGATAGTTGCCTGAGGCAGGAATTGAACCTGAGTCTCTGGCACTGTGAGGCAGCAGTGCTAACTACTGTGCCACCGGGCTGCCCACTGCCACTGTGCTGCCCACTACTGAAATGTACTGCTACATTACACTAGTTAGCTATGCCAACAATCAGTAATGCTAATAGTATTGGCTCACATGTATATGTTAGAAGCAACAACTATTTGCATGTAGGGCCCTGTCCTCTGCAAACATAAGGAACATGTGCACACATTGAATGTTTTGCCAGTTCCATGTGCATTCCTCATGGCTATGTCTGCAGCAAAGCCAATTTTTTTGGTTTGAATTTGAATAAAATATAGTCAGTTAACTGTTCCCTTGACACTTTCTCCACAGCACTGTCTCTACCAATTAGGCTGCACTTGTAAACCAATCAGCACCATCTTCCTTTGCAGTATAAATGATCATTCCCTGTGAGAACTGATGTTCTTGTGCTGTCCTGATAAGTGCAAGAATGGGTACTGTTCTTATACCAGCTCTTCTTTATATATCATGTATACTGAGTAAAGATTATTATAATTAAGTGCAAATTGTACACAGTCACCAACTCTTGATCATTAATCAATTTGTATGACACTTACAAATGAGTACCTGAAATGCACAAGTTATTGCATCCATCAAGAATTACAATAGACATTATTGGGCCTATTTGCTTCTCTGGGGAGAAAGTGAGGTCTGCAGATGCTGGAGATCAGAGATGGAAATGTGTTCCTGAAGAAGGGCTAATGCCCGAAACGTCGATTCTCCTGTTCCCTAGATGCTGCCTGACCTGCTGCGCTTTACCAGCAACACATTTCCATCTATTTGCTTCTCTGACAATAATAGGTTATATTTATATAGCTTCCTTGAATTAGTAAGACTGCACTAAATAAACTGATTGATTAACTTCATTGATTATTTGATTTAAAACAGCTGGAGCTACGATATATTATGTATTATGCATTGTAAGTTAGGAAGCAGATCTTACAGTAAAACAACAGATTGGCGTTAAGTACAGCTTGCAGACTCACAGCAGATTGTCAGACAGAATCGTGACCTTATATATGCAAAGCACATGGAATTGTTGAAAGTGAATTCTCTCAAAGGTAAGATGCATATACAACAATAGAGACACTGTCCAAGCTACAAGGCCAATGAGAGGTTTTACAGCTTCTAAGGAACGTCCAGTCACAGCAATGTAAGTAAATGAGCAGGTGTTTCAAACTGAAGTTATCCTCTCAGTCACTCTCTTTGCAACTTTGATTTCAAAATATAAGACAGTTTTCTGGTATATGGCTCAGTGTGGGTTCATCTCCAACCAGGTGTACAGGGAACTGGAGGCCGACTGAAAAGTTACAATCAACCTCCTTGATTAATAAAGCTCTTAATGTGCCGAAGTGACTGTGTGGCTCACAGAGACAGTTGGTTTTCCTGGGCCAACTGTCAATGTTGAGACAATTCCAGCCAAGCCTCGCCAACATAAAATTGGGGCAATACAACACAACACAATGGAACCATTTTCTGCAATGCTACTTGACAGGAATTATGCTCTGTTACAGTTCTGAACTTATGCTTATTTATATTCCTTATTAAACTTGCACCAGAGGTAGGGACTCCAAGCAGGAAAATGAAATATATAGGACAAACCACACTGAGGACTAATTAAAAGATAGTCTGGGCCAAGCTCATGTGCCAGTGACTAGGAATGCATTGGACTAGTTCCACCCCAATTCATGAACTCAGGCAGCTCAACTCTTATGTTGCTGGCTTGTCCTGTTTGGATTATACAGACCTGGGGTGTTGGGCAGGGAGCTGTCCTCGTGTAGTAGTTTAATTGTTGGTTATATCCCAATCAGATGCCACAGAAACAGCAACTTAAAATGTATTCATTTTAGATAGTGTTTAAAATTGATATGGAGACCCAAGGTTCCGTGGAGTACATGTCAAAAAAGAGACCAAAACAAAAGGCACCAGCAAACTATGATACAAATGAAGTTCATGTATTAAAATTGAATACTTCATTCATTAGGAATCTAGATTATTTATATTCAACGGTATTGTGGTAATGTCTCTAAGATACTAGTGCAGCAGCCCAGGCTTATTCTTGGGTGACATGGTTTCAAGCCCAGCCGGGAAGTTCATGGGATTTAAATTAATTTAATTAAATCTGGAATATAAAGCTAGTCACAGTAATGATGATCATGAAGCCACCATCAATTGTTGTAGATTCCCATCTAGTTCATTAATATCCTTTACAGAAGGAAATCTGCCATCCTTACTTGGTCTGGCCTATATGTGACTCCAGGCACAAAGCATTCTGTATAACCCTTAAGTGCCCTCTGATATGGCTGAACAAACCATTAAGTTCAAGTAGCAATTCAGGACAGGCAACAAATGCTAGTCTCGCCGGCAATGCCCTCATCCAGTGAAAGAATGAAGTTAAAAAAAATTACTGATAAATTCTGTAACTAACTCCAACTTTAAGGCAGCGAGGTCTGCAGATGCTGGAGATCAGAGCTGAGAGTGTGTTGCTGGAAAAGCACAGCAGGTCAGGCAGCATCCGAGGAGCAGGTAAATTGATTTTCCTGCTCCTCGGATGCTACCTGACCTGCTGTGCTTTTCTAGCAACACATTTTCAACTAACTCCAACTTTACTCCGATCCAAATACTGGCTTTGTGCAAATTCTGAATTTTAATCATCTCAGATATAAAAGGTTTAAACACTGATATCTCCTCCTTGACCCTTTCCTTCTCCTTATCTCTGTCTCCTCCTTTAAGATGTTCCTCAATACGTGCATTTAACTGAATGTTAGCTCATCAGTCCTAATATTTCCTCATGACCTGATCTTAGACTTGCCGATCAGATATCCTATATAAATCTAGTCCCATTTGCCAGCATTTGGCCCATATCCCTCCAAACACTTTCTATTCATATACCCATTTAGATGCCTTTCATACATTTTAAATGAACCAGTCTCCACCACTTCCTCTGGCAGCTCATTCCATTTGCACACCTCCCTCTGCATGAAAAAGTTGCCCCTTAGGTCCCATTTATATGTTTCCCTTCTCCCCTAAAACCTATGCCTTTTAGCTTTGGACACCCTCACCCTGGGGATAAGATCTTGCCTATTCGTCCTATCCATGCAGCTCATGATTTTATAAACCTCTATAAGGTCACCGCTCAGTCTCTAATGGTCCAGGGAAAATAGCTCCAGCCTAGCCCCCCCAGGATGGGTTGGAGGTCACTTACGTGGTCAGGTGAGTCACTGTTTCTTGCTCAACTCCACCCCTCATCGCGCCAGCTGAACGGCCACTTCACTAATCTACTTTTTTTATAAAGCAAAGAATGCAGCAGATCTGACACAAAAATGAAATCTTTTCCCTGGGGTGGGGGAGTCCAGAACTAGAGAGCATAGGTTTAGGGTGAGAGGGGAAAGATATAAAAGAGATCCAAGCGGCAGATTTTTCGCGCAGAAGGCAGTGTGTGTATGGAATGAGCTGCTAGATGAAGTGGTGGAGGCTGGTACAATTACAGCATTTAAAAGGCATATGAATAGGAAAGGTTTAGAGGGATATGGGCCAAGTGCTGACAAATGGGACTAGATTAGGTTGGGATATCTGGTCGGCATGGACAAGTTGAACTGAAGGGTCTATTTCTGTGCTGTATATCTCTATGACTCTGACTCTAAAACTAGAAATTGCTGGAAAATTTCAGCTGATCTAGCAGTACTTATGGAGAGAAATCAGAGTTAACGTTGGGGTCCAGTGCCCCTTCTCGACTTCTCCTTTTGTTCTACTCGTTCCCCTGCGGGTACTTCCTCTAAAAATGTGAGCGTTCCATTGACATTTTTCGTTGTCCGGTTGAAGCATGTTAAGATATGCGTATGCACAGGTAGGACTTGAATACAGGCTTCCCAGCTCAGAGGAAGGATGCTCTCACTGTGCCCCCAGTGGTGTGCCTTTATATCTCCTTTAAATCTCAAAATTTCCCCTATGCCATCGTCACTTCAGAAATGCATCAGCAAAATTGCCCCCAGCAAACACACTATCTGCAACATGATAACAACCCAGATCACCAGTCTTCATTATGTCGATGATGATATTTGATCATTATCATGCTGATAACTATCAGGGCCAGAGTACAATCGGGGGACATGTGTGACAGCACACTGGTTCATTTTCAATATTAAGTCTTTTCTGTGTCTACTACAGAGGGTAGACAGGCTACAATTTAATGGCTCATTAAAGAGGCAGTACTTGTGGTAGCACAGCACCCCTTCCGTACCACACTAGGTCATTAAAACTGGTTTGCATATCCGAATTTTTCATAGTTCTTCCATTAAAATCACCTTTCACAGCTGCTGCCTGAATATTTCTGATATTTTCGTTTTACATTTGCTACTTTACTCATCGAGCTGCAAATTATACTTGTATGTACATGCACAATACAGGATGATTATTTGCAGGAGAGCATTAAATGGCATTTTTCATGCAGATTGCATTTTTAAAATCTTTTGCAGAGCAAGTTGTTGAAAGTGTTGTATGATAATGTCAGAGTGAGGAGAAGCATTCTAGGACTTGAGTGAACAGGGTCAATTGTACTTACTTAACCAGCAGATTTAATTACCTTTTTCCAGTCCAATCTTTCAATATAAAATCAGGCACATAAGAGAAAATGAAGGAATCTGCATATTCTGCTCAAAACCCCTGAAGCCATTTTACCTCCTTACCTTAATCATGCAAAATAATCAGTACATCATCCAGTTTTGATTCTTAAAACATGGTTAACTGCAACTTTTTGTAGTGGCATTTTAGGAAATTTCAGGAAAATCTTGCTACAAATAATGTTTTTATGTGCATTTTTTCATTATTAAAAGAATGCAGATAAATGCATAACAGCAAATTTGAAGACACCCATCATATTAAAAGAGCACTTTGCTTTAAGTATCATACTAAAATAAGGTGAGACCAGTAGTAAAGGTGTCATGCATATATCAGGAAGTAAATGATCCATGTTCACTATTATATGTACTCAAAGTCCTAGAATTCAATATACATTCTGGTTCAATCTTATAAAATTGATAACATTTTGTTTGAAGGAGGCAATGCATGATATAATTTAACATCAGAAATTGGGTTGGGATATCTGGTCGGCATGGATGGGTTGGACGAAGGGTCTGTTTCCATGCTGTACATCTCTATGACTCTATGACTCTATTCAGCCAGACCTACTGAGATTTCAAGTAATTTCTGTTTTGGTCCATCCAAAGATGATGGTTTTGATAGAAGTGAATGGCTTGCTCGGCCATTTCAGGAGCCTGGATCCATATAGAGAATAGTACAGCTAATGAATTATTTCTCTAAATTCTCGACAGTATTGAACCACTTATTTATTTAGCAGAAAATACCAGTGCCCGAGGAAAATTACCCTCAATAGAGCCTTTAATTGACTGTCTGCCCCTGGTCTTCCCACTCCCCTTTCTCCCCTGTGATCTCCTAATGCCCAAGACTGCTAAAATCCCACCCTATATTTCAGGACAGACCAGGCCAGGCTCTTGGATTACTGGTCCAGTGACTATTCTATCAGTGCCCTGGGTGGTACAGGATGTTTAATTATTTACTCTGAATCCAAATTGTACCAAATGGAAAGTCTTGGTTGTACAGAGCTTGAGCACTGCTTTAAAAAAAAGAGAAATGGTTTTGAAACTTTTACATAGGAATGTGGAGCAGGACAAGGCCATTTAGTCCTCGGAGCCTGTTTGTCCATTCAATAAACCATGGTTGATCTGATTTCAACCTTAAATCCACATTCCTGTCTAGCTCTGATCATCTTTTCACCTATTGTTAACAAGAATCTGTCTACCTCTCCCTTAAAAATACTCAAGGACTCCCTGTTTCCACCAGCTTTTCAGGAAGAGACCTCCAAAAACTCAAGGCCGTCTGTGTTAAAGGATATATTTTTAAAATATGACTTCCTATTCCCAGATTCTTCCACAAAAAGAAACATCCCTTTCCACATTCACCATGTGAAAACCGTTCATGTATGTTTTATTGATCTTATATGTTTCAACCATGTCACCTTTTACTCTCCTAAATTCCAGCAGTCTTGCTTGTCCAACTTTTCCCCATATTACAACCCAGCCATTCGAGGTATTAGTCCGATAAACATTGAACTGCTTCCAATGCATTTATAGCCTTCCTTAAATAAAGTGACCAATACTGTATTCAGTACTGCAGCTGTGATGTCACCAGTGCTTTGTCTAACTAAAACATAACCTCCCCCTACATACTTAAGTACTTGATTCCTATTGCAATAAATGAGAACATTCTATTAGTTTTCCAAATTACTGACTGTAGCTGCATTCTAACATCTTGTGCATGAGGGTACTCAGATCCCTCTGCATCCTGGATTTCTGCAATGTCTCCCAATTTAGATAATATGCTGCTTTTTTTCATTCTTCCTGCCAAAATGAATGATTTTGCATTTTCCAATGTTATACTCCATTTGCTAGATCTTTGCCCATTCACTTAACCAATCTATGTATTTTTGTGGTTTCCTTATGCCTTCTTCACAACTTACTTTCCTAACTATCCATGTATCATCAGCAAATTTGGTGACTATACCCTTCGTCCAAGTCATTTATATAAACTTATATGAATTTATATAAATTGAGGTACTAACACCATTGTGGCATATGAAAGGAAAGGCTAGTAGGTCTAGGGAATGCTGGATGATGAGAGAAATTTAGGGTTTGGTTAAGAAAAAGAAGGAAGCATATGTCAGATATAGACAGAATAGATCGAGTGAATCCTTAGAAAAGTATAAAGACAGTAGGAGTATACTTAAGAGGGAAATCAGGAGGGCAAAAAGGGGACATGAGCTAGCTTTGGCAAATAGGGTTAAGGAGAATCCAAAGGGTTTTTACAAATACATTAAGGACAAAAGGGTAACTAGGGAAAGAATAGGGCCCCTCAAAGATCAGCAAGGCGGCCTTTGTGTGAAGCCGCAGGAGATGGGGGAGATACTAAACGAGTATTATGCATCAGTGTTTCCTATGGAAAAGGATATGGAAGATATAGAATGTAGGGGGAAAATAGATGGTGACATCTATTGAGTGGGCGGCACGGTGGCACAGTGGTTAGCACTGCTGCCTCACAGCGCAAGAGACCTGGGTTCAATTCCTGCCACAGGCGACTGACTGTGTGGAGTTTGCACGTTCTCCCCGTGTCTGCGTGGGTTTCCTCCGGGTGC
>NC_057728.1:53509652-53514762 GCF_004010195.1 Chiloscyllium plagiosum
CATTTTGGGAAAGCAAATCTTAGCAGGACTTATACACTTAATGGTAAGGTCCTAGGGAGTATTGCTGAACAAAGAGACCTTGGAGTGCAGGTTCATAGCTCCTTGAAAGTAGAGTTGCAGATAGATAGGATAGTGAAGAAGGCATTTGGTATGCTTTCCTTTATTGGTCAGAGTATTGAGTAAAGGAGTGGGGAGATCATGTTGCGGCTGTACAGGACATTGGTTAGGCCACTGTTGGAATATTGCATGCAATTCTGGTCTCCTTCCTATCGGAAGGATGTCGTGAAACTTGAAAGGGTTCAGAAAAGATTTACAAGGATGTTACCAGGGTTGGAGGGTTTAAGGTATAGCCAGAGGTTGAATAGGCTAGGGCTGTTTTCCCTGGTGTGTCGGAGGCTGAGGGGTGACCTTATAGAGGTTTATAAAATCATGAGTAAGTAGACAAAGTCTTTTCCCTGGGGTGGGGAAGTTCAGAACTAGAGGGCATAGGTTTAGGGTGAGAGGGGAAAGATATAAAAGAGACCTAAGGGGCAACATATTCATATAGAGGGTGGTGCATGTATGGAATGAGCTTCCAGAGGAAGTGGTGGAGGCTGCAACAATTGCAACAGTTAAAAGGCATCTGGATGGGTAGATGAATAGGAAGGGTTTGGAGGGATATGGGCTGGGTGCTGGCAAATCAGACTAGATTAAGTTGGGATATCTGGTCAGCACTGGCGAGTTGGACTAAAGGGTCTGTTTCCATGCTATACATCTCTATGACTCTGACTCATTTTCTCTTGCCAATCAGAAAAAGATGCATTATGACCATAAGATCATGTGATATATAGGAGCAAAGTTAGGCCCTTTGGCCCATTGAGTTATCTCCACCATTTGATTGTGGCTAATATACTTCTCTACCCAATACTCTGCCTTCTCCCCATAACTCTCGATCCCGTTACCAGTAAAGAACATATCTATGTCTGTCTTAAATACACTGAATGACGTGGCCTCCACAGCATTCTGTAATTATGAGTTCCACAGATTTAAGATCATCTCGCTGAGGAAATTCCTCCTCATTTCAGTTCTAAAGCCTTCTCAAAATGAATGCTAACATGCATTTGCCTTCCTAACAGCCAATTGAACTTGCATGTTGACCTTAAGAGAATTCTGAACTAGAACTCCAAGTGCCTTTGTGCTTCCGATTTCTGAGGCCTTTTTCCATTTGAAAAATAGACTATGCCTCTATTCTGGCCGAAAGTGAGGACTGCAAATGCTGGAGATTAGAGTTGAGAGTGTGGTGCTGGAAAAGCACAGCAGGTCAATCAGCATCCGAGGAGCAGGCGAATCAATGTTTCAGGCAAAAGTTCTTCATCCTGATGAAGGACTTTGCCCTAAATGTCAATTCTCCTGCTCCTCAGATGCTGCCTGACCTGATGTGCTTTTCCAGTACCATGCTATGCCTCTATTCTTCCTATCAAAGTGCATAACCTCATGTTTCCCAAAGTTTCCACATTGCATTCCATCTGCCACTTCATTGCCCACTCTCCCAGTCTGTCCAAACCCTTCTGCAGCCTCTCTGCTTTCTCAACATTAGCTGTCCCTCTCCTTAACTTGGTGTCATCTGCAAACCTAGCAACAATTACCTCAGTTCCTTTGTCCAGATAATTAATGTATGAATTGAATACATGCGGTCCCAACACTGACCCCTACAAAACTCCACTAATCACTGGCTACCATCCTAAAAAAGAACTCTTTATCCCCACTCACTGCCTTCCACCAGTCAGCCAATCCTCTATTCATGCCAGTACCTTACTCCAACTTATTTAGCAGCCTCCTGTGTGACACTTTGTGAAAGACCTTCTGAAAATCCAAATAGATCACGTCCACTGGCTCTCCTTTGTCGAACTAGCTTATCTCCTCAAAGAATTCCAATAGATTTGTCAGGCATGACCTCCTCTTGAAAAAGCCATGCTGACTCAGCACGATTTTCATGCACTTCCAAGTACTCCACAATCTCATCCTTAACAATGGATTCTAAAACCTGATCAACCATTCAGGTCAGGTTAACCGGCCTATGATTCTTCACCTTCTGCCTCCCTCCCTTCTTAAACAGGGCTGTTACATTAGCCATTTTCCAGTTCACTGGGACCCTCATTCCAGTTAATCCGGAAGGATCATCACCAATGCCTCCACAATCTCCTCAGTTATCTTCTTCAGAACTTTGTGGTAGAGTTCATCCAGTCTGGATGATTTATTCACCTCAGACTTTTCAGTTTCCTTCGTACCTTCTCCTTGTGATGGCCACTACACTCAGCTCTGCCCTTGACTCTCTTAAAGTTCTGGCATGCTGCTGGTGTCTTCCATTGTGAAGACTGATGCAAAGTATCTGTTCAGTTCCTCAACCATTTCTTTGCTCCCTATTACGACTTCTCCAGTCTCACTTTCCAGTAGTCCAATGTCAACTGTTGCCTTTCTCTTACCATTTATATATCTAAAAAAACTCTTGCAATATTCTTTTAAATTATTAGCTAGATTACCTTCATATTTTATCCTCTTCCCTCTAATTGAACAAAGTACAAAGAAAAAAGAACAGTACAGCACAGGAACAGGCCCTTCAGCTCACCTCACTTCTCCCAACACATGAAGCTTTTCTAAACTAAAAACCTTTTGCTTCTATAGTCTGTATCCCTCCATTCCCTGCCCACTCATGTATCTGTCAAGGTGCCTCTTAAACATTGCTATTGTATCTGCTTCCACCTCCTCCTCTGGCAGTGCATTGCAGGCACTTGCTACACTCTCTGTCAAGAACCTGCCTCTTTTGCCTCTTTTAAATTTCCCCCCTTTTATCAGAAACCTATATCCCTGAGTAATTGACATTTCTAACCTGAAGAAAGACACCGACTGTCAATTCTACTTTGTAAGCTTTTATCAGGTCTCACCTCATCCTTCAACATTCAAGTGAACACAAACCAAGTTTGTCCAATCTCTCTTCATAGCCATTACCCTTCAAAGCAGGCAACATCCTGGTAAACCTGTCTGTACCATCTCCAAAGCCTCAACATCCTTCTGGGAATGTAGCAACCAAAATTGTATGAAATATTCCAAATGTGGCATAACTAAAGTTCTATACAGCTACAACACAACTGATCAATTTTTATAAAGTAAAAACTGAAAGAACTGTGGATGCTGTAAATCAGAAACAAAAACAGAAATTGCTGGAAAAGCTCAGCAGGTCTGGCAGCATCTGTGGAGAGATGTCAAAGTTAACATTTCAGAGCAGCCCTTTCAGAAATTCTGAGGAAGGGTCATTCAACCTGAAATGTTAACTCTGATTTCCCTGCACAGATGCTGCCAGGCCTGCTGAGCTTTTCCAGCAGTTTCTATTTTTGTTACCAATTTTTATACTCTCTGATCTGACTAATGAAGGCAAGCAAGCGATTGCCCTCTTGACCATCTTATCCACTTGTGTTGCCACTTTCGGGGAACTTGGACATGTACGCTTAGATCCCTGTATGTTTATGCTTCTAACAGTTGTGCCATTTACTGTATATATCGCCTCTGCATTAGACTTTCCAAAATGCATTATCTCACATTTGTCCAAAATACATTCTATGTGCTATTTTTCTGCCCTAGTCTCTAGCCTATTTATATCTTGCTGTATCCTCAGACAGTGCCCTTCACAATCCACAGCTCCCCAAATCTTTGTGTCATCCACAAACTTACGATTAAATCACCTCCATTCTCCTTCAGATCTTTTATATATATATTACAAACAACATGGATTCCTGCACCAATCTCTATGGAACACCACTGCTCAGGATCTCCAGTCAGAAAAACACCATTCCACTGCTACTCTCTACCTTCTACGACCAAGTCAGTTCTGTATCCCTCTTATTAGCTCACAGACAATCCCATGTGACATCACCTTCTGTATCAGCCTGCTATGAGGGATCTTATTAAAGGCCTTGTTTATGTCCATAAGACAACGTCCACCACCCTGCCCTCATCAATCATCTTTGTCACTTCCTCAATCGAATTTACGATACATGACCTCCCCTGCACAAAGCCACGCTGCCTATCACTAATAACTCCATATGTTTCCAAATATGTTTTTTTTTCAGCTTACCTCTGCTGGTTTTTAAAAGTTTCACAATCCTCTGGACTCTCAATAATCTTCACATTGTATGCTATTTCTTTTGCTTTTATGCTGTGCCTGATTTCCCTCATCTTCCCCTTAATATGTCTTCTTCCTTGGGATAAATTTTTGCCTCCTGAATTACCCCCATAAAGACCTGCTGCTCCACCATCTTCCCGGTTAGGCTCCCTTCCAATCAACTCTGACCAGCTCCTCTCTCATGGCTTTGTAGTTAACTTTACTTAATTATAATACAGTTACACCTGATTCCAGCCTCTCCCCCTCAAACTGCAGAGTGAATTCTATCACATTAATGTCCCTGCCCTCTGGGGGTTCTTTCACTTTAAGCTCCTCATCAAATCTGCCTCATTATGTATCACCAAATCCAGAAATGCCTGTTCCCTAGTGGGCTCTACCACAAGTTGCTCCAAAAAAACCATAACATATGTATTCCACAAGATCACCCTGATTTTCTCAGTCCACTTGCATATTAACACCCCCCATAATTATTGTAACAGCGTCTTTCTTACATTCCTTCCTATCTCCTGATTTATTTTCCGCCACACATCCTCACCAATGCTTGGGGGCCTGTATATAATTCCCATCAGGATCATTTTACCTTTGTGGGTTCTCAACTCTAGTCAAATTAATTTTAAGCCTTCTGATCCTATAACCATTGATACACAATTTCTGTTTCCTGTTAGCCAGCAAATCTTCTAACTATGCCAGCTTGTTACACCTATATCATGAGCTTTCCATAATAACCTTTGATGCGACATTTCATCAAATGCCTTCTCGAAAGCTAAGTACAGTACCTCCACTGGTTTCCCTTTATCCACAGTGTATGTTACTTCCTCAAAGAACTCCAAGAGAATAATTAAACATGATTTCCCTTTCTCAAAACCATACTGACTCTATTTGATTATCTTAAACTTATCTAAGTGCTCTGCTAATACTTCTTTAATAATAGCTACTAACATTCTCTTTCTAACA
>NC_057728.1:53515262-53597748 GCF_004010195.1 Chiloscyllium plagiosum
CCCAGGTCCTTCAACATGCTTTTATCACCCAAATCTGTGCCCATCTTTCCAAGAATTCTAAGTTTGAATTCTACATTAGGTTCTGCCCCTGAAACTATCACAAAAAAGCTCTAACCAAAATCATAAATGAGATCTATGTTCCTCTAAACATGTATCTTTTCCTCCTGCACAGTTCAGAAAGCTACAGCAAAGCGAGATTTGGGAATTCCCGTGCATAAAAGCTGGGATACACATTCAGCTGGTAATAGGGAAGGAAATGGAATTTTGCCATTATTTCAAAGGCAATGGAGTATAAATGTAGGGAGGTCTTGCTTAAATTATACTAGGCATTTTTCTGACCATGTGTAGAACATTGTGAACAGTTTTAATCCCTTCATTTAACAAAAGATATATTGGTGTCGGAGACAGTCCAGAGAAAGTAGAGCCTGGATGTGGAGGGATTTTAAGTTTGGCTTGAACTCAGTGAGTTTAGAAGGACTAGAGGTGACCCTATTAAAGCATGCAGGATTCTTAGAGGGCTTGACAGGGTAGATGTGAAGCAATTCTTTTCCCGTTCTGGAAGAATCTGTGACCACAGTGCATAATCTTAAAGAAAGACATCACTCATTTAAAACAGAGATGAGGAGGAACTTCTTCTCTCAGAGGATAGCAAATCTGTGGAATTCTTTACTACAGAGGGCTACAGATGTTGAGTCATAGAGCCATACACCATGGAAATAGGCCCTTAAGCCCAACCTGTTCATACTAAGCAGGTTTTCTAAACTGAACTAGTCCCAATTGCCTGCATTTGTAATTAGATACATTGTTTGACCACCTTGTGAACAGGTGGTTCTTCTTCTCATGAAGTCCTTCTTTTTGACCAGAATAATGTTTTGCTGAGTGCAGTGAAATATCTGCTTAAATGTCTGCCACTGTTCATTAAACAATAAGATAAAGGTGCAGAATTAGGTCATTCCTCCCACTGAGTCTACTCCAGTATTCGATCATGGCTAGTATGTTTTCAAACCCCATTCTTGTGCCTTCTCCCCGTCCACACACTGACCCTCTCCTGAGTGTATTTTGGTCCAGAGGCCAGTGAGAAATGACCCAAAGTGCATTGGTGAACATGATCCAGGCAATCATATCACGTTCATATAGAAAGTTTTTAATTATATGCAAGGCTGAGATAGACAGTGCACTTCCTGAGGGCTGTCAGATCAAGGGTTATGGGAAAAAGGCAGTAAAGTGAAGTTGAAGATTATCAGATCAGCCATGATCTCATGGAATAGCACAGAGGTCTTCATGGGCTGAATGGCCTAATTTTGCTCCGCCATTTTATGAACTTGTGTCATAAACTGAAGGAATGTTTAACATTTTTAATAGGGTTTGGTCTTGTCGAAGTTACTTTCCGATTTTTGATCAAATTGGCAGAAGTGGTCAGGTTAAATACAATGACCTTACTTCATATTCCTTATGGAGAGTTCCTTCAAAAGAAGCCTGAAATATCCAGTGTACAATGTCCTCCCTTTGAATATAGGTCCCTGTTGTGAGTGTGGGGTCCGTGAATGTACACTTACATTCTTGAGTATATTTATGAAGTATGTATATTATTCTAATAAATAAAAAGCAATGTTTGTACTTATATAGTGTCATTCATGGAGGCCACAAAACTCCCCAGTGCCGTTAAAGTACTTCCCCAGCGTAGCCTCTTTGTAATGCAAGAAAATTTGGCAATTTGTGTACAGCAAGCTCACACAAAGCACTTACATGCGAGTTAAATATTGATCATGATAGTAGAGAGCTTTGTCACTGGAAGCTTCATTTCATAATCAATCAATCTGAGACAGCCAGTTTAATGTTGCATCTAGAAACCACTGTTTGCAGGAGATCTTACTGACATTTTAAGAATTCTTGCAGTGTGCTTAAAAAAACATTTTATTAATTCATAGGATATGAACATCACAGAGAAGAAAAATATTTATTGCCCATCTGATTTGCCATAGAACTGTGCAGTTATAAACTATTTCAGAGGGGAGATAGGAGCCAATTACATTGTTGTGGATCTGAAGTCATGTGCCAGCCAGATTAGGTGATGATATAGACAAACATTTGAATCAGGATTAGACCATTCAGCCCTCAAGTCTGCTATGGCATTCAATATAATCATGGCTGATCTGATTGTTACCTCAAATTCACATTTACACTTAGCCCTGATAGCCTTTCAACATCTTGGGAGGCTTATTTTCAAACATTAACATCATTAATATTATGTCACCTTGTTTCATCATGTCCCATTTTCCCACCCACTGGATAGAAACCAGCTGACGGCAATTCCCAAAGTAAAAGTTAGGGCAGCTACCTTGCAACTCACCGTTTTGCTCCTCCATCTTGAAAACCAGTCACCAAACCTCGGACAGATTCCATGGGCAGTGATCACACACACCCCTCCCACCTCCATACCCAACAGGACCACCAGGATCCCATTAGTAAAGCAAGGTGCAAATTTCCCGCTGTCTAACAAGTCTAGGACAATTCAAAATGGAGGGCAGCTGCGGACTGCCAACAATTGACCAGATGCAAGGCTGGGCATCAAATTTGATGCTGGTGTGAGGAATTCTGGGAGGTCCTAGCAGCAGTCAGTACTTCACCTGTGGTGAGTGGGATGAAATAGGAACTTGATGCGTAGGTAGTTTGAGGAAACAGCATGAGAAACTTTACTAGGGCCTGTGGAGAGAGAGCTTCCTTGAAAGTCACCAAAATTAGCTCTTCAATTGATTTCTGGTAAATTTAGCTCATGGACTCTGCTTTCATCACCTTTTCCAGGGCACAGTTCCAAAATCTCATGCCTCTGAGAGAAAAGAATTTCACCTAAGCCCTGTTTTAAATGGGCGACCCCGATCCTTAAGCAGTAACACCTTGTTTAGATTCTTCCACAAGAAGAAACATCCTTTCCACATTTAACCTGGTAAAACTCCTCAGGATTTATATGTCTCAATCAAGTTTAAAATTCTAGCAGATACAAGCTTGACCTATCCACCCTTCCTTTTATTCTGGGTATTAGGCTAGTTAACTTTCTCCAAACTGTCTCAAATCCAGTTACATTCTTCCTTAAATGAGATGAACGATACTGTGCAGATTTCCTTCCCTGAACAGCATTAGTGAACCAGATGGGTTTTTATAACAAACCAGTATAGTTTTATTGTTATGATTAATGAGAATGTATTATTTAATTAAATTCAAATTTAGTGGTATTGTCGTGGTATTTGAACTCTTACCCCTGGAGACAGATGCCCAGTTTCTGAATTACCATTCCCTGATTGAAGACTTTGGGGTATTTTTGTTCTTGGTTTCTGAGTTCAGGCAAAAGCTATGAGTGAGGGAGAGTGATGCTGCTTGATTGTACTAACAGAGTTTGTTCCATTCTGTCTGCCTGAGTCAGTGAGGAGGGAGTAAATGAAGCCTGTGTTGTAAAGGCCTCCAAGGTAGAGCTGCAGGCAGCTGGCAATTCTCTGAGTCTGGGCAAAGGCCATCCTCCATATGTGGCTGAAACAGATGTGTGATCTGAATTGATTTCAATGATCCACAATGCCTATATTCAATGCATATCCTACTAAGCCTGTTTTTAGACAATGACAGGATGAATCGGCTACCCTAAATGTTATACTTAAATATCCTTGCATCTGGTTTATATCCTGACTCCAGGAACGAATGTTCAGAAAACAGCTGGGATTCCTTACCCAGTTGTTCAACAATATGAAATGTCACTACTGAATAAAATTAGCTGATCTGAAGCTTTTTTCACCATCATTCCATGTGGTTCCATTTTAATTTGCATCCTTTTCAAGTGGTGACATTTTGAATAATTCCATCATGTTCAGTAAAATAATTTGATCTGTGGCTCATATTAGACCATTAATTGCATCTTGAGCAGCTGTTACAAATTCTTGTCTTCCCCCCCGCCCCACCACTCCACCCCCAACAACCCCTCCTCTGAACATGAAATGTGGAGGTGTCCGCTATTTTAGGGTTAAAATAAAAGAACTTCCATCAGTGTCTATATATTAGGCTGCCTTATTAAAACACAGCATGCAAGCACAGCCAATCTGTAACAGGCAAACAATGGTGTAGGAGAGATTGCTGAAAAGTGGGAAGTGTGTCTACAAATTAAGCTCTGCTGTGCATGTAAAAGTAAAAGGTTAAAGATAGACCCTGGAGAGCTTTTAGTTGCTGCTTAGTTTCAGGAACTCAAGATTGGATGAAAGCTATTTAAAATATCCAGCATTCTCTTTAGCAGGAGCAAATTCTTATAAAGGAAAAAGCCGTTCAAAGGAGTGAAGTGCTGAAGTTCTGAGATCCAAGGTAAACTGTTCTTACACATTTTAAAAGTATAAATCAGATTTTTTCAGATAATTGTGGGTAAATTCTCAATGTGAAGCACACACACATTAGTGCCATACACTATCGCATCTGAAAAGCTCGGCAAGATTTATTGGTCTGATGTGGATTTGTCTATCATTGCAAAAGAAACATCTTAAAAGACTGGTTGATTGAATACTGTCATTAAATTGTCAGAAATACGTAAAATTGGGTTTGGATGATTTCGATAAAAACCATTAATTGTAGGTTTTCAAATTGCTTTTTATTTTATAATTATGAACATCATCATTGCAGTTTTTTCATGTTTCTTTAACTCTGGAACATTTGGGACAAATAACCATCTGATTTATACAGGTGAAAGCAGATTTAATAAGCAAGGTCTAGAATTCTGTCTAGAATTTAAACTCATCCCTTCTTTTAAATCCAAAACCATCACCGTAATAGCAATCTGAATATGCTGCTGAGTTGAACTCTCCACTTGCTTTCTAGAAACTCTTGGCTCGAATTTTATGATGTACACAGGTCCTCATTGAGAAAGTATCAATTTGAGAAAAATGCCTAGATATAAATTTGTTTTTTTTTGATAAATGTGTTCCAATTGCTGGACAAGCTCCCAAGGAAGGAAAGGTTTAGTCTTAACAGATAGAGCAGCCCAGGTAATTGGAATGCTAAGCTAGTGTTTGAGATTATACAATTAAATGCAGCACATGTGGGCTCAGATGTAGTGACTCACTTCTGACAAAATATGCTTCGACATTGTCAATCTTACCCTTGCTGATTCAGTGTGAACCTCAGTGGAGGACAGCAAGTGAGCTGTCATCGCTTTGCAAGTTTTCTGCAGTTTCCCAATGTGTTATCTTTCTATAGCATTCAGTTTATCTTCTCTCATCCTCCATCCCAACATTCACCAGTGTCTTTTACATGTCTATCCTAGTGTACATTCACACCACCACTTTAAAAGAAAGGGTGCATACATTTAATGTTCTTAATTTTAATCAAGTGGCCTCAAAAAGATGGTCTGGAGCACAGAACAACATAGTGGTGTGCGTTAATGGGCTTCTTGAGTTACCATAAAGTTGAGAATTTCATTTTCGAGGGAGGGGGTGATAGGAAGAGATTTACTATTTCCTGCCATTTACTCTCAATCTAAAGTTTATTTATTCTTTAATTGAAAGCAATGGTTACAGTATATGTCATAGTGACTTCATGGAGCCTTTCTCTATATTGAACTGATTATTGATTCAGTTGTTTAAACATTTTCCACTTTAATCAATGTAATAGCTAATCAGGCAAACTAAGGACCGAACAACAAAGTTCTCAGTTACAGGTTATTTTTACTTAAGTTTTCTTTCTTTACTCATAAGGTCAGAGAGTTAATCAGAGAAATCAATTATTTATTTCTGTATTACTAATTGTTGAAAGCTTATCCATCAGGACTGACTAAACTGCCTTTTTGAACTGTACAATGACATTTGATCTTCAGGTTTGTAATGGAGAAAATGTACTCATAAGAAAATTCAATCCAGATGATTTTATGTTTCAATAAACATAAACACGTGTATATGCCTTTCTTGCCTTTAGACATGAACAGCTTTGCTGTCTGGTTTAATATATACCTTTGAAATTTGGAATTCAGCCTAACACAAATCCTGTTTACCAATCATTCCTGTGTTCACTGACTAATAGTGCCTCGATTTTAAAATTCTCATATTTCTTTTCAAATTCTTTCAAGTCCTTGCCCCTGTAATCCCTGTAACCTCTTCTAGATTCTCCAAACCTCTGAAATATCCATGCTCATCCAATATAGGCTTGAACATCCTTCATTTTAATTGTTCCACCATTGGTGGCAACAATAAGCATTATCACTCCATTACAGTCAACTTTATGGCCTGGGCTCTTCTCTCTTATTTAACTTCTTTTTCCCTAATCATTCTGTACAGCAATACTATTACACACCTCCGGAGCTTGAATCCAGGCCATCCAGTTCAAGGGTAGGGACACTACCATTGCTCCACAAGAGAGTGTCTGGTCTGGGCTCTTTTTTTCATCTGATAGAGATGCTGAGCATGCTTTTTAAAAAATCTAACCTATTTTTCTAACCATCCTGCTCAGAGATACTATTACACATCTCTGGAGTAGGTAGGACTTGAACCCAAGCTTCCCAGTCCAAGGACATGGATACTATCACAGCACCACATGAGGGCCTCAGGTCTGTGTTATATCATTCAACAAATTGATTGACTTCAGCTGACTGCACCGTCTATTCATGAATTCCTTCCCCAAATCTTTCTGCGTCTCTCTCTGCCTCCTTTAAATCTCTCCTTCGCATCTAAATCTATTCCTGTCTATTCCTGAAGAAGGGCTTATGCCTGAAACGTCGATTCTCCTGTTCCCTGGATGCTGCCTGACCTGCTGCGCTGTTCCAGCAACACATTTTCAGCTCTGATCTCCAGCATCTGCAAACCTCACTTTCTCCATCTAAATCTTTGACCAAGCTTTGCATTTCCTCATCTACTATCATCTTACTTGACTCAGACTTTTATTTGATAATTACTCCTGTGAACCATTGTGGGATAGTGTAGCACACTAAAATACTGTAACAAGAGTTAATAATAAACTAATAACAAATTAATTAATAAAGTTAATAATACCAGAAAGCACATCAAAACATGACAGCTGCAAGACCAGGTATGTTTCTCAGCCCTGGACAACACAGAGTTTTCTTGCCCTGGGTTATTCTCATTTCCCCTTCCCTCCTCTGAGTTATCCTGTCTATTCCCATTGCTCACTGCACCTGAGCCACTTATTCCAATATGGTTTTGAACAATGAAAGAAGGAAAACATCTGAATTTCTATTATGCCTTAGACTACCTCAGGTTTACAGATGATGATGTATTTGAGAAACATAATAACTGTCGCGACATTGAAAATGTGGTTAACAAATTGCACACAGTGAGGTCCCACAGGAAGCACTGTTATAGTCACACAGATAATCTGCATTTAATTATACTGATTAAGGGATAAATATCGACCAGGGTACTAAGTAAAACACCTCCTGCTCTGTTTTGAAACAGTGACGAGATCTTTTACATTGCCCTGAGAGGGCAGGTGTGGCCTTGAGTAAACATAATGAAAGATGGAACCTCTGACAGGGCAGCACTGCCTCAGTATTCAACAGGAGTTGGTAACCGAGGTGATGTGCTCAGCTCCCTGCAGTGGGTCTTGAAACTGGACTCATTAAGTTGTTGATAAACATCAATTTCTTTTGGTGTGCTAAAATCTACTAGCTGAAATTCTCACCAGATGCATTACTTTTCCAAGAAGCAGGGTACCAGGGGAATGTCTTTACCACCCAGCTCGTGACTGCTTTAGTGACTCATCTGAACGTTTCAATGCAGTGTGGAGTAGACCAGGTGTTGCACATATTCCTGTTGATGGCTTACTCCAGGAGAAGAGTCACAATGTGACTCCATGCATAGTAAAGCTTTAGTTTTGAGACATTCTTCTCTCAGGATATTTTCCATTTGATTTTTTTAATAATAACTGCCCCTATGGTGTGTGTAATTTGCTAGTCTCCTTTTATTTCCATCTTTTCCTTGTGACTGAGTCACTGTTATTTCGCATTACTGCCTCCAGTATCACTCCCAGCTCCTTGTGCTATTTCCTCATGTTCCTTATGGGAGGCTTCTAAAGGTCAAGACTGATTGAATCAATGCCAAATGAATGAACTGGTTTGAAAACTGCCTTATCAAAAGAGAACAATAGTAACAAATGGCAGCAGCTCTCCCTGGGATGTAGAGCTTGCTGATGTCTCATGTTACTTTTTTCCGGCTTTCCTGCTCTTCCCACCATCATTGCTAATATGGAAAGAAAGAAAAATAAAGAAGCTGAATCTTTCCAGTATTTTTCACTGTCTCAAGGCAATGTTTAACTCAGCAGCACAATTGGTTAGCCAGGGTACTTTAATGAGATTTTAAAATCATTTAAAGCTGACTTATAACAAAGGCCATTCACCCCAATGAGGCAATTCCATCATTCGGGGAGATAGTGGCATGGCAGCAAAAACATTAAACTTACCAAGCAGAAACTCAGGCTAAGTGTGTAGGGATGTATATTTCAAACCTACAAAGAAAGTTAATGGAATTTAAACCCAGTCAATAAAGTTTGGAAATGAAAACTAGTAATGGTGATTGTCAAACTATCTTTGATGATCATAAACACATCTGGTTTTCAAATATCATTTCGAGAACAAAATCTGCCATTCTTACCTGGGCTGGCCTGCTTGTGACTCCAGATGCAGGGCAATGTAATTTACTTCTAACTACCTGTATTCCTATGTCCTATCACTGCCTTACAAAATACAAAAAATTGATCCTTCAACTTTTATAAAGAAATTTATGCAACCAATCTTTATCATCTGAATCTTGAAATCCTGGTAACAACTTGGTGAATGCATGAGTCACTTTAAGCTAATGTATATTTTCTAGGGGCCGGCGTCCAGAAATGTGCACAGTACCCAAAATGTGATCTCTATAAGTACTTTAGTTCCTTTCATGTCCTCAGGATATTCCCAAGTAGTTCACTGCAAATGAAGTGAACTATTATCGGAGGCAAATTGCACACAGTGAGGTCCCAAAAGGAGAAAGTGATAGATAATCAGTTAATAGGTGTGTGATTGGTCTATGGTAGTGTGAGAAAATGGATTCACTGTGAACTGGGAGGTCCATTTGGCACATTGTTTGATAGATAGAAAACAAAATCAAGTGTGACTTGCAAAAGCTATCAACTCCAAAGAAGAGCCATGTTGGAACTGAAATGTTTCTGTTTCTCTGTCCACAGATAGAGGAAGGCCTCCTAAGTTTCTCCAGCACTTTCTGTTTTTATTGCTGATTCAATGATTTGGCTGAGGTCAATTTCAAGCCCAATCTGCTTCTTTGCAATGGCAGTTGAGAGATAATATTTTAATTTGTTATGAATGTGGGCATTGCTGGCCAGGTCAGCACTTTTTGCCCATCCCTAACTGCCCTTGAGAAGGTAGTGGTGTCCTGCTTTCTTGAAATGTTGCAGTCCATGTGTTGTTGGTATACCCACAGTGCTGTCACAGCGAGAGTCCCAGGATATTGTTCCAGCATCAGTGAAAGAATGGTGAATTAATGCCATTGACCAGGAGAATGGGAAAACCCTTCCTGCACTTCACACAATGCCATGAATCTTGTTTACATCCAGTTAAGCAGATAGTCAGGTTTTCGTCAGTCTTGTAGCAAAGTATCAGCTGAAGTTACATGTGCACCTCTCCTGGAGTGGCTTGAATTCATGGTTTCCTGCCTCAAATGTCAGGATGCATCACCAAGTCAATGTTGATACTTTTGCATTGTGCAAGAGTTGGTGGTGTAGTGGTAATATCACTGGTCTGCTAATTTGGAGGCATAGGTAAATGGTTTGGGGACTGTGGTTAAAATCATGCACAGCTATTTGATAGAATTTAAATTCAGCTAAACAGATATGGAATTGAAAGTTATTCACAGTAATGGTCATTATGAAGCTATCACTGGTTTACTAATGTCCTTTAGAGAAGGGAATCAGAGCAATGTGAGTGAGTCCTCACTGATGTCTGAAATGGCCTGAGCAAAGCCACATGAGAGCAATGGGGAAAAGGCAATAAATTCAGGACTTTCCGACAACACCCATATCACATGAAGAAGAAATTAGAATTGAGTACCGCAGAAAAGCATAGCTTGGTGTGAGATGAAATGAAAATATTTTTGTTTGTGTTTTCTTTGTTCTTAAATATTTATTAGTCATTTCCAGATTGTGTTCAGAGGATGAGTGTGCTTGATCATTTCAGAGGCCAACCATGTGAGATGGAACATGAGTCATGGGTAACACAGATAGGTAGCAGCTGACAGTTTTCTTCCCCAAAGAACATTATTGAAGCTGTTGGGTTTCTTTAACTTCGATAACTTTTATTGTCTTTCATTCTGTTGCCAGCCCCCTAATTATCAGACTGATTGGTCGATTTATGAATTCAAGATGTGTGGATTGTTGGTCTGGGACAATAATTGCTTTGCTGGTGAATCCTGTTTAGTTTACATTAACGGCAAATTCATTTCAATGTACATAATAGCTGTTGGGAAAAATAAAGTGGATGATTAGAGAAATATATGTTGATAACATGGTATATAAGAGATTATTGGTCACTTATCACCAGCATTCAGTGAATGTATGACTGCTAAAGACAAGTTTAATTAATATATTTTAAGTGTATTCAATAGTGTCAAAATAAGTACTCACACCCATGTGTCTGAAGATTTTGGGTCAAGATCCAGGCAAGACACTTTGCATCAAATCTAGGTGGAGATTCCCAGTGAGGTCCTGAGGGAGTGCTGCACTAATGGAGGTGCATTATTTTTGGTTGCAAAGTTAAACCAACACCTCCCCTGCTCTCTCAGGCAGATGTGAAAGATCCCATTGGGGAATTCAGAGAAGAACAATTCTCCCAAATGCTCAACTTATACTTCATCCAAGATCACTAAAACGTTGTCTGGTCATTATCTCTCTGCTGTGGGTTACTGTCTACAAAGAACAGGGCCCTTTGTATTAATCTGTGTAGCTTCTAGTACATACAAGTGTGACATACTGCAAACATGACTGAAATCCTAAATTGGTTGTCAGAAACAACATATCCTTACACTGTACCTGTTTCAACTCAGCAAAATAGACAACAGCTGAGGTTCACTGTCAGGGCAATCTTGATCAATCAGAGTCAACCTGCCTTGTTTAAAATCTAACTAAAGTTTGACTGTTAACTGTCAATAATCATCAACTGGTGCATCTCCACAGTGTTACGTCACAGGGTAAACCTTCCTGCTTAACTTAAACCAGCAATGCAGAAAAGATTTATCCTGTGCAGTAATCTGTGAAAATTAGAGAGGCCACGACCTATTTAAAGTAAAAATTAACAACTTTATTTCTTAAAGTATAACAGAGAATAATTAACCAACAACTATTTACAATGCCTTCCTCTAACCTATCTGTTACTTTCCTTCTATCATACTAGTCCAATAAAACCCCAGATGAAGATTTACCAAAAATTCAACTTTTCAAAACCTGCCAGATGTGAATTTTCTCTTTATGTCATCATCCATCTTCTTTTCTTCTTAGGGATTTCTGTTTCACTGATCAATAAGGGTATCTTTAAGAGAGCTATTCTCTGGGCAGTCTGCAGATGCAGGTGGCTTGGCAGTTCTCCTCCCAACTGTTCAGTTTCCCCAGTGTTATATCCCCCCCCCACAAAGCATCAGATTGTGTCATTGGCTTTTAAGATTGTCAATATACTAAATTCAAGCTGGATTGAATATTGGTATTTTTTAGAATATAATTTAAACTGATTGGCCTAATTTGAATCTGTTCTGTCATTTCCAGGCAACCAGCTACCCTAGCTACCGGCCCAAAAGATTACATTGTATCTTGTTAAGAACACTTGGTGCTATCAGGTAGTTCTGCTAGCTTTTATCTCTCTTAAAGGTACAATACACCCACATCTTCATAACAGCTCCCCTTTAAAAAAAGAACCATCATAATGAAAAGATGGCTGCATTTTTTCTCTATTCTTTAAACACATTACCTTACTATACCGATAACTTTAATCTAAGTTCACCTTACCTCTTTCCCCGTAACTGTAAATATGTATAACATTAAATAAACACAAACCTCATCTTAAACTTTATCAGTTAAATCCGCAATAAGGCATCTTCTATTACATTCTTATAACCCGCAATATGTATGATTTTTAAAATAAAAGTCTGTAACATGAGACCCCAATGAAATAGTCTCATATTCTTGACTTTAAAGCATTCTAAGAATGTAAGACGATTGTGATTCGTGTACACCACCGTCTCCAACACATTGTTCGTGACATACACATTAAAATGCTATAAGGTTCTTTTTCAATTGTGGAGTATTTCCTCTGATGGATGTTGATCTTCTTCAAAAAGTGACCAACTAACAATTCAATCCCATCCTTATCTTCCTGTAGTAATACAGTTCCAACTCCTATGTCACTAGCATTGATGGCAACTTTAAAAGGCTTTGAAAGGTTTGGTGTAGCTAAAACTGGTTTGGTGGTTAATATTGATTTCAGATCGTTGAATGATGCCTGGTATTGCTCTGTCCACCGAAGCTTTGTGTTCTTCTTCAGCAAATTGGTTAACAGTGTCACTATGCTGCTGAAGTTTGGAACAAACTTCTGATAGAATCTGCTGAGTCCTAAGAATCAAAGCATCTCTTTTTTCAAGGTTGGTTGTGGAAATTCCTCGATGGCCTTTGTCTTTGTCTTCTGTGAGGTCAACCTTCCATGACAGATGTTATGTCCCAAGCACATCACCTCTGCTTTCGCGAATTTCATTTTATTTAAGTTTATCACCAGTTTTGCTTCACATAGTGGTTCCAAGAGCTCTGTCAACTGTACCATGTGATCTTTTCAGGACTGACTAAAGATCACTACAATGCCCAAATAGATTGTACAGTTTGTTAACTCAGCCACAACTCTGTTCATGATTCTTTGGAATGTGGTGGGTGTGTTCTTCATTCCAAAGGGCATCATTTTAAACTGATATAGCCCATTTGGGGTTACAAATGCAGAAATTTCTTTTGACTCTGATAAAAGAAAAGGTACCTGTCAGTAACCACGGATTAAGTCCAACTTGTGATGTAGCAGGCTTGTCTGACTTTCTCAATACAGTCCTCCAATCTAGGAATTGGATTTGAGTCTGATTTTGTAACGGCGTTGACCTTCCAATAATCCATGTGGCATCATTGAATCTCGTCCGGTTTGGGAACTAAGATGATCTGTGAACTCCACTTGCTCTGGCTTGGTTCGATGATGTCCTCATCAAGCATGGCCTCCACCTCGATCTGGACCTGTCTGGCTTTGAAAAGGATTAAGCCGATATGGGTTTTGTTTTATTGGAGCAGTACTTCCTAATCTACAATATCTTCATGTACAATATCATTAGTCCTCCCCATCTGATTCTTACGTATGTCCTTATACTGCAATAACAAATCTTTCAACTGCGTACTACGCTCCTGAGACAGATAGCTTATAACCAATCCCATTCTTCAATGACTTCTTCATCTTTTAATCTATTTTGAGGCACATCAAAATCCACATCATCTAGATTAGATTCCTCACTCTGCGGGGCAGTAACTAACATCTGTTTCTCCAGTTCATTCTCTCTAGTATAACACGGTTTCAACATATTCAGATGACATACCTGATACTTTTTTTTATATCTGGCATCTTCACTAGATAGTTCACCTGACTCTTTTTCTCTATTTGAAAGGGACCACAAAACCTGGCTTTGAAGGGATCTCCTATCACTGGTAACAGTACTAACACATCATCCCCTCGGAAAAATGTCTGAGTCTCAGAGCTTTTATCTGTCACCTGTTTCATTCCATGCCGTGTCCTGTTTAGGTGCTGTTTAGCTAACTCACCTACTCGATTTAGTCTCTCCCTCACCTCTGATATGTAATCTAAGTGTGAGATCTCTGACTTTGGTCTTGTCAATTTTTCTTTAATTAATTCAAAGGACCTTTCACTTCATGCCCGAATATTAACTCGAAGGGAGTGAAAAGAGTATCTTCATTTGGGGCATCTCTAATGGCAAACAATACAAAGGGGATACCTTGATCCCAATCATTCGGGTAGTCCTGACAGTATGCTCTCAACATGGTCTTCAATGTTTGATGTCACTTTTCTAAAGCTCCCTGGGATTCAGGATGATACACACTGGATTTAAAGTGCTATATACCGAAACTATCCATAACCTCCTTAAACAGTCTAGCAGTAAAATTTGACACTTGGTCCAACTGAATCTCTCGGGGTAGCCCATACCGTATGAAGAAAGCTACTAACTCCTCTACCACCTTTTTTGCCTTGATACTCTGTAATGGAATTGCCTCCGGAAATTTGGTAGACACATCCATTATAGTTAACAAGTACTGGTTCCCACTTTTAGTTCTCAGGAGAGGACCTAAACAATCAATTATAACCTGTGTGAAAGGTTCTTCAAATGCAGTAATTGGCAACAAAGGTGCTGGTTTTATTACCGCCTGTGGCTTATCTATCATTTGGCATATATGACACACCTTCTGCATTCCAGGCCAATAGAAATGTTTTTGTACCTTAGTCTGAGTCTTTCATACCCCCAGGTGACTTCCTATAGGTAATTCATGTGTTACCCGTAACACCTCCTGTCTCTATGCTACCGGCAACACAATCTGGTGCACTTTGAACCATTTCTTCTCTGCACTAACCATCCATGGTCTCCATTTCTGTCTTAAGATTCTATCTTTCAGATAATAACCTTCTGGAATATTTTCTGCCTCTTTTTTAGAATATGCATCCACATATATATCTTTGATTGTCTTGTCTTGTTGTTGCAAGTCTCTTAGCCTATCAGAACTAAGCACTTCAATCTGACCCTCTGCCTGTTCAGGTTTTTCCTGCACCATTACATCTAACAGGGTATCTGCTAGCTGAACCTCAACTCCTTCACCTTTTTTACTTTTCGCTACGTGCTGTGAGTTCTGATAGTGAGATCTGGTTACCACACAGACCCCGGGAAAATACCAGGATATTTCTGTTTTAACTCCTCAGTTTCTTGGTCTTCCTTGGGCTTCTACACAACAAGAGGTGTTTAACTTCCCACCTTGGACCCTGCCAAATCATTCCCAAGAGCAAAGTGAATTCCTGGAACTAACACTCTGTCAATCACTCCCACTGTAACTTACCCAGTCTTGAGTTGGCACTCCAACCTGATCTTACCTAGGGGAACACTAAAGTTCTGTCCATCTATCCCACAAATTACCATACTCTTGGGTAACAGTTCAGAAAGACTGTATAATCGCCCCACCCTTACTATCAGTGACTGGTTAGATCCTGCATCTCTGAAAATTATAACTTCTTGTCCATCTCCCCCTGTTCTTTCTGAGTAAACTTTACTCACAGAGGAATTCTTTGCAGAGATCAGGTACTACCTCCATAGGAGACAGTGAGGTCTGCAGATCATGGAGATCAGAGTTAAGAGTGTGTTGTTAGAAAAGCACAGCAGGTCAGGCAGCATCCGAGAAGCAGGAGAATCAATGTTTCCTGCTCCTCCGGTGCTGCCTGACCTGCTGTGTTTTTCCAGCAACACACTACTAACTCCATACGCAGCCCCTGCCTAAGCTGTGCACTCTTCTGCAACTCCTCGGCTCTTCTTGGGGTCTCCTTTACTAACTTCATTAATGCCACTGGTTTAGCTTCTTTTAGCACATCTTTTCCCACAGTGCCTTTCTTTAAATACCAGAAATGTGACATTGTGTGCCCCACTTTCTGGCAGTGAAAACACCTTTTGCCAGTGCCCTTTTGAGACCACCAGCACTGCAATTTTCTGTGTCCCACTCCATTACAGTGAAAACACCTGAGGCCTTTCACCTACTGTCCACCCTTTTGGAATTCTTTAACATGTGGTAAATTTTTACCAGTGTTCTCTACTCTTTGTTTCATCGTGTAGGATCTTCCCTTCTCCCAACTTTTATCCCTCACAGGACAAAATTCTAGCCGGAAGCTTGTCTTATGCACTAGCATGTACTCATCTGTTAATTCTGCTGCCCTTCTCACTTCCTGCATTTTCTGTTCCTCCACATAAATTCTTACCATCTCTGGGAGTGAGCTTTTAAACTCTTCCAGCAGAATAACCTCTCACAGAACCTCAAAGGTTCTATCTATTTTCAAAGCACACACCCATCTATCAAAATGACTATGTTTAATTCTTTAGAACTCAACATAAGTCTGATCTAGTTCCTTCTTTGTGTTTCTGAACCATTGTCTATATGCTTCTGGTACCAATTCATAAGCACTTAAAATTGCCTGTTTAACCTCTTCATAATCGCTTGACACCTCATCTGACAATGCGGCAAACACCTCACTGGCTCTGCCTACCAGTTTAGTCTGAACTAGCATTACCTATAAATCCTCAGACCACTCCATCTGGATAGCCAATTTTTCGAATGAAATAAAGAAGGTTTCAACATCTTTCTAATCAAATGTGGCAGAGTTTGACATATTTATTTTAATCATTACCTTTTCTTTTAATCGCCATCCTGTTAACTTGATTTTGCTGACTAAGTCTCAATTTCCCAAGCTCAAATTCTCTCTCTTTCTCTCTCTTCACTCTCTCTTTCTCTCTTCTCTCTCTTTCACTCTCCCTCTCTCTCCCTCTGTTTATCTTCTAACTCCATTTTCCTCAATTGTAATTTAAGGTTTTTCTACCTCTACTGTACTTGTCTGTTTCTCTGGTACATCTAAATGTTTGAGTAACTCCCTTACAATTTCAGCTTTGGTTAAACCCAAATCTAACTTACTTGCTAATTCTAAAAATATGGCCTTTTTCTTTCCTTCTAAACTTTCTTGGCAAATTTGAGGATCATCTTCAAATTCCAGAACCTCTTTAGCAATTTTAAGAGCCATTTCTCTCACTTTTAGTTTAATCAACCACAAGTCACCAAAATTAAACAAATTACCTCACCTATGGTTTATTTAAGGATCTAGGACACTAACCTGTCAGTGTTTAAATCTATTGGGACTTTTCATACCCCCAAATCTATTCAAATCTGTCTAAACCAGTTCAAATCCTGGATGGGCCCCCAAACAGTTACGTCAGGGGGTATACCCTCTGACTTAATTTAAACCAGAAACACAAAAAAGACATCCTAGGCATTAATCTGTGAAAATTCAAGAGGCCAAGAACTATTTAAGGTATAAATTAACAACTTTATTTCTTAAAGTATAAAGAGAATAATTCACTAACATCTATTTACAACTCATTCCTCTAACCTATCTTTTACTTTCTCTGTTATAATACTAGTCTGATAAAACCCCTGATTAAGATTTACCAAAAATTTAAATTTTCAAAACCAGATAGATGCCGAATCTTTTCTTTATATCTTCCTTGGTCTTCTTTTCTTCTTCTTAGGGGTTTGTTTCACAGGTTACTGATCGATAAAGGTACCTTTCAGAGAGCTATTCTCCAGGCAGTCTCCAAATGCTGGTGGCTTAGCAGTTCTCCTCCCAACTGTTCAATTTTCCCACTCTTATTACTGCCCCCCCGCCCCCCACAAAAGCATTGGATTATGTAATTGACTTTTAAGATTAAGATTGTCAATATACTAAATTCAAACTTGATTGGAAGTTGGTATTTTTCGGGGTATAATTTAAACAGATTGGCCAAATTTGAATCTGTTTTGTCATTTCCAGGCAACCAGCTATCCTAGCTACTGGACCAAAAGATTACATTATATCTTGTTGAGAAAACTCGGCACTGTCAGGTAGTTCTGCTAGCTTTTGACACTCTTAAAGCTACAGTACAACCACATCTCCATAATAACGGCAATGCCACTATCAATCAGATTCCACCTGTCAACCAATCAGCACTGTCTTATCAAGCATTAAAAATATTGGTTTTACTCTTAAATTGTATTCTTGCAAATTATCTTGATGAATACATGATGAAAAACAAAAATAAATTAATACTATTTTCTGTAGAAAACTGAAATGGGGAAGCTCTGTATCTAGTTATCTCAGATGCAAATCAGACTCATAGAATGTAACTTCACTGTTGAAAGTACAGTTAAGTGTTGCAGGATTCAACAGTTAGTAATATAGAGGTAATCTGAGATTCTAAAAGCAGAACTAAAGAGCACACAGTTACAACTTTAAATGAAACTATCACTAACTCCTCACTGTCACTGGGTTAAAATTCTGGAACTCATCTCCACAGTACTCAGGTGTTCCCAGATCACATGGACTGCAGTGGTTTAAGGAGGCAGCTCATCACCATCTTCTTAAAGGCAAAAAGGATAATTGCTGGCCTAATCAGTGACATCCAAAGCTCACGAATAGATCAGAGAAAAACTAGACATGGCAGGTGGGGTGCAGGAGGAATTACTTTCTTCATTAGCACTGTCATTCAGGAGGCTTGCCTTTCAGATAACAGATAGAAAAATGTAGAGCTGTACAGATATATATAATTGGTGGGCTTTCTGAAGGCAGGACAAATTTGAAAAATGGGCTTACATGAGGTCAGATCCCTTTATGACTGTATGGAATATAATTCCAATACAAGGAGGTAGGTGCTGAAAATATGTTGCTGGAAAAGTGCAGCAGGTCAGGCAGCATCCAAGGAGCAGGAGAATCGACATTTTGGGCATAAGCCCTTCTTTAGGAAGAAAGAAAATGCTTGGTGCATTTATTTGGACTGAGGTGATGAACAGATTTGACTTCAGTTAGCCAGTGGATGTAGTCAGTGTTGATTCTCTGTCTCCTTTGAAATGGGAGCTGGACAAGTTGAGTGGGGCAGCAATCATATTGTGGGGTAAACAATCTTTTTTGTTTAGAATTGCGGCAGTCCATGTGTTCTCCTGGAATTGTTTCAGACACCTGAAGTGGGCAGAGTGGAACTTTCTAGAATATTTATTCGCTATGAAACTGGTTTATATCTTTGTCACGGGCTCCAAAATTTTCCAGAAGATTACATGGTTCTTGAAGTTCTGAGGGAACATTGATGGCAATATGTGGTTTGTGGGGAGGTGGGGATGGGCTAATGAGGGATAGAAGTTTTAGTCATGACTCCTCAATCATCTTGAAGTGTGGACAGATTGATGGGTCCACTGTCCAGTTTGCAAATTGGTAACACTTCTCACATGAGATGTTCATCTGATTTGATGCCAAACAAGAAGTGTCACAGAACATTTTTATTTTATCCACTGTATTTTTCCTTTCAGGGCAGTTGTAAACATGAAAGTTGCGATCCAATCTGTTCTAGTTGTTTTATTCCTAACTGGAGGCATTTGGAGCCAGGATCTAACAAACTATTTAGAGCGTCTAGAATACTTTTATGAATGCCCGAAAGAGTGTCGATGCCCTTCTACTTATTCAAATGCCCTGTACTGTGACAACCAAAACCTCAAAGAGATGCCCAAAATGCCATCAAGGGTTTTGTATGGGTACATTCAGAACAATTTCATCGAAGCACTCCCAGAAAAGTCCTTCAAGAACAAAACCCAATTGAGATGGATAAATCTAAATAAGAATAAGATTACAAGCGACAACATTGATAAAGGCCTGTTTCAGAAGATGGAAAATCTGCTTCACCTGTACATGGATGATAATAATCTTGAAGAAGTGCCTGCACCCCTGCCAAGCAGCTTAGAGCATCTTCGCCTGGCCAGGAATAAGATTTCTCGCATATCAGAGGGAGCTTTCACCAACCTGGACAAACTGATATTGCTTGACCTGCAAGGCAACAACTTGAAAGACTTTGCCATTGAGGTGAACACATTTCAAGGGCTGAAGAGTCTACTGCAGCTTAATTTGGCCAAGAATGGCCTCAAGGAAATGCCCCCACAAATCCCCAGTTCAACTCTGCAACTCTTCTTGGACAATAACTCCATTAAAGCCATCCCACAGGACTACTTCAGTGGACTTCCAAAGCTGTCTTTCGTCAGGCTAAATCATAACAAGATTTCCGACACTGGAATTCCTGAGTTTGTTTTTAACGTCTCATCCATAATAGACTTGCAGTTGTCACACAATCAACTCACTATAGTTCCACCCATCCATCTCAGTCTTGAACACTTGTACCTCGACCACAACCAAATCAAAAGTAAGTCACAGGTTATTATAAAAGCTTATTGTTTTGATAATACACTTTTCAGTTTTCGAAAATAATTAAATGAAAGGAGTTGTCGAAATCATAAGGGGGTTGGATAGAGCAGATAGGATTAAGCTATCAGGGCAGCATGGTGGCTCAGTGGTTAGCACTGCTGCCTCACAGTGCCAGGGACCTGGGTTCAATTCCAGCCTCGGGCGACTATCTTTGTGGAGCTTGTGCATTCTGCCTGTGTCTGAGCACTCCTCTGGGTGCTCTGGTTTCCTCCCACAATCCAAAGATGTGTAGTTTAGGTGAATTGGCCATGCTAAATTGTCCATTGTGTTCAGGGATGTGTAGGTTAGGTGCATTAGTCAGGGATAAATATAGAGCAATAGGTTAGGGGAATGGGTCCGGCTGGGTTATTCTTCAGAGCATTAATGTGGACTTGTTGGGCTGAAGAGCCTGTTTCCACATTGTAGGAATCCTAATTCTAATTCTGATTATATTTGTAAAAGAATGAAGATGAGAGGAAATAGATTTAAAAGTGATTTGCAAAAGAAGCAAATGTGATATGTGAAAAAAAATTACAGAAGGTTAAAGTAAACTAGAAATTAGTCTTAAAAATAAAATCTTAAAGGAACTTCAAAGGGTGAGGCTGTTGGTTGTATATAAGCTGGCGGGAGATTGACAAAGGCACTACCACAAAATCACAGACTGAAGAGGCGATTTGAAATTGCCCACTGTCGACAGAGGGTGATTGGGATGTTCTCATCATCATGCTGACTTGAAACATTGCCATAAAGGTTAATACAGTTAATAAGGTCAATAATTTCATGGGTTTTATTAATGGAGTGTAGAGTACAAAAGAAAAGAGACTTTGTTGAACTTGTTAAGACACTAGTTCAGTCTTAGCTGGAGTACTGCATCCAATTCTGACACTGCACTTTCAGGAGGTTGTAAAGGCATTGGAGAGAGTGCAGACAAAATTCACCAGAATGATTCTAGACAGTTACAAAGGTAGAATAGAAATTTGGGATAATTTCCTTGGAGAAAGGTCAGACTGAGAGGAGTGTTGATAGAGGCATATTCAAAATCATTAAGGGTCTGGACATTGTAAGTAGGGATAAAACTTCTTCTCAAACCTAAAAGATCAAGTACAAGAAGGGATGGATTTAAAGTAATTGGCAAACACAGCAAAAGTAATTATGGATAAAAGGCATTTCAATGCAATGAGTGTTTAATGTCTGGCATGCATTGTCTACTTGTGTATAGAGCTACATTCAGTTAAAGCCTTCAAAAACTGTTACCTGCAGGGTTGAGGAAGAAAGTAGGAGAAAGGTATTAAGTGAAAAGTTCATTCAGAGAGTTGGTGCAGATATGATGGGCTGAGTACCTTGTAATATTTCTGTGATTTTGATGTTAATGGAAAATTGGAATAATAGGAAATCATAATTTTGGGACAGGAAGCAAGAGTGCTCCTGATGTATTTTTTAAACACAACATAGATGTGACCTCTTTACAACAATTTCCTTTGATATAGAACCCTGTTGCTATTAAGTCTCTGAAAATCTGATGTTTAAAATTAATCAAAAGTTTTTTCCCGTGGAGTAAGAAACATCTGTGAGGGACAATTTTATGAATTCAATCTTTGCCAACTGATTGCATAAAGCAGAGAATTGCAGCATGACGTCCATTGAAGTTGATGGGCAATATCCTGAAGTGCATCACTGCAGGCAAGATTGCTGACTGATCTCTTGCACATGGGGAAAAAATGATTCTTCCAAGTAATAAATTTGTTATATTCTTTGTCACCAATTCAAGTTTCCTTTCATACTTTACATATTGGAAATGCACTTGGACAAACTCTTTACTGGTGTATGTTCATACATGGACACATGAATTCAGAGCAGGAGTAGGCTAATCAGCCTCTTGATCATGTTTTCACCATTCAATAAGATCATGCCTGATCTGTGATTTCAACTCCACATTCCCAACTCATTCCCTATATCCCAATCGTAATAAACTTTGACTCGTAGAGTTCACAGAGTCATACATTTTAGAAACAGATCCTTTGGCCCACCATGTCCCCTGACAAACAAACACTAAACTGCACTAATCTCATTTACCTGCATTTAATACACAGCCTGTGATGCTCTGGCATTTTAAGTACTCATCCAAATGCTTCCTAAATGTTGTGAGAGTACCTGCCTCTACCACTCTTGAAGCACCACATTCCATATTTCTACCACCTTCTGGGTGAAGAAACCTTTCCTCAGATCTCCTTGAAACTAATTACTTCTCACCTTAGTCTTGTCCCCTCTAGGAAAAAGATTCTCATGATCGACCTGGTCAATGCCTCTCATACTTTCGTATACTTCATTGTTATGACTCCCTGATGGCCTTCATGAAATCCTTCTGCATTTTGAAAGCCTTTTTTTTGTCTCTAGTGCTTCTCTTTGCATTTCAGGGGAACTATGCTCTTTGAGTGGCATGCTAATTGAAGAGTGCATGGCTCACTGCAACACTGTTATTGAGACTCTTCATTATTATGATGTCCTGGCACAGATCCAGCATCAATAATGCAGTTACTCAGCTGGGAAGTTATTTGGAGTCAGCCCAATCCCTTCCTGATTTGAATTGTCTATTTTTCTCCAGAGAGATAGAAAGAGAAAGAGAGAATGAATTCACCACCCACTTATTCTGTTAAAATTCTGAACAATATCAATGAATATAAGTCCTTATTGAAAATATTCAATATCTCAAAATATAATATTTCTTCTTTGTTCTTGCTCATCAACTAGGTGTGATCACAGTTCACAAAGGCCCTTCACTTTTCCTGATTTCTGGTAGAGGTCCTACTCCTCAATATCCTGTTGGTTCACAAGCATCAACCTCCTTCTTGACCTTACTGTCTTCCTCTTCCTGAGTCCACTTCATACTTGGTTCTTATAACATGATCGTCTGGCCTTTGTTGGATATACCTGTACTTCTCAGTCTTCTTTCCTGAGCTTGCTGGATTTTGGCTGCCATGATTTTTTTCCCCGATGCTCACATTCTGGGTCCAGTCTCATCCTGTGACTTGGCTGATCCACTTCAACATCCTCATCCCTGCCTCAATGAATCTTCTATTTTCCACTTCCTTCAAGAGCCAAGTTTCGCACCCATACAACAATGCTGGTTGGGCACACAACTTAGTCAGGATGGCAATTTCTACTACCGGTCTTTTTATTATGCCAAAACTAACTTACAAAATTTTTTTATTTTAAGATATGTCTTCAGTTCCAGTCTGGCTATGACAAGACCACATTATTGATCACACTGTCCTTCACTGCTCAATGTCATTACCAGTGCCTGTTGACCTATTGAGCATTTACCAACCTTTAGATTATTCCTGACAGCCCACAAATAAGGTGAAGTAAATAAATGCAGTCTCTTTGGGTTTTCATTTGCACGGAATTTACCCTAATGTTGGGATGTTCATAAGACATAGTCCGAAGACCTGTATTATGAAGATCCCCATGTGTTGCACATGCTCAAAGTCCGAAGGTCCATATCTTTAAAAGATGCCCACAATGAGATGGCAGTGTTCCTCTGAATACAAAACCTCTCTGTCTAGACCACTTTCCAGTAAACTTTGAAGAAAGTTCGAAAGTAGATTCAGTTCGAAAGTAGATTTCAGGTATTTAATGTGTTGCCATCCACCATCTCTCAATAAATGACATTCAAAAGCATCACTTTCTTCGTGTGATGAAGAAGCTGAGCCTCTAAAATGTGGGTAGAGGGAACAGAAAGTGAGCTACAATCATGTTTCTGGGGACTTTTGTTCATCTTTGACATGAAGCCCAAAGCTCAATATTATGTGCACCTTGGGCATAACTAGAAGGAAGAACCTGTAAAACTGCCCGGTATGACCAGTAAGGCGTTCGACAAGGTTTCCCATGGGAGACTGATTAGCAAGGTTAGATCACATGGAATACAGGGAGAACTAGCCATTTGGATACAGAACTGCCTCAAAGGTAGAAGACAGAGGGTAGTGTTGGAGGATTATTTTTCAGACTGGAGGCCTGTGACCAGTGGAGTGCCACAAGGATCTGTGCTGGGTCCACTACTTTTCATTATTTATATGAATGATTTGGATGTGAGTATAAGAAGTATAGTTAGTAAGTTTGCGGATGACACCAAAATTGAAGGTACAGTAGACAGCAAAGCATTACAATGGGATCTTGACCAGATGGGCCAATGGGCTGAGAAGTGGCAGATGGAGTTTAATTCAGATAAATGCAAGGTGTTGCATTTTGGGAAAGCAAATCTTAGCAGGACTTATACACTTAATGGTAAGGTCCTAGGCAGTATTGCTGAACAAAGAGACCTTGGTGTGCAGGTTTATAGCTCCTTGAAAGTAGAGTCGCAGGTAGATAGGATAGTGAAGAAGGTGTTTTGTATGCTTTCCTTTATTGGTCAGAGTAATGAGTGCAGGAGTTGGGAGGTCATGTTTTGCCTGTATAGGATATTGGTTAGGCCACTTATGGAATATTGCATGCAATTCTGGTCTACGCCCTATCAGAAAGATGTTGTGAAACTTGAAAGAGTTCAGAAAAGATTTACAAAGATGTTGCCAGGTTTGGAGGATTTGAGCTATAGGGAGAGGTTGAATTGGCTATGGCTGTTTTCCCTGAAGCACCGGAGGCTGAGAGGTGACCTTATTGAGGTTTATAAAATCACGAGGGGCATTGATCAGGTAAATGGACAAGGTCTTTTCCCTGGGACGGGGGAGTCCAGAACTAGAGGGCATAGGTTTAGGGTGAGAGGGGAAAGATATAAAAGAGACCTAAGGGGCAACATTTTCACGCAGAGCGTGGTACGTGTATGGAATGAGCTGCCAGAGGAAGTGGTGGAGGTGAGTACACTTGCAACATTTAAAAGGCATTTGGATGGGAATATGAATAGGAAGGGTTTGGAGGGATATGGGCCGGGTGCTGGCAGGTGGGACTAGATTGGGTTGGGATATCTGGTTGGCATGGATGAGTTGGGCTGAACGGTCTGTTTCTGTGCTGTGCATCTCTATGACTCTAGGGCCACTAGTTTTGTGTTTCAAAATAAAAGACTCCTATGACCAGAATGTTGATTTCTCAGTATTATTGATTTTTTACTAGTTTTTCTTGCTGCGTACCCATTCAGACAATAGGATAGCATTTCTGTATCTTCTCCTTACCCTCCGTCTTGTGTCTGGTTAAATATTTAGCTCCCCTAGCTGATGGGAAATGAAAAGTATTGAAAGTAAATGGAATGTTAACATCATATTTCCCCTGAAATTAACCTGTTACTTTTTATCCACAGACATTAATGGAGCTCAGGTCTGCCCCATACCCATCAACACACTTAGCCAGATGCCCTCAACGGATCATCAGCCTCGTCTCCGTTACCTCCGCCTCGATGGCAATGGAATCAAACCTCCCATCCCTCTAGAGCTCTTGATGTGTTTTAGACTTCTTACTGGAATTGTCATTTAAGTAGTCAAGCTTACTCTCCAACTCAGTTCCGAGAGAAAGAAAAAAATGCAAGTCTTGCGGGTCTGATACTTGCAGTTTGAGATGATTCCTATTTGCATACCATCTAAACTGAAAAAATGGCAATAAAATAAATCCAGTAATGGCAGAAAAGCACTGGCAATAATTCAAACGCATTTGTCTTAAGTAAATACCAATCTGAACTATATTGAATTCTGGCCAGAAAAGAAAATCGCCCAGTATTATTATCATGGGCAGATTTTCCAAGCCCTTAGTTGCAATTAGATCCCTGATTCTCCTGCAAGTCTGTTTTGGAAAATTGGTACTCTTTAGTAAATCTTCATACTATAGTATTCTAAATAGCTTGACCAGACTGAAGTAATATCTGGTGTTATGTCAAGGAGCAGAAACTGTACAATATTGTAATTTTACCTTGATCTTCTCTCTGTTGAATTATAGATTCATTGTTTGATTGAAGATTTCACAATGCACACATTTAAAGCACCTCTTAGATCTGACTTGTGTCATCGCTAACACATGTTCCGAGTTATGGTAAAAATTTAATTTGGAATTTTAATCCATATTGTACGTACTCCATTAACAACTAAAGCAAAATAACTTGCTTGTCACTCCATCATCTTCTTCCTCTGATCTACAAGACATTTTTATTCTGGAATCTGATCTACTGAGGTCTACCAGGATATAATCCCAAATACAGAATGTGACTATGAAGACCAGAAATTGGGAATCAGCAAAAATGTTGTAAATTCACATCAGTGGAAACAATCTGGAAATCTCTCCATACAAAAGGCTGGAAATGTTAGGGCACAACTGGAGCTTTCAAGACCAGGATTGGTAGACTCATGTTAGGTGAGGTTGTCAATGGACAAGGAGCAAAGATAGGTAATTTATTACTCATTCCTGGGATGTGGGCATCACTGGCAAGACCAACAATTATTGCCCATCCATACTTGCCCTTAAACCGAGTGGCTTGCTTGTCCATTTTCAAGGGCAGTTAAGGATCAACCACTTTGCTGTGGGTCGGATCGGAGTCACTGACCAGGTGTAAATGGCAGATTTATTTTGTTAAAGGACATTGGCCCAGATATTCCAATTATCCTTGGTATGGATTCAACCTTTACCCAATTACCTGATGATGATTTTTCCATCCATGATTCCCAAAGCTATGCTGAATGTCTGGATCAGAGGAAACAGGGGGAAAAAAGTCCACTCACTTAGTGCAAGAGTGGCATTATGTCCAAAATACTCCCCTCTTTTTACAGACTTGCCATTGTATTTCAGGAATTATTTAAAGTTTGCAATGTCATATTGACAACAACTGTGTAAGGTACACGAGGAGGGGTAAGGTAGCAGATTGGTGGATAAAGAGGATAAATGTCAGATAGATGACATGCATAAAATGCCAGGTTGGTGAAGGGTGTCAGATCGTTAGGGTATCAGGCGGGTGAGGGGATAAGTGGGTAGCTGCCAGGTAAACGAAAGGCTGCTTATTGGAGGTCAGAGGAGTAACATCGACTGGGGCTGGGAGAGGTATTGGCTCCAGGGTTGGATTGGACCAAGGTGGCCAGGCTGATGTTGAGTGGGATGGCGAGGTCAGGGGATGGCAGGGGGAGTTATCTCCAACAGGGTGGAGTCAGGAGGTTGGGCCACATCCAATGTAAGGTAGAGGCTTGGGTTGGGTCAGAGGGGTTGTCAGATGTCGATGGGAAATAATAAACGGTGAGTCAGAGGGTGTCAATTTAATAGCTACATTGGCGTTGGAATAGTCTTTTAATCTGATAACATTCTGAATTCTCCAACTGTAATGAATTTATTCAGAGGGTTCGAGATTTGGGGAAATTGCATCAGAGTCAGTTGCACATACATGGTCTCAATGTGCAACTCCAGTTTGCACTGTTCACTGGACTATCTGGGTCAATACTGAATCTGTTGAGTTTTTACAAAAACGTTATGATAGTTTCATGATCAACATGACTGAGCCTAGCGTTCAATTCTAGGTTATTTAAAAAAAAATCAAATTGACATTTCCCAATCTTCACTGGTAGAATTTGGAGCCACATTCCCAGCTGATCAGCTATTAGTCCAATGACATTACCACCATCCAAACATTTCACTACATGTGAGTCGGCCTAGATTGAACTTAATGATGGAGCAGCTTTGTGGGGTTGAACACCCTAATCCTGTTTATAACCTGGAGAGAGAGAAACAAACAGACTAGTGTCTTTTGAGACTTGTCCTGAGGGATGGTATTTTTCAAAACACTTGCTTCCATTTTCTCTATTCAGATGCAAACCCATTACTATATCATCACACCAGTACTAGATATCCTTGTGTAATCATAATAGACTGCATAGTCTTCCGATGTCATCCCCACTGCAATCACACAATGAGTGTATAGACAGCATTTGAACCGAAAGACTGCAATCTATAGATTGATCTACATATACTGGAATAATCTAAATCATGATTTTTTAAAAAATCAAATCAATTGGAAATCAAATCAATTGGAAATTCTAAAGACAGAAGCATGAAAAAGATTTAAAAAGCAGAAACTCTACTTTTTACTATTTTTAGTTTTTCAATTAGTTCATACATTCCAATTCTGAAAATATTTAAACCCAAACAATAAAATACTGGAAGCAGATAGCAGGTGCTTTTAAAGAGAACAGGGTGCCTTTTGGCCCATCATTCTTCTGTTAACTCTTTGAAAGAGCTGGGTCAAACTGCCCTGCTCTTTTCCCACTCACCTGCTCTCTTTCCATTTCCCTACTCTTTTCCATAGCCTTGCAAACTAGCATCATATTTAATTTTGAAATTTGCCACTAAATATGCTTCCATTGCCCCCATAGGGGCTGATTCTGACTTGTAACAACTCACTGCATTAACCTTCGTAGCACTGGTTATTGACAATTTGCAATTAGATAGATGTAGTATTGTGTGCATGGTCCTGATGAAGGATGAATAACAGGCAGATTGTAGTGCATACATAGGAGTTTCAGGCCACTACCTGGGAGACCTGGCAGTTCAATTCACAGCAAAGTCCACTCATGGAATAGCATGAAACTGTGGGCAAGGCTCCCCTCCTCAAACACCAACTTGGAAAGTGACCCCTCAGTGCCCTCACTGAATGAGCTAGATATTTGGGAGGAAACTGACAACAGATTTTGATCCTGAAAAATCACTACAAAAGAATGTTCTGAAATTCAACTGTTTTATATACCTAACTACTATAAAAATCCCCATGCAATATGATAGAAGGTATGACTATGTTTTACTAGATCCTTATGCATCAAATATGCTTATTATACTATAATTTGAGCCAAGAAACTTAGAATTCATAATAGAATAGTGCTGTGTAATATGCATGTTATTATTCCAGCATAGGAACATCTTATAATAAACATGCATGGACAAGGTTAATTTATTTCTATTTCAGATAAATAAACTACCCGGAGTCTTTTTAGATTATTGCAAAAGTAATAAAAGTTCAAAGATAAATAAATCTGTGTCATTTATTACAATGTGTATGTATGTAAACTCATGGATGATTTTACTAAAATTACAGAAGTTGCCTATACATTAGAAGTTTTTACCCTGTGCTGTTTTGTTAAACACAAAACCTAAGGATTTAAGCTGCTTGAATCCTGGGGCACAGGACTTTGAATTAATTATGCACACTGGCATCTCATGGTGAAATCTGAGATTATTCTTTCAGAGGAAATCTCTCAATACAGTGAAAATGAAGCATATGGAATCAAAACATTCAGCTCGTCTTGTCCTTGCTCATTCTCTGTGAGAGCAACTCAACTAATCCCACTGCAACCTCACCCTTCCCTATTTTATTTCCTCTTTCTTTTTCTCATCAAATGCTTATCCAGTTCCTTTTAAAAAACATAATTGAGCCTGCTGCTCTCTTGAGTGATGCAGTCCAGGTCCCATTCATCTACTGTGATGGAAATTATTTTCTTTACATCACCATTGCTTCTATTTCTACCTATCTTAAATCAGTGTCCCCGGTTCTCAATCCTCCTGCATCCTGGGAACATGGGTGTGAGGAGTAGGAATTGATCATTCAGCCCCTCAAACCTACTCTACAGTTTGATATGACCATGACTGATCTGTTTGGGTGCGTTTGAATTCCACATTTCCTATCTTCTGTGCCCAGACCCCCCAGAATTGATACTCAATGAATTACTCCTGAGGCGTCATCATTGCTGTGAATTAAGAAACACATGCAGTCAAATTTGCACACAATAAGGTTCTATCAACATGATGATCATCATCCTGTCAACGAAAAAGGCATTACTGTGTGACTTATGTCCCTCTTCACAGTTAATATAAAGCAACAGTGGCAGAGACCCTGGGCAAGATGTCAAGCAGCTGTTGATCATAGCTGGCAGCCATAATAGACAGGGAACAGAATGAATTTAGATGTGCTAGCCTTGAATTAATTAAAATCCACCAATTCATTGCAAGTTGGTTATTGTCATGTTTGTAATGAGGTCAGCCAGCTAAACCTCATATGATATGAGTTCCTGACTAGGGCTGTTAATCTGGCTGACAGATATAAACAGGAGTGTCAGAGAGGCAAAAGTGAGGAATGCAGATGCTAGAGATTAGAGTCAAGATTGTGGTACTGGAAAAGCACAGCAGGTCAGGCAGTATCCGAGGAGCAGGAAAATCAATGCTTCGGGCAAAAGCCCTTCGTCAGGAATGAGTCAGAGACACTGACACTCTGGTAGCTGATTCTGAATGTGACAATACGCGAATCAAGGACTGCTCATGTGTAAATAAAGGAAGATTTAGTGACGGATACTGCCCTCTGGGCAGTTATTTCAGTGATCAGCTGCTTTCAATTAATAGGTTGACAAACAACTGACCAGGACATGAAGAGCGCCTGCTAACTCTTTGAAAGAGCTAGGTCAAACTGCCCTCCTGTTTTCCCATTGACCTGCTCTCTTTCCATTGCCCTGCAATTTCTCATTGCCTTGCAAACTTGCCTCATGTTCCATTTTGGAAGTTACCACTAAATCCGCCTTCATTGCCCCCACAAAATATAAATGTAGCTCATTTGTTCCATCCTGTATCTAAATCCAGAACTTTAAGAGCTTCAAACTGTTTTCTTACTTGAATTTATCTCACTATCCTAAACAACAACTTACAGTCCATGCATAGATTTGTAACAACACAGGATCCGGCCTTAATTTAAATACACCATTTTCATGATACCTATATCAGTATGGTTACGCAGTGATCCATTCACACTTAAACACCATGTTGAAGTTTCATAATTTAATTCCATGGATACCATCAATAAATTGCACTGAAGTAAAGATACATTCAAATAACAGCAGAAAGTGTACCCAGCAAAATGTAATTTGTCCTTTTCTCAATCTTTTACATCCACATTGCAAACCTCCTAACGATGTGTTGAGTGGCCAATTTGATGTATTCCAGTTCATCACAGACCATGTCGGGCACTTTTTAGACATCATCCTCTTTGTCTGTGGAGCTTCCTTTCCTTTATGTTTCTATATACAATATGTTCCAGTTTCATGTTTAGCAGAAGGTTGTTTATACTCAGTGTGTATTTTGTTCCTAACACAACATTCTTGTCTTTGTTGTGACTTTATGGAAACTGGCTGCAAGATGGCAACCCCCAGTCAATGCTTTATGGTACAAATCACATGAATACAACAAACCAGAAGGCACATTGGTGCAGATCACGTCAATCCCAAACATACTCTTTTTCATTCAAAAAAATATTCATGCATTATCTTGTAAATTTTGAGATGCACAAGTTCCCCACTATACACATAACTGTTCCCATATATCATCAGTCTCTGCATTTGCTTTTCACACTAAGGATGAATCTTACCAGAAATCAGATAAGTAGCAATGTTGCTGAGTTCCTCTCTGTGAGCCCAAGTGGGTTTTCTCATGCTATCTCACTAACAGGGCACCACACCCCTATGGTGCCCACTTGTCATGTTCTCCTAATCATCACAGGCAGAAATGTGGGCCGCTGCCAGAATCTTCTGGGATTTGTGACAAAGGTATTGCCTTTAGAGTTTATCAGGTCAAGTGCTGGCATTCTGCAGCTCCCTGCACAGTTCATTGTATTTGCCCCAGGCATTTTTGACATAGAGTAATTGACACCATCGTTTTCCGAAGAAGACCTGAAGGTCCTGCTGGATAGGGAGTGCATGTGCTCACTGCCCTTAGAGTTTGATTCGAGATGCCGGTGTCTGATAGAAATACAGAAGAACAAGCAACGAGCTGATACCTGGGAAGATTCTTCCCCCAGTCTTTAAATCATGTTGGTCTCTTAACCATAGACATGCACATTATAGTTCACTGCTTGTCTGGGTGATGTTGCAGAGTCTTTCCCATTGCATTCGTTGCTGTGATGGTACCTGCTGTTGAATTTCCATCTTGGGTTGCTGTGGACTGTTCAGGTGGTGAGTTCACATCTTCCTGCTCAGTCACCTACAGTTGATAAACAGCTTCATTATTATTGTCCACTTGCTTTTGGTTGTGACAATATATCTGGTTGCTCATTTCCACTGCGCATGATCGAGGTGACAACTGCAGGTTCCAAGTTGACACTTGGCCAACTCTTTGTTGATGGTATTGAAATTTTGCACAATCTAGCTCTCCAAAGCTCAACTTCAGCAGTCTTATCAAAATGAAATTTGGCGTTCTGTCAATGCACTCTGATTACATCACTTATGCTCATTACAATTTCTAGATTCAGTAGCATTTTTGCTACTGATAGAATGGCTTAGGTGTGACATGACATTAATCTTTGCACTGGATTAAGCTCCATGACTTCAATAGATGTGTTTTTCCACACAAGGATGGCCTTGTGGATATCTGTGCTGGATTTGCTTGATTTGTTTATGATTCCTTTGGCAATTTGCACTGCTGCCTCAACCTTTCCATTTGACTGGGGTTAATGTGAAGATGACTTATAGTGCTGAATTTCTCAATCGTTTATAGAACGGCTGAATTCTTCACTCATAAACTGAAGGCTATTGCCACTCATTACAGTGTCAGGAATAATGCTGAAGTGCGTTTTCAGACATTCTGCAATCTCACCAGGATTTGATGAAGGAAACATGATTACCACATAATGGCTAGAATAGTTGTCTACTGTGACAAGTTAATCAGTTCCTCTGAGTGTCAAGAGAACTACCCTCAACTTCATCCATGTTAGAATTAAAATTAGAATTTAGAGTTAGAATCAGAATTAGAATTAGGTTTAATGCCACATGTACTCAAGTTACAAAAGAAGAGGAGTACAGTGAAATGTGTACAATATGGCCAACACATGGCACCATCTTAGGTATAAAATACCTAGGCACAAATCTTAGATACAAAAAAAAAAGAGAAAATAAAGAAAAAAGTTACACTACATTACAGAAATACATAGTATATGCTTAAGTTAGGAAACTAAGAAATAAAGCTAAAAGTTACAAAAGAAGAGGAGTACAGTGAAATGTGTACAATATGGCCAACACATGGCACCATCTTAGGTATAAAATACCTAGGCACAAATCTTAGATACAAAAGAAAAGAGAAAATAAAGAAAAAAGTTACACTACATTACAGAAATACATAGTATATGCATAAGTTAGGAAACTAAGAAATAAAGCTAAAAAGATAGACATTACAATCTTTTGAGAAGGGTTTCCATTTAGTCTGACCAGGCTCCACCTGTTTCCAACCAGTAGCTGTCTTCACTCTGGACCTGCTGGATGTCATCCCCACTCCTCTCCAGGTTGCTAGCAGAAGAAGAAAAAGACAGACGAGAGAGAGAAAAACCCACAAGGAAGAGAAAAAATGAGAAAAAGAAAGAAAAGGAATGGACGGAGTGGACGAGCTCTGGCTGGAGCATTCTACTCTGCTACCAACTTGTCTGAGTCTTTTGTATGGTATGTATCTTGTATGTCATGTGTCATCAGTGGTACACTAGCTTGGCTGATGTGGTCATTGATCTTGCTGCTCAGTATTGGCCAGTAGAGCACATTTCTTACCTTGATTCAATTCCTTAATAGCTTGCTTGGATATGCTTCAGCATCTCTTCTCTCATATTTTTAAGGATAATAACTCTATTATATCCTTTGTACAAGATGCCATCTTGTACAGTCAGTTAATCTCGTCTGCCAACCCTGGTTATACTCTCTTTCAGCCTCTTCATTGGGAAGAAAATACAAAAGTTTGAAACCACGGACTAATAGATTTAAGAACAGTTTCTTCCGCACTTTTATCAGAGTTATGAAAGAATCTCTCATATATTAGAGTTAACATTTCACTGCACCTTCTCTGTAGCTGCAACACAACATTCTGGATTCAGTTCTATTACCCTGAGGTACATATATAAGGTAATATTTGTCTGGATAGCACATAAAACAATACTTTTCTCTGTATCTCAGTATATTTGATGATATTAGGCAAGAAACTTTCAAAAGTTGATTGGGGAAGATGTTCACAAGTAAAGAGACGGCTGGAAAATGGAAGCATTCAAAAACGAGATAACAAGACTCCAGAGAGAATACGTTCCTATCAGGATGAAAGGTAAGATTTGTAGGTATAGGGAATGCTGGATGACTAGAGAAATTGAGGTTTTGGTCAAGAATAAGAAGGAAGCATACGTCAGGTAGAGACAGCAGAAATTGAGGAATTCCCGAGAAGTGTATAAAAGCATAAGAGTATCGTTAAGAGGGAAATCAGGAAGGCAAAAAGGGGATATGAGTTAGCTTCGGCAATTAGAGTTAAGGAGAATCCAAAGGATTCTACAAATACATTGAGGACAAAGGATTACTAGGGAGAGAATGGTGCCCCTTAAAATCAGCAAGGCCATCTATGTGTGGAACCGCAGGAGATGGGAGAGAAACTAAGTAAGTATTTTACATCAGTGTTCACTGAAGAGAAAGATATGGAAGGCATAGAACGTGGGGAAATAAATAGTGACATCTGGAAAATTTCCATATTAAAGAGGAAGAGGTGCTGGAAGTCTTATAATGCATTAAGATGGATAAATCCACAGCACCTGATCAGTACACCCTAGAACTCAGTGGGAAGTGAGTGAACAGATTGCTGGGTTCCTTGCTGAGATATTTGTATCATTGATAATCATAGGTGAGATGCCGGAAGACTGGAGGTTAGTTAATATTGTGCTACTATTCAAGAAAGGTGGTAAGGAAAAACTAGAGAACTATAGACTAGTGAGCCTGATTTCGGTGATGGGAAAGCTGTTGAGGGAATCCTGAGGGACAGGATTAAAATGTATTTGGAAAGGCAAGGATAGTCAACATGGCTTTGTCCGTGGGAAATCATGTCTCACAAACTTGATTGAGTTTTTTGAAGAAGTAACAAAGATGATTAATGAGGGCAGAGCGGTGAACATGATCTATATGGACGTCAGTAAGGTGTTCAACAAGGTTTCTCATGGTAGACTGGTTAGCAAGGTTAGATCGTATGGAATGCAGGGAGAACTAGATATTTGGATACAGAACTGGCTCAAAGCTGGAAAAGAGAGGGTGATGGTGGAGGATTGCTTTACAGACTGGAGACCTGTGAGCAGTGGTGTGCCACAAGGATCGGTGCTGGGTCCACTGCTTTTCATCATTTATATAAATTATTTTGATGTAAGCATAGGAGATATGGTTAGTAAGTTTGCAGATGACACCAAAATTGGAGGTGTAGTAGTCAGCAAAGAAAGTTACCTCAGATTACAATGGGATCTTGATCAGATGGGTCAATGGGCCGAGGAATGGCAGATAGAGTTTAATTTAAATAAATGTGAGGTTTTGCATTTTGTAAAGGCAAATCAGGGCACAAATTATGCTGTTAGTAGTAAGGTTCTGAGGAGTGTTCCTGACCAAAGAGACCTTGGAGTGCAGGTCCCTAGTTCCTTGAAAGTGAAGTTGCAGGTCAATAGGTTAGTGAAGAAGGTATTTGGCGTGGTTGCCTTTATTGGTCAGCGCGTTGAGCATAGGAATTGATAGGTTGTGTTTTCGCTGTATGGAACATTGGTTTGGCCACTTTTGGAGAATTGTGTGCAGTTCTGGTCTCCCTCCTCTAGGAAGGATGGTGTGAAACTTTAAAGGGTTCAGAAAGGATTTACAAGGATGTTGCAAGGGTTGGCGGATTTGAGCTAGAGGGAGAGGCTGAGTAGGTTGGAGCTATTTTCCCAGAGGCATCAAAGGCTGGGGGTGGAGACCTTATAGAGGTTTATAAAATTATGAAGGGTATGGGTAAGATAAATAGACAAGGTATTTTCCCTGAGGTTGGGGAGTCCAAAATTAGAGGGCATAGGTTTAAGGCGAGAGGGGATAGTTATAAAAGAGACCTAAGGAGCAACTTTTTTGAACATAGGGGGTGTATAGTACAATCCAAATAAGGTGATCATCCCTTTTTTTTTAAGTTCCACTCAAATAACTTCCCAAGACATATTCCCAGGAATATCCTCCCTAAGTACAGCCACAATGTTATCCTTAATCAAAATGCCACTCCCCCTCCACTCTTGCTCCCCTTTCCGTTACCTGTTAGGCCTCTTGCATTGAAATAAATACAGTTTAATTTATGAGTCCTACCTCATTCTCTGCTTTGTTCCTGCATGCCCTGACTGTTTGACTTACTTCCTTTCCCAACTCTATCAGTCTCAGACTGCTCTCTTTCCTCACTACCTTCCTCACCTCTTATTAGTTTAAATCATCCCAAGAAGCTCGAGCAAATCTCCTCGCCAGTATATTTGTCCCCTTCCAATTCAGGTGCCACCCGTCCTTTTTATACAGGTCACTTCTACCCCAGATGAGATTCCAATGATCCAAAAATGTGATTCCTTCTCCCCTGCACCAGCTCCTCAGCCACGCATTCATCTGCTCTATCTTCCAATTCCAACCTCACCAGCTTGTAACATTGGGAGCAATACAGATATTACTGGAGGAGGGGTTGTGGTGCTTTAATTAAGGATAACATTAATACTGTACAAAGTTAAAAATTACACAACACCAGGTTATGGTCTCTGAAGCACTAGCTTTCAAAGTGCTGCGCCTTCTTAAGGTTACAGCACTAGCTCTGAAAGCCAGTGCTTCCAAGTAAACCTGTTGGACTATAACCTGGTGTTGCGTGATTTTTAACTTTGTCCACCTCAGTCCATCACCGGCTCCTCCACAACAGTACTTAGGGAGAATATTCCTGGGAATACTGCTGAGGACTAGGCCAGACCCCCTCAAAACCTTACAAGGAAGTACCTCAGACCCTAACTTTGTTTTAAGCAGGTATAATGTGGATGTTCCAGGAGGGATGCAGTTGGTCAAACTACTTAGTTTTAAACAAATCAGAATTTATTTACAAGATTACTGAATGAAACACAAACCAAAGAGAATGGAATACAGAATAACTTAATCTATCCAAAAACGCAACAGATTAAACTAGCTTTATGATGCAGTTCCAAATACTTGCAACAATCCCCATTAACACCGCATTGCACAGAAGGTAAAACCAAACCCAGTGTCTTGCAGGAGAGATGTCAGATAGAGAGGACCAGCCTGGACCTACTTCTTTGGGTCTAGTAGATTCAAACTTCCTGACTGCTTTCAGTGAATAGCCAGACTAAATCAAACCTGTGAAAAGTTGAGTTGGGAGATATGGCCACTCCCCTTTGATTTTTTTTAACAACATAAGGGACAACATAACCTTGTTAAAGGAGTAGCATTATCACAAACATTCAGCAAATTTATTTTGGTGAAACTTAGAAATAAGAAGGGAAGGATCACCTTATTAGAACTGTACTATAGATCTTCCAATAGTCAACGGGAAACTGAGATCGATATTTGTAAGCAGATCTCAAAATCGGACACTCGAGGACCTCCTTTTTAAATTCCTATCTAATTTCCTATATTCACTCCTTAGAATCTCATCCTTATCTCTTCCTATGTCACTAGTTCCGATATGTACAACAATCTGCTGCTGGTCCCTCTCAACTTTGAGAATGTTCTGCGTCCTCTCCAAGATATCCTTGATCCTGGCACCAGGAAGGCAACACGCCATTCTGACGTCTTGCCGTCGGCTGCAGAAACATCTGTCTGTGCTTCTGACTAGAGAGTTCCCTATTACAATCATTCACTTGGAACCTAGTGTACCCCTCATTACATTAGAGCCAGTCTCAGTACCAGAAATGTGGCTGTCAATGCCACATTTCCCTGAGAATCCATCACCCCCTACATTTTCCAAAACAGCATACTTGTTTGAGATGGGGATAGCCACAGGAGACTCCTGCATACATGCCTCCCTCTCCTACCTTTCCTGGAGGTCACCCATCTACCTGGCTGTATCTTCAGTTCATCTCCCTGCCTCCAACTGCCATCATCATACCTGGTAACTCCTGTAAGTTCCTCATTGCCTCTAACTGCCCCTCCAACCAATCCATGCAATGCAATAGAATTCGCAACCAAACACGCTTCCTGGAAACATAATCAGCAATAAATGAAACTCTCACTAATCTCCTACATCTGACAAGAAAGGGCACATCACTCTACTAAAGGCTATCTTCGCGCCTTAAAAACCTGCAGACCCAGAAAATAAAACAGTCTTACTGCTCTAAAAGTACTGCTTTAGGCTAACATCTATATTTTATATTTTTGAAGTTTTTCAAGAGACAGATCTCAATAATCAAAAAGAACCCAGTCTACTTACTACTGTAGATTTTTAAAAAAACTAGCCACTTAGCTGCTCCATAACTGTGATTTCCCCACATAGAGTTCTCCAAGGTCAGTTGTGAATTTTGTTGTTTATTTTTATTTGACAAATTCCCATGTCCAGTGGTATTTGAAATCAAATAGCAGAGGCAGTAGTTGCGAAGGTTCACTGCTGGGTCAGAAGGCATTGTAGGTTTCTTCCTCCATTGATTCATTGCCCACCATGTGGTCACTGCTTTTGTCTCCCTTCTTCCTTTTTTAAAGTGCCGTTGTTTTGATCTTATTTCCCAAAGTTCCAAAACAATGCAGCAGCTTATAAAACAGTAATTACTGCTCATAGAATTCGAGGAAATCAGTTTCAATGCTGAAGATATCTCAAAAAAGGAACAGCTCTACAGCCATAATTTTTTCCCATCCTCCATCTTTGAGTTGTTGGCATGCTGGCATCCACAACTGGACCCAATTGTACAAATCGCTCTGAAACCTGCCACTGGTCAAAGCTCATTCTGAACATCTTGTCTCCTGGACAATTCACAAGCCATTGCATTGCTTTTAAACAGTTGTGTCCTACAGTTCTCATCTTTCCAGGATCTGTTTGAAGATCTGTCAGTACTTGACCAACGTATTTGACTTTTGGTAGCTTTAATTGCAATCTTTTAATTGTTCAATTTGAGTTTCATCTGGTGATCTCTGTCTAGCAGTTGAAGTAGATTTTGACCACGGTCATCAACAGCTTCTTCCATGTGTCTCTATATCCATAAACTAACAGAATATACCCTGTGGATTCCATTCTGGGGAAGACCATTAACAATCTCATATTTACTATGCTGCTAATCCTCACAAGTCATGGAAATGCCAAATGGCATGCACAATCATCAGTATCTCCTAAACAATATGAACTGTTGTCACACAGTTTCTCTTGCCAATACAACCCTTCACATTTTGCCTTTGAGAATTCTGACAAAATTCCTTCAATAGATCAGTGAGTTCTCTTCAGAACTTTATTTAGGTTGATACATATTCTAAATTTTCCAGCTGGTTTCACTAAGCCACTTCATTCAGGTTTGTGAAGTTTATGGTGGTGCATGTCTATCTAATAGTTTATCTTCACCTGATAATGTATTTCTACAATAATCATTCTGATAGTCACAAACTGTTTGGCACCTACCAACTTGACTGAACCAACTTGCTATATAAAAAATAAAGTTGTCATAATCCCAGAGGACCATAGGGCTGCTCTTTCATTAGAGAGAGAGAAAAAAAAAGCGACTAGTGAAAACTTTATCTGAGGGTCACCACATTTTAGGTGAGGGAAGAGGTTGAGAAGGAGCGTCCTTCACTGTAACCTCAACCAGTGCAAACATTGAAGCTAGAGAATTGGCATCACCCTGCATCACAAATCAGCCATCCAGCCAACTGAGATAACTCACACACTGCCCCCCTCCCCTGCCTCCCCCAAAAGAATTCTTTATGTCACCGTTAGGTTTTTGGTGTGAAGTGATTCATCAGAATTTTCAACTACTATCTCTCCAGTGGCCATCTTCTATCTAGTATTGTACTAAGAACATTGTTTTCTCATGCTGCACATGCCTTCTTCTTCTTTGTTTGATGTTGTGCCTTGTACTTGCATCTGTCCTTTATTAGTGTTTGTTCTGCTCTTTGGATCTAGAGTATCTATCAACATAATGCAAGATTTGGCCTGTTCTGCCACAAATATGCTCTCAAATGTGACATACAACTTCAGTGCTTCTGCACATCATGATTACTTTCTTGAGAATTGGTTTCTCCTCTCTTACTAAACATACTCTCACTGTATGATCTCTTATGCCTATTACAATCATGTCTTTCACCAGATCATCTTTTAATTACACAAGTTCACAGAAGTCTGCAAGATGTGTCAAGTAAGGTATATTCCTGTTAGGGTGAAAGGGAAGGCTGGTAGGTTTAGGGAATGCTAGATGATGAAAGAAATTGAGGGTTTGGTTAAGAAAAAGAAGGAAGCATATGTCAGGTATAGACAGGATAGATCGAGAGAATCCTTAGAAAAGTATAAAGACAGTAGGAGTATACTTAAGAGGGAAATCAGGAGGGCAAAAAGGGGACATGAGATAGTTTTGGCAAATAGAGTTAAGGAGATTCCAAAGGGTTTTTACAAATACATTAAGGACAAAAGGGTAATTAGGGAGAGAATAGAGCCTAAAAGGTAAAAACAATGACTGCAGATGCTGGAAACCAGATTCTGATGAAGGGCTTTTGCCCGAAACATCGATTTCGCTGCTCCTTGGATGCTGCCTGAACTGCTGTGCTCTTCCAGCACCACTAATCCAGAGAATAGAGCCTGTCAAAGATCAGCAAGGCAGCCTTTGTGTGGACCTGCAGAAAATGGGGGAGAGACTAAATAAATATTTTGCATCAGTATTTACTGTGGAAAAGGACATGGAAGATGTAGGGAACTAGATGGTGACATCTTGAAAAATGCCCATGTTACAGAGGAGGAAGTGCTGGATGTCTTGAAACGCATAAAAGTGGATAAATCCCCAGGACCTGATCATGTGGGTGGCATGGTGGCTCAGTGGTTAACACTGCTGCCTCACAGCGCCAGAGTCCCAGGTTCAATTCCAGCCTTGGGCGATTGTCTGTGTGGAGTTTGCACATTCTCCCTGTGTCTGCTTGGGTTTCCTCTGGATTCTCTGGTTTCCTCCTACAGTCCAAAGATGAGCAGGTCAGGTGAATTGGCCATGCTAAATTGCCCATAGTGCATTAGTCAGGGGTAAATATAGGGGAGTGGGTTGCTCTTCAGAGGGTTGGTGTGGACTTGTTGGGCCGAAGGGCCTGTTTCCACACTGTACGGAATCTAATCTAAAATAACTATGCCTTCCATGGTGATTTGTTTTGCTCAGTTGGTTGGCGTAGTGGTTTGCAAAGCAGTGTGATGCTGATAACTTAGGTTTAATTCCTGCAATAGCTGAGGTTACCATGAAGAACTCTCGTTCTCAACCTCTCCTCTTGCCTAACGTATAGTAGCCCACAGGTTAAATCACCACCATTCCTCTCTCTGCTAAATGAGACAGCAGACCTATGGTCTGGTTAGACTATGATGACGCAATACCGATACCTTCCATGTTCTCAAAATTTGGGTTTGAATAACTAGCACTGACGTTGGTCCAATAGGATGAATGATTATAATTTCTATGATTCTGCAATATAATGAGAAAGCAGGTTACAAGAAACTTACTGAATCATAATATGTTTGTTAGACTTACAGCATATTATATATACGTTAGATACACAAAACTAAAATAACACTTAAGGCAATTAGTGCAGTTCCGCATTTTCTCACATACTGTTAGAGTCATAGAGTCATAGAGATGTACAGCATGAAATCAGACCCTTCGGTCCAACCTGGCCATGCCGACCAGACATCCCAACCCAATCCAGTCCCACCTGCCTGCACACGGCCCATATCCCTCCAAACCCTTCCTACTCATATACCCATCCAAATGCCTCTTAAATGTAACATTTGTACCAGCCGCCACCACATCCTCTGGCAGCTCATTCCATACACGCACCACCTTCTGTGTGAAAACGTTGCCCCTTAGGTCCCTTTTATATCTTTCCCCTCTCATCCTAAATCTATGCCATCTAGTTCTGGACTCCTCGACCCCAGGGGAAAGACTTGTCTATTTATCCTATCCATTTATAGAGGTTTACAAAATTATGAGGGGCATGGATAGGGTAAATAGACAAGATCTTTTCCCCGAGGTGGGAAGTCCTGAACTTGAGGGCATAGGTTTAGGGTGAGAGGGGAAAGATATAAAAGAGACCTAAGGGGCAACATTTTCATGCAGAGTGTGCTATTTGTATGGAATGAGCTGCCAGAGGAAGTGGTGGAGGCTGGTACAATTGCAACATTTAAAAGGCATCTGGATGGGTATATGAATAGGAAGGGTTTGGAGGGATATGGGCCGGGTGCTGGCAAGTGGGACTAGATTGGGTTGGGACATCTGGTCAGCATGGACGCGTTGGACTGAAGGGTCTGTTTCCATGCTGTACATCTCGATGATTTTGTGATTCTAATCACTGGCCCAAAATTGGACATTCTAAATTGATCCACAGCTGGAGACATCAGGCCTGACCGAAAATTGGCCAAACTAAATTAAACAATAGCCAGCGGCTATCAACAACAGAGAACATTGAAAACCAAGGTCGAAGAGGTTACAAAGGTTCCAGGGAACCAGTTACAACCAGCTCGAGAGTTGTGTTTTGAAAAGGTTTCAGTCAGGCTTCTTGGCCCCTTGACATCCATTCAGTGCTGAGGATGTGCACTTTACACCTCCCCGGCATGGTAGCAATGAAGAATATTGGTGCAATCTCATTGGATACTTTGAACACAGCTCATGACTTTATTGGCCAAAGACCATTCTGGAAGATCTGGGGAAAGAGGGAATAAGAACACACATCCAGAAGTTGCCTCCTCGGTCTCTCAGCAAAGAATCAGCAAGACTTATTGCCATGTGGCAACCCAGAGCACCCAGAAGATTCAACCTGAGCTGTGAGACCAATCTTCATGGAAGAGAGTCAGCTCTACTTCAACGAAGAAGGAGAATTCAATGACCCAACTCAAACACATGGATCTTTGCAGGTAATATCTTTTCTTCGACAAATTGAGCTATATAAAGAGCAAATATTGTGGGAATTTGGTAAATGCTTAAAAAGCATTTTTAGTAAGGAGTACTTTGTTCATAAAATTGAGTTGAACCACAAACTAAATTCTGTTTCCCCTTATCTGCCTCACTGACAAGAGCACTTGGGTCGAGTGTTTTTAATACATAAACTGGTTGAAATGTCCAAAGCACAAACAACAAAGGTAATGATGGAAGTTACATATTGCCCAATGGATTCTTTCCATCTTTCCATCATTCCATCCTAATCTTGAACATATACCACATTCAATTATGATTGAAAGTATGCCTTCAAATCTTTCAAAATTTTGGCACTCTCTCTTTTCTCTCTTCAGAGAGATTTAAGGTGGTCCTCAAAAAGTTTCTTCTCAACTATGATAAGTTTGTAGCTTGTTAAATAGATCTTTCACAATTTGCAATGGCGCATGAAAAGGGTGCAAATGGATTGATGGTAGGCAGCCCCTATGCCTAGCCACCGTCAAAGATAAGAATCTCTACAGAAGCTTTTGATTATCTCAAAATTTCCTTGAGTTCTGAAGAAAAATCATAGTCGACTCGAAACATGTACTCTTTTAATCTTTCCACAGATAGTGGCACACCAAATAATAATTTTCTGCACTTTCTGGATTTATTCCTAATTTCCCGCATCCACATAGTTTTGCTTTTATTGTAGAATCCTGCACAGGTGTCTCAACGCTCAGCAAACAAAATGGGCCCATATTCTCTGAGATTTAAAAGAATGGGAGGTGCTCTCACTCCTTAGTGACAGGGTAGATACTGAAATGCTTTTCGGCGAACATGCGTTCTGCAGATGCTGGGGATTCGAGTCAAGAGTGTGGTGAAGGGCTTTTGCCCAAAACGTCAACTTTCCTGCTCTTCAGATACTGCCTGACCTGCTGTGCTTTTCCAGCACCGCACTCTTGACTGAAATGCTTTTACCCTGGTCTACTGGCAGAATATTTTACTGCTCTTCACAATCAGTTACTGGTATCCTGTAAAATTTTAACGGCAGTCTGCACCGCACTGCAAATTGCATCTCAGAAAATATAGCCGGGGTTGCTTAGAATCAGGTTCAAGTTGCTTCCCACTTCTGAACAAAATGAGGAACTTTGTCAAAAGTTTGCATTGACCTCTCTCTGTTAAAATGTATAATATTCTAAAAGCATCTGTTTCACATTTTTGAAAAACATTTTTTATTGAAAAAATAAACTTTTTAAATATTACAACAAATACAAACCAATACAATTCAAAACAATACAAGAAAGAACACGAAAAATTTAAAAAGTAACCCAACCCACCCTCTTGTGCAAATGTGTAAATATATACAGAAAAATATACAATAAAAAAAAACTCCAACTAACTATTTAACTAAATAAATAATAACCAACAACAAACTAATAGATAGTAATAACTCAATTCAGCCAAACAAGACACTCATACGTTTGCAGTCCCTCCTCCCTGGATATTGGACTCGTAAACCACAATCATTACGGTTATATAAAAGCCCTTATTAGTGTGGCAAATAAATCTGTGTCCAGGTATTCCAAAAAGAGCTGCCATGTCTTCTAGAAATTCTTAGTTTTGTGGTGTACCATACTTGTGAGAAAATCCAAGGGATATGCTCCATAACAATCTTTCGCCAACCTGTCAAGGATTTTCGGATAGCCAACCTGGAAAGATATTCTTTCTTGCACAGAAAGTGAGGATATTGAAAAGTTTTTTGTTGTGCGTATCTGCAGGGAACATACTGGGCAGGCCAAGAAGAAGAGAGATCGGGTCCTTCTACACCCTTACACCCAAAAATCCTCTCCACTGCATCCGGCACAGCACTCCAGTATGTTTGAAGCCTATCACAGGACCAGAGACAATGGGTAAGAGTACCCGTAACAACCTTGCACTTGAGACATGTTGAAGATACCCGTGGTTTAAATTTTGACAAACTGTCTGGAGCCAAGTGGACCCTGTGGAGAATCTTCAACTGTAAAGCATGGGTTCTATTGCAAATTGATATCTTTCTTGCGTTTTCCCAAATATCTTCCCATGCCTCTGAGGAAACCTCAATGCCTAGCTCTCTCTCCCACACCCTGCAGAGTCAATCGAACTCATCTGAGGAGGCACCTCCCAATTGATGATGTAAAGTGCTGACAGAAAGTGTACTCTTAGCAATGAGCACCCTCCTCTCTATGTCGGATTTGTAGGGATCAGTCAAAAGTGTAGTCTTTTTTTGAATAAAATCCCCAACTTGAAAAAAAGGTACCTGTTAGATAGCTCATATTTCCATGCTAACTGATCAAAGAACGTCATTGTGTCTCCCTGAAATAAATCGTCCATGCAAGACACACCCTTAGCTGCCCAATGTTTGAATCCTGAATCTATCATACCCGGTTGAAAACCCGGCATACCCACTATAGATGTAAGAGAAGATGTTTTGCCAATGTTGCCTTCCCTCTGCCAAATTGCCCTCATGCTTTAATAGCATTGATAACAATTCGGTTATGGCAATATTCCTTACTCGTCCTCATTTTGTCTTAAAACAGCAAGCTCATAAGGGGACACCTTGCCTTGGAGGTTTTGATATCTCACCATATTGAAAGAAGGTCCCCACAGGCCCAATCACTCACGTAATATAAAAATTAGCTTCGTTGGTAGCTTTTAATGTCCGGGAGATCTACTACCCCAGTCTATGAGGCAGTTGCAGTTTAGTTAATTTAATGAGGGGCCGCTTATAATGCCAAATAAAGGAGATGAATCAGCCATTCAGTCTCCTGAATGTTTGTTTATTGAAAATCGGGGAGCATCCGTATAGGTATAAGAAACGGGGGAGAATATTCAAGTTAAGAAGCACTATCCGACCAAACCATGAGACCGGATGCGCCTCCCATCTTTGAAGGTCTTTTTTGATTTTGTCAAATAATTGAACAAAATTGGCTTTGAACCGCCAATCCAGAACTGGAGCAATGAATTTGCCCAAATACACAAAACCCCCCCCGGTGACCACTTAAATGGGAATCGAAATTCGCCCTCAAGACCTAGCACCTTCATAAGACCACCATAGGCATAGCTTTTGATTTTGCAAGATTAATCTTGTACCCTGAAAAGGCACCAAATGCACGAATGCATTGTATCAGACGAGGCACCAAAACTGCTGGATTTGACAAAAAAAAGACATTACCCATGTACAACGAGATCTTACGTAATTTTGACCCCACTTCTGGAGCTGATTTATTGGGATTCCCTGCAAGTGGCCTCTGCCAATGGTTCAATCACCAACGTAAAAAGCAGTGGCAGCCCTGCCCCTAAAAATGTTAAAATTGCTGGATTGCACCCCATTGGTGATGACCGCAGTGAGAGGGTCACTGTAGAGAACCTTTATCCGTCTTACAAAGACTTTGCCCAAGCCAAACCGCTCCAGAGTGTAGTAAAGGTACGGCCACTCAACTCGGTCAAATGCCTTCTCTGCATCTAGAGAAATCACTAATCCCTTATTGACTGTTGTTGACATGCTTGAATTGCATTAAGCAGCCTCCTAACATTATTGGAGGATCTGCGGCCCTTTATGAAGTCCGTCTGCCCCTCTTTAACAACCGAAGTAACACAATCTCCAGCTTTAACGCAATAGTCTTAGAGAGGATTTTAAAGTCCACATTTAAGAGTGAAATGGGCCTGTACGAAGCACAGTCCTCTGGGACCTTCCCTTTTTTAAGAATAAGTGAAATATTGGCCCTCTCAGACATGGTGGGAGACAATCATGGCTGTATGAGTCATTAACATATTGAGCATCGGGCCTGACTCTTGTTTGGGGATCACGCCCGGGAGCTCCAGACTCTTAAAAAAAGACTCCATTTTGGCCCACCCCTCCTGACAACCTTCAGATTGGTATAACTTAGAGTGAAATCTCTGGAATGCCACATTAATATTTTGGGAGTCACATGTTAGGTTCCCAGACCCTTCCCTAATCACCATAACGTCTTGAGAGGCATTCCTTTTCCTGGCAAGATATGCTAAGTATTTGCCTGGCCTGTCACCATGCTCATATAACCTTTGCTTTGCAAAGGTAAGCTCCTTCTTTGCTATCTGCGTGAACACGGAATTCAATGCAGACCACAGCGTCGTAATCCTCTGTAGTTTGACCAACTAGGGCCTGTCAAAGTAAGCCTTCTAGGCTGCCTTCAACCGTGCTTCAAGGACACGTTTCTGCTCACCCTTCTGCTGCTTCCTACTGGCAGAGTAGGAAATAACTAACCCCCTGGCATAGGCTTTGGCAGTTTCCCAAAGGATGGATAGGCTACTAACCTAGCCCAAGTTAATGTCTAGGAACGCCCGAAATTCCCTAGACAAATACTCCACAAATTTATTATCTTTGAGGATAAAGGGATCCATTCACCAGTGCCTTGAACCCACTGTAACATCCTTAAATTTAACCAACAGGTACACTGGAGCGTGATCGGAGATGGTAATATTACCAATTGTATAAGATGCCACCAAGTCCACGGTTGCCAAGGGGTAAGAATAAAATCAATCCTGGTGTGACATCTGTGCGGATTGGAAAAAAATGTAAACTCCCTGCCTGTAGGGTGGAGATGCCTCCAGACGTCCTCTTCCCTTCTCTGATGTGTCAAAGATGTACGGATCCATCTAAGGTGAACCGAAGCACCACCGGATACCTCAGAGATTACTGGATCCCAAACTCCCTCAGTCTTCCCTTGACACGGTCATAGGATTTTCTTTTCTGGATCATCGCTGCTGATAAGTCCTGGAAGAACATGATCTTAGAGCCCTCGTAAATTAGGGCCTTTGGGTCCTTCCCCTGGATTTTGGAAGCTTCTGTGATTCTCTTCTTATCTCCATAATTACAAAACCGTACCAAGAGAGGACAAGGACATTGGCTCAGACCCGAACTCCACGCTGTGACCCGGTGAGCCCTCTCGATCTTCAAGCCTCTCATACCAGCCTCCAAGTTAAGGAATGTTGGCAACCAGTCCTCGCTAAATTCCGCCAGCCGCTCACCTTCATTACCCTCTGGCAGACCGACGATCTGAATATTTTTTCTCCTGCCCCTGTTCTCAAAATCATCCACTTGGTCACACAAATTACGTACCTGCATCTCCAAGGCTTGGATCCTGTCCTGGGAGGAACTGGCATCAGCTTCCACCACTACAACTCTGTGTTCAACCTCATCCATTCTTGTTTCCAGGTCTCCCAGCTGCTGTTCATGCTTCTACAGCATGATAGAGATCGGGGCCAGCTTCTCCTCTATCCGCTGACCCAACATTTTGCGAGATTTTGCAAGCTCCTTCACCAGGCCTGTTAGGTAATCAAGTCCAAGGATCCTGCAGACTGGGCCACGGGCCTGACCTCAGACATGCCTCCTCCCTTCTTTGGCATCCCTTCTTCGGATGGCAAAAACGCAGTGAAGTCAATGTTTCAGTTTTCTGGGACTCCATGACCTTCCAGAGTCTCAGGATATTACAATGGTCCGGGTTGGGTGGGTTAAAAGTTCATCCCACTTGTGCTGCGGTGCAAGGCTCTGCAACACAATCCTCCTAGATCGCTGCCATCCTAGATCCATTTGTTTCACATTTTAACTAATGCTCTCTCTGAACCAATGGCAAAGAATTGAACTTTCAAACTAAATTCCTTACACTGAGGATGTACTTAACTATTTTAAATTATCCCCTTCTTTAGTAGTAACTGCCATGCATTTTGAGTAGGATAGTAAAATATATGGAAATCATTCACCTTACATTATGCCTCCCCCAAAAAAGCGTGATGTGGAGGTGCTGGTGTTGGACTGGGGTGGACAAAGTTAAAAATCACACAACACCAGGTTATAGTCCAACAGGTTTATTTGGATATACTAGCTTTCAGAGCACTGCTCCTTCATCAGGTTCCTAGAGACTCATCAGGAACTAAAAAAGAATGACAATTTATCTTTAAAAGATATTTTTATTGCTTATCAACAATTACCTGAAAGCTGCTTAAATGGTACATTAACGGCAATAACATGTTAAATCAGGATGGTACTTATATAGTTAATGGTGGTGCACTAATGCTCCGAAGGCTTGTAATTTCAAATAAACATATTGGAATATAACTTGGTGACTTCTGATTTTGTCCACTCCAGTCCAACACTGGCACCTCCATGTCATGTTGAACAGAGAGACCTAGGAGTTCAGGTACATAGTTCCTTGAAAGTGGAATCGCAGGTAGGCAGAGTGGTGAAGAAGGTGTTTGGCACGCTTGCATTCATTGGTCAGAGCACTGAGTAAAGGAGTTGGTGAGGCTACGTTTGGAGTACTGCATACAATTCTGGTCTCCCACTACAGGAAGGACATTATTAAATTGTAAAGGGTACAGAAAAGGTTTACAAGGATGTGACCAGGACTGGAGAGTTTGAGTAGTAAGAAGAGGCTGAATGAGGTGGGACTTTCCCCAATGGCGTAGGAGGTTGAGGGGGTGACCTTACAGAGATTTATAAAATCACAAGGCGCACAGGTGAATGACAAAGATCATTTCCTAAGGCTGTGGGAGTTCAAAACTAGAGGGCATAGGTTTAAGGTGAGAAGGGCAAGATTTAAAAAGAACCTGAGGGCCCATTTTTGTCAGAGGGTTGTGCATTTGTGGAATGAACCACCAGAGCAAGTGCTACATACAGGTACAGTCACAACATTTAGAAGACATTTGGACAGGTACATGAATAGGAAAGGTTTAGAGAGATATGGGCAAGGAATTGGGATTAGTTTAATTTGGGAAATCCAGGTTGGCATGGACGAGTTTGAATGAAGTTTCTGTTTCCATGTTATATAACTCTATGACTCTGTTGATACGAAACATACAATGAATCATGCAGCAAGCATATTTTTTAGAAGACCATAAAATATTAATTGGTGTCTTTCCATTCTGCTCTCAACAAAGGATCTACTTTAGCATTTTCCTTTCAAACATTCAAGTTATACATTTGGAGAATTCATCTCCACTGAAATCTTGCCTCAAAATGTTACCCCCAAATATTTAAAGGATTGTGAACAATTAAAATAACACCATCCTCCACATTGTTGGTGATGTACCTTTCAAAATGATATAGAGCCACCACAAGATTCAATGGGCAGAACCTTACAGTGGCCTTAATGATGTGGTCTATGATGGGAAACATAGCAGAATGACAGCAGATGACCAACGATGCCTATCTTGACATTGGGAACCTCTTCAGCTTTTGATTAAGTTCTAGGCATCAAGAATAGATTCTTACCAGGGAACATTGCATTGTCTCTTGAGGGTTATTGCTCACTAGTGATCTTATTAACTGTACTCCTCACCTCATTAATATGGAGCTTCTTATCCTACAACACACTATGAGCAAACTAAACTCTGAGAATTCTAAACCTGGAAGTCAGAGTAGGTACCTCCAATTTACGATTGCAATCACTTCAAAATACTGTGGATGGAGTGGAAGGGCTTTCCTTCATTTAATGTCTAGGTGATCTGTGATTGCTGTTACCACTTCCTGGAGATTTGGATCTGCTACTACCTTGCCAGCTGCCATGACTCTTACATCCTGAAGCATTGAGGATCCAGGTTCCTTACAAGGCTGGTTACTGGGAGAGAAGGGGTACTTACTGTGAACATAGTTCATGATACCATTTGTGCAAACCCCTAAATGAAGCACAGCACATATGCAAGCTGTCCATGTTGATCAGGTCAGAGGGCGGAGCTGCTGAAGATGTGGTTCTGCTGGTTGGAGTGGATTGAGGGACTCGCCAATAAAGTCCAATTCCAGATCCTTCAAATGCACAACTGTTTAGATTAGATTAGATTAGATTAGATTCTCTACAGTGTGGAAACAGGCCCCGGCCCAACAGGTCCACACCGACCCTCCGAAGAGTAACCCACCCAGATCCATTTCCCTCTGACTGATACTCCTAACACTACAGACAATTTAGCATGGCCAATTCACCTGAACTGCACATCTTTGGACTGTGGGAGGAAATCGGAGCACCTGGAGGAAATCCACGCAGACACAGGGAGAATGTGCAAACTCCACACAGTCAGTCACCCAAGGCTGACATCGACTTCTTCACTTCCTGATACTGCCTGGCTTGCTGTGATCTTCCAGCCTCCTGATAGTCTACTTTGTATTCCAGCATCTGCAGTTTCTTTGTCTCTAATGTGTTTTAAGTGGAATAACATAGATGTATTTAAATCAAAGCCAGGCAGACACAAGAGGAAGACAGGAAGCGAAGGCATGCTGATAAAGTTAGACAAAGTGGAACTGGAGGAGCTCGGGTCAGTTTCACTGAATGGCTTGGTAATTGCTGTAAAACATAAAACAGTGTCAGAAAATGTAGCCATCTGTGGCAAGTCCTCTTGATGAGTACAGAGGTCTGTTCCAGGAGTTAAAGACAACCGGAGCACATTTTATGAATTATCAAAATTGGGCTAATTTTCTGATTATATTCTCCTAATACTAAGCCTTGCCTTCCAGCAATGGGCGCTGCAAATTCAAGCTGAGCTATAGACACGTCCTATTGTGTTGCTAGGCTGAAAATGTTTTAAGGTCTGATCAAAATGAATACAGGAAGACACATGCACTTTAATATGAAGCAAATTAATTAGCTTAATCTACTTCATATATTTTCGAGACGTGTAAACAAATGAGTGAATCTATTAGCTTAAACTACACAATAAACAAGTGAGACTCACACTGCCTTCTATCTGTAATAGTCTTTGGCGACTATGGCACTTGGAGTTTTATCTCAGGTTCCATCGTCCTGGTCTCGTGAACCCCATCTCGATGGTGAAAAAGTCTGATGAGTGAGACAAAGTTCCTGAAATTAATACTATTCTGAATCTAAGGTTATGTGCTGAATCACCTTTTCAGAATACATTTAGCACTTTTCCAGGCATCCCATTCTGCAGAAAACACATTGTAAGATTTCCAGGTGGCTCCAAGTTAACTACATAAAAAAAGGGTTCCCACAGACAATCAAAGTTCGGCAGGTATGTCCCAGCCAAAACAGGCATGTTATTTTACACTAGGCCTATTTTCATGTATCTTTCCACTTTTCTTTAATTGTAGGTTGCCATGAGCAATTAACCCTGAACAACTAACCCTAATGGCTTGCTTTGATGACATCATTTTTAAACCCAACACTGCACCTATCTGTTTAAATTAATGCCATAATTTCTGGATTATATATTGAAGAAGCCAAAGCTGCTTACAGGACTACAAAGTCACAAAAATGTATTTCTCTGACTTGGCCATCAGTGCCCCGGTCATGTGAGCTCATTGACCATCATTCCTGGATTCCCAATGGAGTGTAGCGTAAAGCCGGTATGGAGGTTGTTAATTTGTAAAATCTAATTGTATAGCTCAACACTGCACCCCACTGAACAGTTCAGCATTAATTAGAAAAGAGAAAACTACATTTATTTCTGTTTATTCTTTCATGGGATATCGGCATCATAGGAAAGGCAATCAGTTGTTGCCCATTGTTAACTGCCCTTGTACGAGGTGGCTTGCTAGAGCTATTTCAGAGGGCAATTGACAGTAAACCATACTGCTCTGGGTCTGGAGTGACATGTAGGTCAGACTGGGTGAAGATGCCAGATTTCCTTCTCTAAAAGACATTAGTGATCCACATGGGTTTTAGTGATCCACATGGTGATTATGAAATTGACAACAATTTCATAATCACCATGATTGAGACTTGCCTTTAGCTTTAGATTTAATAATTGAATTAAAATTCCACCAGCTCTCACAATGGCAATTGAAATGATGTCTTCAGCGTATTTGCCTCTACCTATGATTAAATGGCCTACTGATTTTACCACTATGTAATCACTTGCACGTATATTTCACAGCTTCAGGATGGGGCAACTTTTTCATGCAGAAGGTGGTGCATGTATGGAATGAGCTGCCAGAGACAGTGGTGGAGGATGGTATGATTGCAACATTTAAAAGGCATCTGGATTGGTATATGAAGGGTTGAAAGGGATACGAGCTAAATGCTGGCAAATAGGACTAGATTAATTTAGGACAGCTGGTCGAGTTGGCCCTAAGGGTCTGTTTCCATGCTGAATATTCTATGACTCTATGATTCTATATGGATAACATGATATTGAAGGATCCAAAATACATCTATTATAGCTGGCTATAAGATACAATTTTCAGATTCACATGCTCATAAGCATTTAAGCCAGTATTAAGCCATTCAGTTACAAAGGGAAGCATTATTCTAGTTATATGCATGCTTCAAGTGATCCCCAGTAGGATGGAGTCTGTGATATTTTTATGCCCTCATGTCAAATGCTTTGATACAGTGATGATATTAGGAGCATGCCTTTTAAAGATATATTGGCATATTTACTGTCGAACATATTACGGCATCAAATGATCTTTTACATCTACATGTAAGATCAGACAAGGGATCAGTGTAGTATATTATCTGAACGACAGCATATCCAACGAAGCAGTATAGCATTGTTCATTGTCCTTAATATTTATTCTGAAGTGTCTCTGGAAGAAGAAACAGCAATCTCCAAATCAGAGATGAGAGATCTACAAACTGAACCAGAGCACAGAAAGAAGGTCAACAACAACTTAAGCATTTCAATAAACTTCAATTCCTGTTCAAATATAAGAGGGAGGATTTCCTGCTTTGAGCACCCCAGTTGCACATCTGGAAATTCACGATCCACAGCCCTGAGTTTCCATCCAATTAACTTTAGTGGAAACTCTTGCTGAGAAAGGTACTTGCGAATGATGATCATGCACATAAAATGAAACAGCAACATCAAAATAAAAAATCAGCAAAGCAATGTAACCGCACTGTGCAATTTTAGTCTATGTTGCTAGATAATAGGTGAGATTCCTATGAAAAGCAGATTGATGTTGAAATTGCAGCACAAAGGATTCTAAATGAAAATACCTGTGTTTGTTAGTGCTGTTAATTGCATTTCATTAATATTTAATCCAAAAAATCAGCAATGTCCAAAATACTCAAAATTATGTTCAGTTGTTAATTAAAAGTAGAATGTTAAATTATTTATTGATTATTATGCTGTTTTCTGGCTTTTAAGCAGATGCCTTCGTGTTTCTTTTGGCATTTCATAGTTTCTGGCATTTCTTAGTGCAATTCACGCTGATATACTCATTAAAACTAAAGGCTTGCTGTTTGCCTCCCCTGTTTCTTGGCTTGCAATCAACATTCAGCTTAGCCCCCAGGAATCACAAGCCAAATAAACCTGGCTTTTGTCAAAAGCAGCTGGCCCAGGTCCGACTTAAACTGCATGACCATTCTCAACGAGCGCATGAAGTAAACTGGACGTTTAGTTGTAGGGCTAGAGTTTAAATTGAGATTAAGTTGCCTCTGATTGATGGTGGGTTTTTTTACACTAGATATTCGCTTTCAGTGGCTGCAAGCCTGAGAATAATTGGACTTGCTGGCCCCTATGATCGTGCGTTTATCTTCCGCCATCTAATGTCCAGGCAGGAAAATATCCTGGATCTCCCTTACAGTACTCTGGACATACCAACACTCTAAGGACTGCAGTATTTCAAGAAGGCAGCTCACCACCACCTTCTCCACAGCAGTTTGAAATGGGCAATAAACGCTGGCCCAACCAATGACACTCATATCCCATGAACCAATAATACTGAGCCACAGAAGTCACTGCACACTGGTTCACTGCTTTTATTACATGGAGTGATGGTGACAAAATGTATAGTCCGTTAGCTATTTGCTAAACTCAAACTACTCCAAGTGCAAGTATTATCACCAGCACTACCTACTATTTCCATCACTGCTATTACTATTGCTATTATAATTACTATAAGTGCTACCACTACAACCATTGCTACTACCGTCATCTATTCCTACTATTATCGTTTGACTATTAATCCAAAGATGTAAATGTGTTGCTGGAGAAGCGCAGCAGGTCAGGCAGCATCTAGGGAACAGGAGAATCGACGTTTCGGGCATTAGCCCTTCTTCAGGAATGCCCGAAACGTCGATTCTCCTGTTCCCTAGATGCTGCCTGACCTGCTGCGCTTCTCCAGCAACACATTTCCATCTCTGATCTCCAGCATCTGCAGACCTCATTTTCTCTATTAATCCAAAGACCCATGTAATGTCTGGGGACCAGTATTCAAATCCTGCCATGACATATAATGGAATTTGAATTTAACTTTTTTTTAAAATCTAGAATTAAGAGTCTAATGATGATTGTGAAACCATTACCAATTGTCAGAACAACCCATCTGTCATTTCCTTTACAGAAGAAAACTGTCGTCCTTACCTGGTCTGGTCTATATGTGACTCCAGACCATACTACAATGTTGTCGACCCTTAACTGTCCTCTGGGTAATTAGGGATGGGCATTAAAATGCTAGCCTAACTAGTGAAGCCCACATCCTATGAATGAATAAAAAAAAGTATGTACAAGTGCTTCAAAGACATATTAACAATTGGAAAAGTGTACAGAACTAAATAGGAAGATGAGAAATAAGATCAGGGCTGAAGCTAAGACTGGGATAATGTAGAAAGAGCTTTGAGTGATTGGACTCAAAATATGAGCTCTGTTTTCCTTTCTACACATGTTGCCAGACCTACTGAGCTTCTCCAGCACTTTCTGATTTTGTTTCTGGCCTACATTTGATTCAAGGTGCTCAATAATGTGGTTTACTTTTAATTGGTCTCTAAAATGGTTTAACTAACCAGTCATTTCATGAGCATTCAGAGATGGGTAACAAATGTTAGACTTGCCAATGATGCCTACCTTCATAGAAGAGAAAGGAAAAAAAAAGTCACTATTTTAGGTTTTGTAGTCCTTCATCGCTGTGGGGACATTGTATTCCTGCTCAGTTCTCATTTAAAACCAATATCAAAATCCCTCCCACCACTCATTGATGTCTGAGCCCCAACTTCAGATAAGAATGATTGAGGAGATGGAAATTTCCATAAAGCTAAAGTTTTTGGTGTTACTTGTAAAGAATGAAGCAAAGAAATTTCTACATACACCAAACATTCAGTATCATTCAATTTATTCCCTGTCTGTTAATTTTGGCTGCTGCATAGGAAAGGTTTCAAAGTTTTGCTTGTTTTGTTATGGAAGGAAACAAATTTCCCTGCACATCCATCGCTGTAGAAAGCATCAATTGCACCCCCCCGCATACAGTTTCTTATTTGGTCATCATGAGGACCTAGTGGAATTTAAATTTAATTAAATAAACCTGGAATTGAAAGCTTAATCTCAGTAATGGAGGCCAGAAAAACTACCACGAGCGATGAAAAATCAGTTCTAAAGAAAGGTCACAGGACTCAAAATGTGAACTCTGCATTCTCTCCACAGTTGCTGTCATATGTGCTGAGTTTCTCCAGCAATTTCTGTTTATGTTTCAAATTTTCAGCATTCACGGTTCTTTATTTTACCATCAGCTTTCATCTGGTTCAGTAATATCCTTTAGAAAAGGAAATCTTCCATCCTTACCCAGTCTGACCTACGTGTGACCCAGACCCACTGCAAAGTGGTTGATTCTTAACTGCCATCTGCAATAGTTGAGCAAGCCACTCACTTCAAGGGTAATTAGGGATGGGCAACAAAGCCTGGTTTTGCCAGTGATGCCCATATCCTGTTAAAGAATAAAAGAAAAGAAAGCAATGAAAATGGCAGGAATTTTCAGATCTAACATATGCAATAGTGACTGTGGAAAATCAAGGGCTGTCTGATTGTAAAGTTATTCTGGCAAAAACTGTAGACAAAAATGTAAACGCTTGATGGTTCCCTTAATAACTGTTGATGTACTGACCTCTACTGGTATTTCTCAAATATAATTCAATTCAAAACTTGTACGCCTTAAATTCCTTTTATAGCAGGTAGAAAAAGGTAATGTTAACAGAAGTGAATCAAGAAGTACTTTGCACTCGTACTGAACTGAATTTTTCAAAGCCTGAATTCCCAACCAGTATTCTGGTTTTTGTTTTCTCTTCAGTATGGTATTATTGCCGGTAGAAACGTACTGACAATATTGAGGCTTTAAACTCAATACTATTTTGCAAAATATTTGTGCCACTAAGGACAGTAATAACAGTAGTAAATGCCAGTCACTGCCATGCCAGATACGAGCATTTTTATCTAGACCAACAAGGGGGTACATTCTGTTTGTGACTCTTCTATGAGACAACTTTAAATATGGCAACTGCTCATTGGAAACATAAGTAAACTCCTGTCCGCATCACACCCTCGATTTTCCATACCCAATGTGCCTTTGCTTAACCTCAATGCTGAGTGAAAAACACACACACAAATGCACCAGTATCCATTTTTCCATTTGCCACGCTAACCGCTCGCTCCAATATTGCCAATCTTACATAACTTATGTCCAAGTTGTGGCCACTTCTGTACTGCAGCCCAGTTTAAACTGGATGAAGACGGCCCAGACTTCTTTCAAACAAAATGCTTGCAGCCAGCAGGAAGGGAAGGATTGATTATATGAGTTGGCCGGCATTCAAATTGAGGAGCGAAAGGTTGGTGCGCACGTAGAGGCCGGTTAAAGCAAAAATGTTTCATGTGGATGATAAAACACTCTGTAATGACCAATGCTGATTAATGACAAGGAGTCCTTGGTAAAGCAGTAAAATTTGCTTTGGGGTTAAGAACATGGAACAAGCAGAGGCCATTCAGCCCATCAACTAGGAGGAAGTGAGAACTGCAGATGCTGGAGATCAGAGTCAAAAAGTGTGGTGATGGAAAAACACAGCTGGTCACGCAGCATCTGAGGAGCAGGAGAGTCGATGTTTTGAGCATGAGCTCTTCACCAGGAATGTTGGGGGTGGGGTGCCAAGAGGGCTGTGAGATAAAAGCGGCAGTGGGGCTGGTAGCTGGGAATGCGATAGGTAGATGAAGGTGGAGTGTGATAGTGATAGGTCAGAACAGATAGATTAGATTACCTGCAGAATGGAAATAGGCCCTTTGGCCCAACAAGTCCACACCGACCCTCCGAAGAGTAACCCACCCAAACCCATTCCCCTAGCCTATATATTTACCCCTGACTAATGCACCTATCACTATGGGCAATTTAGCATGGCCAATTCATCTGACCTGCACATCTTTGGATTGTGGGGAAAAAACCACAGCACCCACAGGAAACCGACACAGACATGGGGAGAATGTGCAAACTCCACACAGATAGTCACCTGAGGCTGGAATTGAACCTGGGTCCCTGGCGCTGTGAGGCAGCAGTGCTGCCCACTGAGCCACCGTACCACCCACAGTGAGATAGGTGGGAAGGACTTGGCATGTATGTCCTTGGTGGAATCGGAGGGGGTGTGGGATGGGGAGTTGAAGTGTTCGGCCACAGGAGCCGAACACTTCAACTCCCCCTCCCACTCTGCAAGTCCTGGGCCTCCTCCACCTCCAGATTCTAGCCACCTGATGCCTGGAGGAAGAATGCCTCATCTTCCAGCTTGGGACCCTCCAACCACACGGGATCAATGTTGATTTCATCAGTTTCCTCATCTCCCCTCCCCCCTATCTTATCCCAGATCCAACCCGCGAACTCGGTACCGCCCTCTTGAACTGTCCTACCTGTCCATCTTCCTTCCCACAACATTCCTGATGACGAGCTTATGCTTGAAATGTCGACTCTCCTGCTCCTCGGATGCTGCCTGACCGGCTGTGCTTTTCCAGCACTACACTTTTTGATTCAGCCCTTTAAGCCTACTCCACCATACAATACGATCATGGCTGATCATCCACTTCAATATTTTCCCACATGATCTCAATATCCTGTGTATCGTTGATATTTAGAATTCTGTCAACCTCTATTTTAAACTGATTCTCAGCCTCTGAGATAGTGAGTTCTAATGATTCACAATGCTCTGAATAAAAGCGTTTTTTTCACTCATCTTAGTCCTAAGTGGCTTCCCCCTTATTTTGAAAATGTGGCCCCTAGTTCTAGACTCCCGGGTCAGAAGTAATATCTTACTTGCAACTACCCTTTTTAGTCTTCTAAGTATTTTGTAGGTTTCAATGCAATCACCACTTATTCTTTGAAACTCTGGAGACTACAGGCCAAATTTTCCCACTCTCCAAATAGAGCTGACCTTCCACTTCAGGAACAAATGCGATGAACCTTTGTTGCACGCCCTCTTTGGCAATAATATCCTTCTTGAGCTAATGGAATCAAAACTGCCCACAGGTGGAGTCTAACCACAGTTCAATACAATTGATGCAAGACTTTGCTACTCTTATGTGCAAATCCTCTGCGATAAAGGCTAACAATGATGTTAGCTTTCCTAATGGTTTGCTGCATATTAGGCTTCACTGACTTTTTGACAAGGCACACAAGTACTTTGGTACATCTACACTTTCTCATCTCGTCCCATTTAAAAAAATGCTCTAGCCATCTGTTCCTCCTACCAAAGTGGATAACCTCACATTTTTCCACATTATATTCCATCTGCCATGTGCTTGCCCATTTATTAAGTCTGTCCAAATCTTCTTAAAGCAACTTTGCACCTTCCTTACAGCATACATTCCCACCTAGCTTTGTGTCATTTGTGAACTTGGAACTATAATATTTGATCCTCACATTCAAATAATTGGTACATATTGTGAACAGCTGGGGCCCAAGTCCTTAGTTTTGCAGTACCCCAACAGACATAGTTCCCCATTGCAAGAATGACCCGTTTATTCCTCCTGTCTGTTTTCTCCCTATTACCCAATCCTTAATCTACTGCAGCACCTTACTATCTATCCATACCTATCAATTGCAACTTCTTCCAACTTCTTCCATTGGGAAGAAAGACTTGATTGTCTTTGGCCTCCCATCTCAATTCTTTTCTTTTACATTGATTTCACTCTAATCCAATGTGACAAGCTGAAGCAGACTATTCGCCACCTTGATATCTAATTAGGTTTTGTGTTGATCTGCTCCTGTTGGGAGGATGGGTTCTCAGGATTTTCTCTCAGATTTTGGGTGGGAAGAACGGCGAGGAGAAGGCAATCGACATCAGGCATAATGGACTATGACACTTGCTGCAAAGATCTAGAAGCAGAATGGACGGGAAACTGCCCCCAGAGAGTTAAGGTTTTAATACAATGAAACACCTTCTATCTCAATGAAGTTTGCATTTCCACTCTACTCTCCTTTGCTGAATGATCATCAGAACTGAGGGAAAAAAAAGCACAAATAGCCAATTTCAACCATTTACAATGTTTCACCAGGGAGCTTCTGCAAATTACCCTCTGGGAAATTTCAGGTCATGGTCTGCACGAAATGGTTCAACAGTAACATTCAATTTCTTTTTGTATTCTTTCATAGGATGTGGATGTTGCTGGCAAGGCCAGCATGAATTCCTCATCTCCAATTGGCCTTGGGAGGTGGTGGTGAGCTTCAGTGGAACAGTTAAATTAAACTTCTCAGTGATAAATGTCACCAAACAGCCTGGGTGGAATCTTCGCAGGGCCTGAAGGCGTGAGCTATTGCAGGAAACCTAGCAGAATTATGTGAGAAGTTGAACAAGGCTTCTTGATGTCAGGAGCATTAAGGCACATTGTTCAACAGGGTTCCGAATGTTTAGATAAACTCATGTCTGTGAGCAGTAAGATGCTACGAATGGAGATTGTCATTCATTGTCAACTTCATTATTACACCTCGCAGTTCCCATGCTGAATAGTAACTTGATGCCGAGAATTCCGGACATGACAGCCAGAGTGGGAACCTGCCGATTGTCATTTGCCACTTGCTCCTCTGGAACCTACACCAAGGATAACTGGCATCTTAGGGTATGCTCCACGGGCAGAAGCCACATGCACCCCACGTCCAGAGACAATGGCATTTGACTCATGCCAGCCTTCGTGCACCATCATGGCACAACTTTGGAAAAATGCTGTAAGGACATCTCGCACACAGGGACAGACACACAGCTCATGGATTGGATGGGGCAGCATATTGGGGCTTCTCACCTGGTCCCTTTGTGCTCACTCACTTAGAACCTACTTGACAGTACACAACATCCCTGCCTTGCCTTGTATTATCTTTTTACACCTTGACCCCTCAGCCAGACCTGAAAAACCCACAGTTACTTTGTCTTACCTTGCTGCCAAATACAGACACAAAGCGAGGCAACTTGCCATGGTTCTCAACATTTACCAGTCAATGGGAGGTCATGTCACTGTACCAAACTCATACTTATAGCATGTATCAGTATCTATGCAACAAATGCACTGCACGTGCATCAACCAAATGGCCATGTCTCAAACATTAAGGGGAGTAGTTGTCAGTCAGGACAGGGAAGGCTGTTGTCAGTCAAGGGGACTCCGGTGCAGTCAATCCATTCCCAATCCATGGCCTTAGGCATAGCCAGTTGTCCACTTGAGTAGGTCAGAGTAAGGGGGTCCTTCACAGTACAGTTCATGGAGTGGACATAGTTGGTCCTCGGTGACCACTGAATGAGTATTGGGGATATATCATCGGGCATAATAGGGGTAAGGTGGTGGAAGGTATTAATGATTAGGATTGTAGACCATCACCTTGGATGCAGAGAGGACAAGAATGATGAAAAGGATAACCTCGATACTAGGGGAGCCAGTAGTGCATGGAAAGATATGGAGTGATGTAGGAAGGAGGGCTTCAGTTGGGGAACTGTGCACCACGATGGTATGTGTCATTAAATTTAAATGTCAGGGCTCAGGATGTAAGGAAGAAAATTGGAGTTTCAATTCAAGAAGGTAGATGGGAATATGTGAGGTTTGGTCAAAGTGAGCCACCAATGGACTGCCAGGTAGAGAAGGTTGTGGAGTCTCTGGGCAGAGGCAACCTGATGCTAGGTTCTCATGGTATCCACCATGATCCATGAAATGTTGATAGCTAAGAGGGATCTAGCTTTAGGAATAAATATCACCAACAATCTATCCTGGTCCATCCACATCAACGCTACAGTCTAGAAAGCACACTGATGCCGCAACTTCTTCAGAAGACGAAGGAAATTCAGCGTGTCCATTAGATTCTTACCAGTTTAAACACTGTACCATAGAAAGTATCCTATCTGGATGCATCACAGCTTGGTACAGCAACTGCTCTGCTCAAGACCGCAAGAATTTACAGAGAGTTGTGAACACAGCTCAGTACATCATTAAAATCAGCCTTCCTTCAATTGACTCTGTCTATACTTCCTATTCCCTCGGGAAAGCAGCCAACACCATCAAAAATATCTCCCACCTTGGTTATACACTCTTTACTCTCTTCCATTCGGCAGAAGATATAAAAGCTTGAAAACACATACCAACAAATCTAAGAACAGCTCCTTCCCCTCTGTTATCAGATGTATGAATGGACCTCTCACATATTAGAGTTGATCTGTGTCTGCACCTTTCTGTGACTGTAAAACCATATTCTGCATTTTGTTCTATTACTCTGATGTACTTATGTAAGTTACATTTGTCTGGTTAGCATGCAAATCAATACTTTTCACTGTATCTCGGTACATGTGAGTATAATAAATAATAAATCAAATCAAATATATAGAATGCTGCACATGCTGTGACAAGCAACATTGACCATGTCATTGGTTCTTTCAAATTATAGATAAACATCTTGATTACACAGATATAGTTACACTTAAAAAAGGCATCTGCAGGGCACAATCCATACAAATAATACAAAACACCCCAGGGAGAAAGGGGGTGGGGAACTGATTCCCTCTCCACCTGAACTGCAACTACAGTGAAAGATTCTCATATATGCAATGGCATCGAATTTTGGTGATTTGGGGCTAAGAGGAAAAAGGTCCATTATACATGTAGTGTTTAGACTGTTCTACTATGTATATGCCCAATGAATGGTGGAGCACTACTATAAATAAAGTCCTCTGTCAAGGTGCCTGGATAACTCAATGCAGAACCCTCCTTACCAGAATGTTCCATCTTTCACTCTATGGAGAAGCATGTCAACTGTCATTTGTGATGGATACAATTGTCGACTGTTCTCATTGCTACAAATCTATGCTATTCCTAATGTTCCCAAAACAGATTATTTGCCAAGTGTGACTGATAGACTCAGTTATAGCAGATGTGATCAGCATCACTGCTGTGATGTACCAAACATATAAGGCAATGGAGACACAATAGATGCACTACCAAACCCTGGACCAGCAGTAATGGACGGCTTTCATCAGATGAAGAGGTCACAATTGGAAGTCCCCTCAGGAGTTTCCAGAAGTACAGGAAGATCAGAGTCTTTGATGTCATTTCTGCCTCATGAATGAGATTTAATAATGATGTTGGCCCAAACCCCCATGGAGTGGGACCTGAAACCCGAAGGACTGAGTGGCCACTCTATCCCTGTGGCTGTCAAGCTAACAGCTACTTTGATTTTTTTTTTGGCAGCTGGCACCTTTCAGCGAGCCATGAGAGACCTATGAGGGAATCTTTCAATTCTCTACCCACAAATGTATCAAGACTGTGACTGGTACCATTTGTCCCAGTTCACATCAAGGTCAAATTTGACCTGGCATCGAGCTGCCTAGTGAAACTGGAAACTAAGTTTCAGGGAGCAAGCTCTCCTCTGGTTGGAGTCATACCTGATACACAGGAAGATGGTTTTGGTGGCTGGAGGTCAGTCTTCTCAGCTCCAGAATTTTTCTGCTCCAAAACATCTCTGCAGGAGTTCTTCAAGCGAGTGACCTAGGCCTAACCATCTACAGCAGCTTCATCAATGACCTTTCCTCCATCATAAGGTCAGAAGTGTGATGTTCACCAATGACTATCACCAGCCAGATAGGTAAAAACAATGACTGCAGATGCTGGAAACCAGATTCTGGATCAATGGTGCTGGAAGAGCACAGCAATTCAGGCAGCATCGAGGAGCTTCAGCAAAATCGACGTTTCGGGCAAAAGCCCTTCATCGGCATACCTGGGGGTTTGGGCCAACATCAATATTAAATCTCATTCATGAGGCTTTTGCCCGAAACGTCGATTTTGCTGAAGCTCATCGATGCTGCCTGAATTGCTGTGCTCTTCCAGCACCATTGATCCAGAATCCTCCTATCACCAGCCAGAGACAATCTAATTATTTCCCCTTGACATTCTTGGTGTTACCATCACCGAATCCCTACTGTCAACATCCTTGGGCTTACCATGTCCAGAAGCTCACCACATAAACACAGTGGCTACAAGAGAAAGTCAAAGGCTAGAAATACTGTGGTGAGTAACTCACCTCCTGACTCAGTGAAGCCTGTGCATCTATAAGACACAAGTCAAGAGCGTGCTGAAATACTTCCCACTTGTCTAGATGGGTGCAGCTCCAACAACACTCAAGAAGCTTGACACCATTCAGGACAAAGCAGCCCAATTGATTGGCACCATATCCATAAACATCCATTTCCTCGATCACTATCACTCAGAGCAGTAGTGTGTACTATCTACAAGATACATTGCAGAAATTCACCAAAGATCCTCAGACAGCACTTTCCAGACCTACAACTACTTGCATTGGAAGGACAAGGACAACCGATACATGGGAACACTACTACCTGCAAGTTCCCCTCCAAGCCACTCACCATCCTGATGGAAATATATCACCGTTCCTTTACAGTCGCTGGGTCAAAATCTTGGAATTCCCTCCTTAAGGGCATTGTGGGTGTGTCTACACCACATGGACAATAGCGGTTCAAGAACATAGCTCACCATCACCTTCTCAAGTGCAACTAGGAAAGACAATAAATACTGGTCAGCCAGTGATACCTATGTCTCATGAGTGAATACGAAATAAATCATTGTTTCATTTTGAATGGCAGTAGGCAGGGTAGTATGCTTCTCCTGGGGAATTTGAGAAATTGGATATAGTTTGAACAGGCCTGATGACTACTTCTGCAGGAAGTGTGTCCAATTGCAGCTCCTGTCAGTCCACATAGATTGGTTGGAGCAGTAATTGGTCAAACTTCGGGGCATGGAAGAGGTGCAAAGCATCATAAACGGCATTTTATAGATGTGGCCACATCCAGGTTTCAGGCAGAGAGATGGGTGACTGCTAGAAGGGGCAGGCAGATATTGGCTATCCCCTCTCTAAAATGTATATTGTTTCGCTTACTGTTGGGGGGAATAGCCTATCAAGGGATGGCGACAGCAGCAACCAGAGCTGTGGTACCACCCAGGTAGGGTCAAAATGCAGTGAAGCAGTTGCAATAGGGGACTTTCAAATCAGGGGTACAGACAGGCATTTCTGTGGCCACAAAAGAGACTCCAGGATGGTATGTTGCTTCCCTGGTGCCAGGTTCAAGGATATCTCTGAGTGTCCATGGGACATTCTCAAAAGGAGAGCAAGCAGCCAAAGAGTTTGGTACACAATGGTACGAGTGACATAGGCAGGAAGAGTGAGGAGATCCTACAAAGGGAGTTCAGGGAGTTGGGTAGTACATTGAAAAGCAGGGTCTCTAGGGTTGTAATCTCTGGATTACTCCCCATGCCATGTGCCAGTGCGGCTAGGAATAGGAAGATAGTACGGTTAAATATGTGGCTAAAGAGCTGGTAAAGGAGGGAGGGCTTCAGATGTGTGGATCTTTAGGATGTATTCTCGGGAAGGCGGGGCCTGTACAAGGAGGACAGGTTGTACCTTAGAATCATAGAATCAAAGTAATCATAATAATTCCGATAGTATGGCCCTAAAAGTCCACAACGACCCTCTGGAGTATTCCACCCAGACCCAATTACTCTACATTTCCCCTGACTAATGCACCTAGCCTACACATCCCTGAACACCAAGGGACAACTTCGCATGGCCAATCCACCTAACCTGCACATCTTTGGACAGTGGGAGGAAACCAAAGCACGTGGAGGAAACCCATGCAGACATGGGGAGAATGTGCAAATTCCACACAGACTGTCACCTGAGGCTGGTATCGAACTCGGGTCTCTGGTACTGTGAGGCAGCAGTGCTGACCACACCGGGGGGACACCAATATCCTGGCAGGGAGGTTTGCTAGTGCCACTTGGGGGAGGAGGGGAGGGTTTCAACTAGTGTGGCTGGGAGGTGGGGACTGGAGCAGAAGGTCAGTGAGTAAAATGACCAAGGAGGAGTTAGAGTCTAAGGCCAATGAGACTACGAAGAAGAACAAATGGGGGAGGTTACGAAATACGGCAAGATTGGTAAACTGAGGTGTATTTATTTTAATGTGAGGAATATAGAGTCATAGAGTCATAGAGATGTACAGCATGGAAACAAACCCTTTGGTTCAACCCGTCCATGCCAACCAGATGTCCCGACCCAATTTAGTCCCACCTGCCAGCACCCGGCCCATGTCCCTCCAAACCCTTCCTATTCATATACCCATCCAAACGCCTTTTAAATGTTGCAATTGTACCAGCCTCCACCACTTTCTCTGGCAGCTCATTCCATACACGTACCACCCTCTGCGTGAAAAAACTTAAAGATTGGATTAGTAATATAGCTCTGGTGGTTTACAAGTGGGGCAGTTGCATTACTGGTAAGTGAGAATATCACAGTTGTAGTGAGGGAGAACATCTTGGAGGGCTCATCTGTATGGCTATATGGCTAGAGCTCAGGAATAGGAAGCGATTACTTTGATGGGATCATGCTACAGGCCTTCCAATAGTATTAGGCAGGAACTAGGGAATGTCGATTGTGGGTGGCTGTTTGAGAGTAAATCCTCATCTGGCATATGGGAATCTTTTAAAGGTCAGGTGATTGGAGCTCAGAACCAGAACATGCCTATGAAAATGAAGGATAAGGATGGCAAGATTCAGGAACCTTGGATGACAAGAGAAATTGTGGACTGAGTGAAAAAGAAAAAGGAAGTACACATAAGGTTTAGGAAACTGAAGACAGGCAGAGCCCTTGAATAATCGAAAGAAAGCAGAAATGAACTTAAGCAAGGAAGTGGGAGGGATAAAAAGAGCCATGAAATGTTCTTGGCAAACAGGATTAAGGAAAATTCCAAGATGTTGTATACCAATATAAAGAGCAAGAGAGTAGCTATGGAGCGGGTAGTTCCATTCAAAGACAAAGTAGGGAATTTATGCATGGAGTAAGAGGAAGTGGGTAATGTCCTGAATGAATATTTGCACCTGTATTCACAAAGGAGAAGATCATGGTGGATAGTGAGTCGAGGGAGGAGCATGTGATATTCTGTGAATATAAAAATGGAGGTGTTGGCTGTTTTGAAATGCATTAAGACATGTCCCCAGAACCTGATGGGATCTATCCAGAATAAGGAGGGAGGTGAGGGAGGAAATTGCTGAAGCCTTGTACAAAATCTTTGTGTTCTCTTTAATCACTCGAGAGGTCCCAGAGGAGTGGAGAATAACCAATGTTGTTCCTTTGTTTAAGAAAGGCAACAGGAATAACATGGAAATTATAGACCACTGAGCCTTACATCAGTGGTAGGGTTATTATTGGAAAATATCTTAGGGACAGGATTTACTTACATTTGGAAAAATATAGACTTATTAGCGATTAGGGCAGCATGGCTTTGTGTGAGGGAAGATCATGTCTTACAAGCTTGACTGAAATTTTTTGAGGAAGTGACAAAGGTGAGTGATGAGGGCAGGGCGGTGGATGTTGTCTATGTGGACTTTAGCAAAGCCTTTAGCTGGGTCCTCTTGGCAACCTGATACAAAAGGTGAAATCACATGAGATTTCCTGTGAGCTGGATACAGAATTGGCTTGGTTATGGAAGGCAGACAGCAGGAATAGAAGGGTGTTTTTCAGACGTGACATCTGTCAAACAAAGAACAGCATGAGGATATTGGAGATTGGAAACAAAATAACAGCAATTGCTGGAGAAACTCAACAGGTTATGCAGCATCTGTAGAGAGAAAACAGGGGAACATTTTGAGTCCAGAGATTCTTCTTCAGCTGGGACATAATTCCCACTGTATTAACAGGAATGCTCACCTCTGAGGCAGAAGGCCAGAGGTTCAATGTCAGGCCAGAGAATCCAGAGGAATAGGAAGAAGAGTTGCACTGGTGGAAGTGTGGTCTTTTGATAAGGATAACAAACATTAATGATCCTATGACAATATTTGAAGAAGGGTTAGCTTGTCTCCTGGTATTAAAACCATTAATTACCCCTCAAGAAAAGTAACCAAAATGGAAAATGTCATGCTTTTCATATTTATTAAACTTCGCTGTGCACAAATTGGTTGTCAGGTTTTCTACTTTACATTGGCTCCACGTTCAAAATTTGACAAGAAGACCTTTAGGACATCCCAACATTGTAAGAGGTTACCGTGTGTGTTTTTAAAAAAAATGTATTCCATTTTTATTTTGTAAATTAAAGTGTCCTGCATTTTGTAATGTTTTAGAATTATTTATATACTAAATGTTCATAGTTGTAGATTTTTTAAAAATTTATTGTTCATGACACAATATGAATTATGATTCCTGTTGTCATTTGTACATTCACAATTCAGGACCTGCCTCTGTGATTATTTTTCAATACACTAATTACCTATCTATCTTAATGACAAGTTCCTTGTTTCTTTTGTGCGCAATAAACTCTTGCTTAGCTCGCCAATGTGATAAGTTCATCAGTAAATATTAGAAAGCTGGCTTCTAGGTTAATCCTTCAAGCTTCATTTGTAGCACACATCAAAATTTGTCTACTGTTCGTTAATGGACAGGGAAAGCTGGACACCTTTTGAAAAGCAGCCTAATGGTGCTCCTTCCATCGTCTCATACTATCCCTACATTTAGATGTAAACAGGGTGCATCAGAAAGGTTACAGAGCATTCTTTCAGCTCACTGATGAAGTTTTTATGTTCTTGACACTCTAATAGACTGTTGCAATATAGCCCAGATGAAATATGAGAAGAATTTCAGGCATGATATGTATATCTTGTACTATTTTCTCTTTAGATGTAGAGGAAAGCCAGACTGAGTGCCACAGGAATCCGTGCTGGGGTCTCAACTATTTAGAATTTACCTCAATGATTTTGATGAAGAGATCCATTTTTTGACGCTGATTTGATGACTTGTAAATAGATATATGGTAAGTTGGGCAGTTTTTGCAAAGGAATATACCTATAGATAGATTATGTGGAGCATAAAGTGGGAAAATGAGAACTTGCTCAGTTTGATAGGAAGAATGGAAAAGCACCACTTTATTTAAATGGAGAGTTTGGAGAACTCTACACTATAAAGAGACTTAAATTACAAAAGGTTAGAATGCAGATACAGCAAGTGAAGACAAATTGAATGTTGTAATTTATCGCACAAGGATGGAAGATAAAAGTATTGACTATTTTCTACAGTTATAGTGTCATAGATTATATAGCATAGAAACAGATCCTTCGGTCCAACTTGTCTGCGCCTATCAGACATCCCAATCTGACCTAGTCCCATTTGCCAGAATTTGACCCATATCCCTCTAAACCCTTCCTATTCATTTACCTATTCAAATGACTCTTAAATATCGCAATTGTACCAGCCTCCACCACTTCCTCTAACAGCTCATTCCATACATGCACCACCCTCTGCATGAAAACGTTACCCCTCAGGACCTTATTAAATATTTCCAACCCATCCTTAAACCTATGCCCTCTAGTACCCATTCCCACCCCTCAGGAAAAAGACATTGGTTATTCACCCTATCCATGCCATTCAAAATTTTATAAACCTCTACAAGGTCACCCCTCATCCTCCAATGCTCCAGAGAAAAACATCCAGCTTATTCAGCCTCTCCTTATAGCTCAAACCATACAAACCTGGCAACATCCTTGTAAATCTTCAGCACCTCTCAAGTTTGACAACATCCTTCCAATAGAAGGGCTACCAGAATTGTATGCAGTATCCTAAAAATGGCCTAACCAATGTCCCATATGGCTTCAACATGACTAGACAGAACATTGGGGATACCCACATCTGGAATACGCTCTACAATTTTGATCTCCTAATTTGAGGAAGGATATTGTCATGAAGGATGATAATATACCATTATCATTTGAAAAACTGGATTCCAAAGTGGAGGATAAATTGATACATAGTTTTTAGTTCTATGAATGTCTGACTTGTTCATTCTTAAAAGTCAGAAAGCCATTTTGGACATTGAATTCAAAACTTACAAGGAATCATGTTATTTCAGCTAAACGACCACCAAGTCACCTAAGAGATTATTGCTCAGGTATTTGCTGACTTGGGTCTCATGATCCAAAGAAGGACAGAGAAAAGGGGTCAGAAGCAGAGGTTCATTGCAGTAATGATGCTGTTAGTAGCAATTAGCACCCAAATTTGCAGGCAACACAAATCTAAGAGGACACACAGGTGGTGAGAGGGATACAAACAGCTCACAGACAGATATTCATCGGTTAAATGGGCAAAAGGTTTGCCATTAGAGTATAATGTGGGAAAATGTGAAATGTTTCATTTCAAAAGAACAGAACATTATTTAAATGTAGGAAAACTGAAGAAAGCTGCTATACAACAGGACTTACAAATTAAACATAGAAAGCTAGCACACTGGTGCAGCAGGTTACCAGGAAGGCTAATGGTTTATTGGCTAGGAGAAAGTGAGGTCTGCAGATGCTGGAGATGGTTACACACTCTCGACTAATGGTTTATTGGCCCATGTTTCAAGGGAGATGTAGTCTAATAGTAGTGAAGTCTCACTGCAACTGTACAAGGGGCTTGTGAAACCATATCTGGAGCACTGTGAGCAGTTTTGGTCCCCTTATTTAAGGAAATATAGCATTTCTCTGGACGCAGTTCAGAAAAGGTTCATTCAGATGATTCATGGTATGGAGGGATATTTTATGAGCAAAGGCTAAACTGATTGGGACTCTACTCATTGGAGTTTAGAAGAAAGTGAACTGATCTCATTGAAGCATGTAAGACTCTTAAGGGACTTGACAAGATAAATGTTGAGAGGAAGTTTCCCCTCACGGAAGAGTCTAAGACCAGAAGACATGGTCTCAGAATAAAGGAGCACCAATTTAAGATTTGGATGAGGAAGAGTTTCTTCTTTCAGGTGGTTTGAGTCTCTGGAACTCCTTGCCACAGAGAGCTGTGGGAGCAGATTCCTTGAGTATATTTAGAATGAGATAGATAGATTCTTGATCAGTTGGTGAATCAAGGATTCCAGGAAAAGGGCAGGAAAGTGATGGGAGGAATATTAGATCGGCAGTGATTCTATTGAATGGAATAGCAGGCTCAAGGAACTAAACAGTCTACTCCTGTTTCTGTTTCTTATGGTCTTATGATCGCCAAGCAGTCAGTAAGAAGAAAACTCCAAAAGCAGAAGGCTATGACAGTGTTAGAGAGGAAGACATCTCAAAACCCTTTTAAAGGCTCATGTTCAGCGAACCCAAATTAAGGAAAAAGTGAGCTGAGTTAGCAGTTCGTTTTAAGTGTCTCAGGGAGCTAAATTAACTGAAGAAAATACCACTGAGTAAATGCATAGAAATTTCCTGAAAGGAAACTGATTACAGCCATGCCAGCAGAGCAAGAAGCTTTAGTTTGAAGAAAAGTGATTCTTCATTGACATTTTAGTGTGTATTCAATTACTGCTGAGATAAAAGGGATGAATCTTTCTGATGTTTGTAATGACATGATTTCATTAGCTTTTGTATAGTGCAATACAGTTTGTGTTTTGACTTTTGTGTAATTAACGTTTGTTATCATCTGTTAAAAATACCCTGACAGCCTCTTACAATTATGTTCAATGATTGATCTTCATATAAAAGACCACCTAAACCACATTAAAAATCACACAGGTTATAGTCTAATAGGCTTATTTGGAAGCACAAGCTTTCAAAGCACTGCTCCTTCATCAGGTGGTTATTGAGTGTAAGGTCGTAAGACATAGAATTTATTCCAAAGGTTTACAGTGTAATGCAACTGAAATTATATATTGAAAAAGACCTGGATTGTTTGTTACGTCTCTCATCTTTTAGAATGATCATGTTGGTTTCAGTTCTTTGATATGTAAATCCAAGAACCTTTTCTAGAGTTACATTCTCAAATGAACTTTGACAATAGGTGCCATGTCAGCTCAGATAATGCATTGAAGGTGTGAGGTGCCCTTTGTGAGGCCGTCTGTGCCCCAGTATTCAGACTGATTTTATTTCAAAAAAGGCTTTACAGAATCTTATACGGATTCATAAAATCACTTAAACCACTGAATAAATAAAAGGGATAAAAAGGGAAAACTTACGACCCATCGAGGCAATTTTATTTTGGAATATGACTTGTTCAGTGTTACTGTCAGGATTAGAGTGGTGCTGGAAAAGCACAGCAGGTCAGGCAGCATCCGAGGAGCAGGAAAATCGACATTCCGGGCAAAAGCCCTTCATCAGTAATAGAGGCAGAGTGCATGCAGAGTGGAGAGATAAATGAAAGGGGGACAGGTCATGAGGTTGGGGAAGGGGAAATGAGGAAACTGATGAAATCCACATTGATGACATGGGGTTGAAGTGTTCCAAGGTGGAAGATCATGCGATCTTCCTCCAAGCATCAGGTGGTGAGGGAACGGTAGTGGAGGAGACCCAGGACCTGCATGTCCTCGGCAGAGTGGGAGGGAGAGTTGAAAGGTTGGGCCACAGGGCGGTGGGGTTGATTGGTGTGGGTGTCCAGGAGATGTTCCCTAAACCGCTCTGCTTAGAGACATCCAATCTCCCCGATGTAGAGGAGACCGCATCGGGAGCAATGGATACAATAAATGATATTTGTGGATGTGCAGGGGAAACTTTGATGGATGTGGCAGGATCCTTTTGGGCCTTGGATGGAGGTGAGGGAGGAGGTGTGGGTGCAGGCTTTAGGGAACATCTCTGGGACACCCACTCCAATCAACCCCACCGCCCTGTGGCCCAACATTTCGACTCCCCTTCCCACCGAGGACATGCAGGTCCTGGGCCTCCTCCACCGCCGTTCCCTCACCATCTTCTGCCTCGGAACACTTCAACCCCATGGCATCAATGTGGATTTCACCAGTTTCCTCATTTCTCCTTCCCCCACCTCACCCCAGCTCCAGCCTTCCAGCTCAGCACCACCCTCATGACCTGTCCTACCTGACTATCATCCTTTCCTCCTATCCACTCCACCCTCCTCTCTGACCTATCACCTTCATCCCCACCCCTATTCATCCATTGTACTCTTTGCTACCTTCCCCCACCCTCTTCTCTGACCTATCACCTCCATCCCCACCCCCATTCACTTATCCTACTCTATGTCGATTTTCCTGCTCCTCGGATGCTGCCTGACCTGCTGTGCTTTTTCAGCACCACTCTAATCCAGACTCTGGTTTCCAGCATCTACAGTCACTTTTTTTACCCAGTGTTACTGTCAGCTGAGATTATAACAATCTACATGACTTAGAAACAGTTTAGAGAGGATTCACTTGACTGGTGGCATAGGGCTTACGAGGAAAGGTCTAACAGGTTGTGCTTGTGTCTGTTGGAGCTTAAAAGAATAAGAGGTGTTCTTATTGAAGCATATAAACTTCTGAAAAGACTTAACCATGTGGATGCTGAAAGGATGTTTCCCCTTGTGAAAGAGAATAGAACTAAGGGATACAATTTAAAAATAAGGGGTCTCCTATTTAAGATGGAAAAGAGAAGATATTGTTTCTTTTGGAAGATTGAGAATCTTTGGAACTGTTTTCTAAAGAGAGTGAATGAAGCAGGGTCATTGAATATTCTTAAGGCAGGGGAAATAGATTCTCAATTAACAAAGTTTATCATGGGTAGTAAGTAAGAAGTTGAGGCCGCAATGGGATGTATCATATTCTGTTGAATGACAGGGTAGGCCCAAGTGACTGAATGGTAAAAACAAGGGTTGCAGGTGCTGGAACCCTGCAGGCACCCCGATTAAGGGCTTTTGCCCGAAACGTCGATTTTCCTGCTCCTTGGATGCTGCCTGACCTGCTGTGCTTTTCCAGCATAACTCTAATCTAGGCCCAAGTGACTGAATGGCCTACTCCTGCTCTTAATTTGAATGTCAATATGTACATTCAGATAGTTCTAACTAATCATGCCCCAGTGCCTCACTTGGCATCAGAGGTTAGCAACTGTACTGTTGCTGAGATCCATGTCCATAGTGTGAATGCTTGATGTGATCCCGAATAATGCATACAACTCTGATAGAATAGGAAAAGGTGATGATGAAATTTCATACCTATGCCAGCTGTCTACTGCTGTAGATTCTCTCAAAACAACAACAGATTTGCTGCCACCTTGATCTGATGGCTTCAAGGCACAGTTTCCATGGTGTGGGAGTGGAATCTCTAACCACCTCCATGGACCAAAAGTGGAAAGTCAGAGTGGCAAAGTGGATATGGGGAGGGAAAACCAAAGCCTAAGGCCTTGGCTTCTGAAGGTATGACTAGCAATGGTGAATCAATGAAAACTGGGGCCGGGCAAGAGGTCTGACTTGGAAGAATGTGGAAATTGTGGAGTATTTTTGTCGATTACAGAGATCATTATCATTGGGCAGCATGGTGGCTCAGTGGTTAGCACTGCAGCCTCAAAGCACCATGGACCCAGGTTCGATTCCAGCCTTAGGCAACTGTCTGTGTGGACTTTGCACATTCTCCCTGTGTCTGCGTGAGTTTCCTCCAGGTGCTCCAGTTTTCTCCCACAGTCCAAAGATGTGCAGGTCAGGTAAATTGGCCATTCTAAATTGCCCATAGTATTAGGTGCATTAGTCAGAGGGGAATGAGTCCGCGTGGGTAACTCTTCGGAGGGTCGGTGTGGACTTGTTGGGCCAAAAGGCCTGTTTCCACACTGTAGGGAATCTAATCTAATCTAATCATTAACAGCTGGTTGTGCTCCCAGGTGAGGAGGGAAGAACTGCTCCTCCTTTTTACACAACCTCGCTCTTAACTGGTTACAACAAGGTTAATATGGAAAGAATTCTTTCCTTCATGGATACCTTTTCCCAGTCCAGATGTATTTATGCTTAAAAAGGAGCCAAATTAATGAGGCTTTCTTGAGTTACAAAGAGATTGCATTTATTAACTAGTAAACATGAAAAAAATAATAAAGTGCAACATACCTAGAGAGATTAGAAACATTTAAAAAGAGATACAAATCAATTACTCAGTTCCAAGAAGAGCAGATAGTGCAAATTTCAGCTATTCAGTTGGATGACAATGGTAATGCTGATACTGGTAGAGAAATAGCTGATTTCAAGATTTTTGTTTCGTAAGTTAGCCAACAGACTTTTGTCCTGCCTCTTTTTCGATGGTGACTTCAGTGGCTTGCAGCAGTGAGAGAGAAGAGCATTTTTTCACCTACAGTGCAGAGGTGCTTAATTGCTGTCCTCAAGCTGTGACCTTCACAGCACACTAGTCCACACCAACACATCAGTCAGTGACACATACAGACGAAAGGTTGCAACTGGCGTTTAACCATTTTCTGTGGCATTTGGCCACAGGAGATCACACTCCAGTTTATTTTGAACTGCATCTCTCCCTTAGGAGTGTTGTTATTCAAAATTGTCTTTGCACTTTTCTTGGTGTGATAGCTTTTGGTTCCTCTCAGGACTGCCAGACAGTCTCTGAGTTTACATCCACAGTCATCTTTTAGCTATATGTCTTCTTTTTTAAAAAAAGCATTCTGTAATTAAAAGTTTCTTTTGCAACTGTATTTCCACAAACCACCCACTGTACCCTTTGGGGTCAATCCTAACAATAACTCCTCTTCATGGTAGACAACCATGCTCAGAATTGTGATTTTATGAACAGTTAACTCTAATGATCTACCTAGATCTTCATTTGGGAGTCCAAATAACACACATACAAAATCTTAGTTGGCATCATTAATCCAGTGACAGCAGCTAAAGAGTAATGATTTAACATTGGACAAATTATAGACCTCTGAAAGTAAACTAATGAAGCTCTTGATTTGACAGTTTAATAATTGCACTATATGTTATATCTTCTCTGTTACCTTGCTGATAGCATTGAGTCATAGAATAAAATCATAGAATCCCATCGAGCCTAGAATTTTACACAGTATTCCAACTCTCTGATATTATGCCGATTCTCCATTAAATTCCAAATTCATGTTCCATATCTATTGCCATGAAATCCAATTTTAAATGGTCTTACCTGTTTATAACATTGCCTTTATTTTCTGAATGCGAATTCTCAATTCAACATGGATAAACAATAACAGATGGATAAGATAGTTCATGATGATTTCTTAATGAAATTGTTCATTATTGGTTAAAATAATCTCTCTGAAACTCCTGGATGCTTACAGCATTGCCTTCTCTTGCATTGCTTTGCCTATTTGTTCTTTACCCCCTCAGCCAGAATATATCATACTTAGAGTACTTCTGCTTCCCTTGCCTTCAAGCACAAAGAAAGGAAGTTTGTTGGAGTTGTCAGCAGGGCTCAGCTAAGTCATTGGGTCATTGTTTCAAGCTCACTTTGTCAAGGGCAGCCTTTGATACCAGTCTCTTCCCTGCTTGGAGCAGCCTGAGATAGAATCCTCTTGTAATAAGTGTTGAGGAGCAGAATATTGGCAGTCCAGCGCATGTCTTGTAAATTTTTGCCCCACTGCGTGCTGTTTTCCTCCCAGAGGCAGGTATTAAAAGAGATGAAAGTAGACAAAGCTGTTACTTTTCCAGGATATCCTCTGAGTGGTGTGTTGGGTAGGGAATGGTGCATGAGGCCAGATTCAAATATGATGGATACCATGGTAAATCTCCCCTGCATCCTCTCTTCCTAATACAGAATCCAGCTGTTATCCAGAATTTTTAAAATCAGAGACCGATTTTCAGCTTAAAGTTAACAGTGAGCTACAACAACATTTGTATGACAAGAACTTTCCTGTCAGTGTTTGAATTAATTTGACATAAGGTGGTTAACATCCAGATAATTTTGGAACGTAACAGCTTACATAAGATAATACAATAATAAAATTTGTGTAAATATCTGAATAAAAGTCGCCTTCATAGGATACGGGGTGTCAGATTGAGGTGGTTGCCTTTTAGTTAAACATATCGGAATGAAGATGAGCAGTCATCAGCTAAATCCCATTTGTTCTGGACAGAAGGGTCAAAGTCAATAAAGTTCCCGTTACACAGCTCTTCCAGCTTTACCACAAAAGGACATGCCTGTGTTACACTGCAGATTCTGGGACAGCTTTTTATTTCATGGAACACAACCCATTTGAGAATCTTACGATGCTGTGTGGCTTTTTGTGCCAGGACACTTGCAGACGTAATACAGTAGTATTAAGTTACGCGAGAGTAAACACTTTGTCCCAAACACCACTCAGGAGCAGCAGCAGCAGCAGCAGCAGCAGCCACATACCAGGTCAACAGCCACCTCATTCAAGGGAAGCTCCTGCATCAGATAAATGAGCCTCCCTCTTGGAGTCCTGAATTCCATCATCACTAATCTACACCTTGTTACTTTGGACCATTTCAGAGGATAGCAGCAGAGGGTGAGTATTTGGTCTTTGGATTTTTTAAAAACATCTAAAGGCATTCATTCTTTGGCTTTCACCAATGTAAAATTACAAGCCAAGCAATTAACTGCTCAAGTGTCAGTCTTATTTAACTGTTCTTGGCATCAAATTCTTCATCATCCTGCATGAAGGACAGCAGTAGTGAATCAGTCCAGATAATTCTTTTTGTATGGCAAATGCAAAACTGAAAGTGATGGCATTTGTTCATTATTAATAAAGTTAATGACTTTAATCGTGCTTGACCATTATAAACTAAATTCTATACAAGGACAAAAGGAAGAACAAAGAGCAAACTGTGTGCCCTTTTAAGCTAACAGGGAGAATGCCAGGAGCTTCATTCAGCCATGTAAAATAAGATCGATATGGAGAACTAAGCAAAGTAACATTGCTTGCCTGTTTTTGAAACTTTAATTATCTCAATTCTCTTTATTTGCAAAAGGGGTTATGTGAGAGACACTAATGCTCCTGTAAAAAACCATGAAGGAAATCACTGATAAGCTTGACCCATTTTATTTACACCAAAAAATAGAAATTATTTTCTGAATCTGAGGTAACCTCAGGTGTTCATTAAATTAAAAGTTGACTTGACTGCAGTCTTTGAGGTGCTAGTTTGACTCCATTTATAGTCCTTGAGCCACATTGAGTATATTGGCTATTAAGAGTCACAAGGCTTCACTGTGGTTTGTCTGTCTCAATATTTTACGTTTTGGCTTCAGAGTTTATGTGAAGAGGCCTGAAAAGGAAACCTATGTGAAAGCCATGGGTTGCACAGCAGTCCTCTGCTCCCAAAGGAATTTCATATAGTCATGACTAGAGAAACACCATACACAGACCTGCTTTCATGCAGAAAATTCTGACTGTAAATAGAAATGCAATGAAAAAAAAGCAGCCAGCCTGCACTGGCTGAGTATAGTTTGCTATGCATGTATACAAGAAGGTGTTATTTGAGATGGAAATAACTTTTTTGAAGAAACAAGCATTTGAATTATATCAGCTTTGTCTGAAGTAGCTTCTTTCCTTCAGTATAATTATATTCTTGCTTTATAAATTGCACAGAATAAGTACTTCATTATGAAAAGATTGTAATTAAGCTACAGCAAAAAAAAAACTGTGATGAAATTTTAGCTGCACAAATTATGAATAGATTTCTTGTAAATTATTGCAATACAGCATTGCCATTCTCTGAAGTATTAATGGAACAATTTATTTATCTCTTCAAGCATTCAAGAATGAAGACCTTTGCCTCTATAGTACTGTTGGGACTTCTAATGCTGGAAATTGTTCTTGCTGCCCCTACAAAAAATGAAGAGAAAGCAAGGAAATTGAAACAGATACAATTATTACCTAATGATTTTTTAGAAGAACACGGTTATGTGAATCAGGATCCAAGAAATTTCTTTGAGTATGAGGATGGGCTGATTATTGACGAACCACTGGTAATGAATGGTTTTATCTTTTCCAAAGACAAATGATCTGTTACATACTTCTGCTTTTAACTCTGCAAAAATTAAGTTCCTATCATTTTGACTATTTAATATTGAGCTTTGTCACAGTGCCAAATATACCTATCCCATTTTTATACTGGCAATGGCTTCTAGGGAATATTATATAGTTTGCACTATGTCGGTGTTGTTTATTAAATTAGCCTTGGTTCCAGTGGTTAGGTATCTGTAAGGAATTGGCGGTTAAAGTTAATGAATCATTCAGTGTTGGAAGCTAGTTTTGACTGAATATATCACCTTTCCTTTGATAATGTCTCAAAATAGAATCTTATTAACTTCTGTGGATCTATTGTTGGAGAATTATGATTTTTTTTCCATTCATGAACATGATGCCATAGAAAAGTAAATACTACAGCATGTGACAGTTCTACTCCTCAGCAATCATTTTATTCTATTCAGCTTGTAGAACAAATGTACCTTTGGACAATTATATGATATAATGCATTAGTCTTTAAAAATAATTCTATTAGAATCTAATTTACTCAGTGTTCTATTTTAGAAACTTTCCCTAATGAACTGAGTAGAGTGCTGAGTTCTGAGCTTGTTGTTCGAACAGTCACTTCAGTTGAATTTTCCCCAAACCTGATTTCAACAGTTTGGTTCTGGAATGTGACCTTTTTGACCAGCATGATGGGCTCAACACTAATGAACCAAAGATGGCAAAGTTTAATTCACTGCCTACAGACAGCTCAGGAATTACAGACAGTTAGACGTTCCTGTTCACAGGCTATCAATTAAGCTCACTAGACTGAACGCCTGCAGTTTCAATCAGTAGGTGGAACAAAGCAAGTTTCCCATTGCCCATGTATCTAAGAAAAATAATTAGAATGAACCTTCCACTTCTAGTAGGTGACTGCATCAGATGTTTGATAAACTTTATAGATTATAGTTGAAAAATATCTTTATGATAAAGTACTTGTTGCTTCCAAGTTGTAAGTTGTTCCAAGTAAAAGAATGTGATATCAAAAGAAGAGTTCATTTGACTGATTTTGAAATGTAGTTACAAAGTACTGTAAACTGTGTAGCAAACCTGGCCAAGATTACACTCTCATTAGCACCAAACCCTAATCCCAAGCCCCACTTCACAGCTCTATATGTTGACTCTTCAACAAATCGTTTAGATGACAAGGACCCCTTACCTTCCAAGTTGGTTGGAACAAATTCCATGCCACTATTCTGAGGTCTTGGTCAATATTGTACCCCACCCACCACCCTACATCAACTTTGAATTATATTATGTTGTCATTAATCTAATTGCAATTTGTGAAAAGCCTAACCTTGAATGGAAGCATCATGAATTATGTCCGAACTGCTTGAATGCAAGAGATGAATTGCAATTTTAGAAACCGGTGTCAAATCTTGAATATTACAATTTGATTCTCTAAAAAAGACTAGTTCTGCCTAAGTTGCAAATCAAAAGCAATTTTATTTTGCTATTAAAGATATATGGACTTAGGAAGAACAATGCATGCTTTCTCCGTTTGTAGCATTTTATCAAAGTACTAACCTGAAGCTCTGACAATGGGAGTTTGAACCCTAGTAACAAAATTGCTTATATTTTAGTTTGTTAAGGACTTATGAAGGTTCTGGGTGGAGAATCATTCAAGAGTGACTGAAGCAGCATTCTTTTCCAGAGAAAAGATGAGATTAGAAAAATCATTGTATGAAATAGCAACTAATTAGAATTTTTGATTAATAAAGACAAATTACTTTTTTGACTGTTGTTCAAAATTCAAATTAATCTATGTCTTTACAGAACCTGGGCACTGCAATTTTAAAAGAAAATTCAGAATCACACTTGTCAGGGGAAGGCAGACTCATTCCCAGATGGAAATAATCAAGAGCACTATAACTCTCCTTTAGAACTGGACTCGATCCATTAACTCTCGAAACTTTAATTCTAGTTTCTCTCTCTTTAGGTGCTGCCAGACCAACTGAGTTTCTCCAGCACTTTCTGTGGAAATCAGTGATGTTTCCATGGTCCTGTTCAGATATGCAGGCCTCTGCTGCAAATGAGCATCCGCATTTAGTGAGGTCAGGAATGCCTGCAGGCATTTAATTTTTATTCTTTCACGGGAATTTGAGTGTTGGAGGCCAGGTCTGAATTACCTGCACATTCTTATCTGCCCTTGTGGAAGTGGTGATGAATCATCTTTAAAAGTAGCACAAGTGACTAGGCCAATCTAACTATTGCTACTTGACATTCAATGGTGTTAGCACTGAATCCCCCACTATCACAACCCTAGAGTTATCATTGACTAGAAACACATCTGGACTCACTACATAAACACAGTGGCTACAAAAGCAAGTCAGAGGCTAGGAGTATTGCAAAGAGTAACTCACTTCCTGACTCCCCAAAGCCTGTTCACCATCTACAAGGCACAAATCAGGAGTGTGATGGAATACTCCCCACTTGCCTGGATGAGTGCAGCTCCAACAACACTCAAAAAGCTTGATATCATCAAGCACAAAGAAGTCTGCTTGATTGGCACTACATCCACACCCTCCACGACCGACGTTCAGTAGCAGCAGTTTGTACCATCTATAAGGTGTATGAAGACATTCATCAAAGATTCTCAGACAACACCTTCTAAACACTCACCATCTTAACATGGAAATACATAATTGTTCCTTCACTATTGCTGGGTCAAACTCCTGGAATTCCCTCCCTAATGGCATTGTGGGTCAACCCACAGCAGGTGGACCGCAGCAGTTCAAGAAGGAAGTTCACCACCGCCTTCTCCAGGACTAGGGATGGGCAATAAATGCTGGCTAGCCAGCGATGTCCACATTCCACAAATGAATTGTAAGAAGTTCAGAGGGCAGTTAAGAATCAACTGTAAGTTGGCCTGAAGTCATCTATAGGTCAGACTGGAGAAGGTTGACAGATATCTTACCTACAAAGATTTTAATGAGGCAAGCAATCTTGCCCTTTCATAGCTTTCATTAATAATAATGGCTTTTCATTTCAGTTTTATTTAGTTAACTAAATTTAGATTCCCTTGCTACCAGTGGAATTTTATCTCCTTGCTTTGGATAGGTTCAGGCTAGCGATGAAAATGTGTTTCTGGAAAAGCGCAGCAGGTCAGGCAGCATCCAGGGAACAGGAGAATCGACGTTTCGGGCATAAGCCCTTCTTCAGGAATGAGGAAAGTTTGTCCAGCAGGCTAAGATAAAAGGTAGGGAGCATGAGGCGGCGCCGATACAGTCATCGATGTACATGGGCACCCGCATGGGCCCCAGCTATGCCTGCCTCTTCGTAGGATATGTGGAACAATCCATCTTCCGCAACTACACTGGCCCCACCCCCCACCTTTTCCTCCGCTACATCAATGACTGTATCGGCGCCGCCTTGTGCTCCCACGAGGAGGTTGAACAGTTCACCCACTTCACCCACACCTTCCACCCCGACCTCAAATTCACCTGGACAGTCTCAGATTCCTCCCTCCCCTTCCCAGACCTTTCTATTTCTATCTCAGGCGACCGAATCAACACAGACATCTACTACAAACCAACCGACTCCCACAGCTACCTGGACTACACCTCCTCCCACCCTGACCCCTGTAAAAACGCCATCCCATTCCC